>NC_134039.1:24433154-24805654 GCF_965140245.1 Athene noctua
GTTCCAGTGGGAACAGTGCTTTATAATTTATGGATGTGCTTTCTGAAATAATACCTCAAAATTACACTCTGTTTTATTTAATCTTTTTTAATTGGCATCTCAGGGGCTTTGCAGGAGTCAGGCTGTAGATTTTTCACTTGGTATTGGATTAAACTTTTTTTTTTTTTTTATTAACTCCTGCATGCAGAGAAAAGAACTCTCTTTGACAACAGTCCCTGCATGAAGATTCTTAATTAAATTGTACTCAGCATGTTGTAAAAATTGCAACATTTTTGAGACATGAGGTACACAGATAATGCAGCATTTTACATGACAGCTTTGCATTTCAGCAGGATCCCATGGCACTTTCTTTGCCTTCAACACAAAATACAGCTAAAGGAAATGACCTAAAAATTGCATATACTTTGTCTTCTGCTAAGTTTTAATTGCTTATCTTTCTTAAAGGTTGTTAAATAGGTCTTTTACCATTGATGTTAGGGTAGATACATTTATTCAGGTGTACAAAATAGATTTAGGATACCAATAATTTCCAAGCTCATACACACATATCCATTGAAGCATGACTCCAGCTGCTTAATTAAAATAGTAAAAAACCCCACCTTTTCAAATGGAAACGGAAAGAAACAAATTAAAAACAAGTCCCACTTATCAGAAACATTTTGGATTTTTGACCAGGTCTATTCATTATGCTTTTTACCCAGAAATACCTTTGTTCCTCCTATGTGAGTGTGTATACACACATCAGTAAAATAAACTGCTGACAGAAGAGAAAGGAGATTTTAGGACTATTCCTCACCCCAGAATATAATGCCTCTGGGCTCCTCCCATTTCAGCTGACTTCACCACTTGCATTTTTGTGTGAAAATATTGAATCCCCACAATTCAACAAGCACCTTTCCCTCTTAGCTTCTTCCTGTCCTCACTGGTTTTATGGCAGGTGCACTAGGTGTTGGTGAGACCCAGTGTGTTGGTGGGGTTGTCAGGGGCCTGCTGGTGGTGAACACATGCAGGTGCCACTTAGTACGTGCAGGAGCCTTGTGCATCCAGGTACATCTGGGTATGCTCTGATTTTGTTTTCAGTCTACTGAGGTGCTGCAGTCATTTGGCCAGAGTCATCATTTGGTTAATGCCATTTTCTCTATTAATCAGGTGCTCACATCTCCCTTCCTGAGGGGTGTTCACATCTCCTGGACCACTCTTGGATGCAGAGCATGGGGAGAAACAAGGTTCCTCTTTGCCAGTAAAACTCAGTTTTGGCTATTATGAGGCTTTTGCAACACTTTTTCCTCCTTCGGCCAAGCTTGTTTGTTCTCCATTTCAGATGACTCCAGTATATATGGGTGTCTCTCTGCCACAATCTTTTAAAATGAAAGAGAAACCACAGCTTGCTAAGTGCAGTGCAGCTTGCTTTAAGGACTAATGCTTTAAAAAAATAAAAAATAAATAAAAAATTAAGGAAATAAGGGGAAAGAAAGAGCAACGGGGAGTAATGTGTGAGGGCAGACAACACCACTCTGATTAATGCTGATAGTTTTGAAAGCAATATAATCAGTTTTATTCAAATGACTCCCAGTGTTATCCGGATGGAAGTGCAGACTGTAGCCTGCAGGGTATCTCCTCTTCCATTATCCCCTTCTGCAAAGAAATCCTTCAGCTCTCTGGAACATGCAGCAATGAAATACGCCACTCAACCAGGGTGACTTCTTTCTTTCCTGGCCAGAAGATCTCTGTATTTGCCTGCTGGGCTGATAGCGAGCACAGCCTGGACATGAAATGCATACAAGTGAGAGTTTCCCAAAATAGATGTTCCCCCTTCCTTTTTCCATGAGGAAAGGCTGTGAGCTGAAATGCTGCACACTTTTTTCTTGTAGACATCAGTTAGAGTCCAGGTTTCCAGTGGTGGCCAAGCTGCCAGAAGTCCCTCATCCACCCTTGCCCATCCACACTCTTCCCTTGCCCAGGTGGTAATCTGATCTCAGCCTCTCATTCTCCATGTGGTTCCTTCACCTCTCCCAAGGCACCTTTTCCTGGGGTGCATGGCAAGGCCAGCCCTGAAACAATCACAGTGAAAGCATCACTCCTCTCTCTGGGAAGCTTCTATTCTGAACTTAGATCCCTCACCTCTGTGTGCACAACACAGCCCTATAACCAGAGGCAGAAGTGTGCCATGTGGGGCAGGAAAAAGGTGTTGGCAACTCTTCAGGTGGCTTTACACTAAATAAAATGTCATATCATCCCTGTTTTGGGGGAATGTGAGAAGGATATTTACTGGACTGCAGAGGAGAGCAGTTTGCAAGAACTAGGTTAGTGTCTCTTCTTGCGCACTTTCCTCCCTTGTCCCTAAACTTCCCATGTGAGCACCTGTGAGGGAAATCACAAGTCACAGTTTTGAAAGCTTCTTCTACACTCTTGTGCCCACACCACCCAGGGGAACTGTGGGAGGGAAGACTAACAGCGACTCCTTTAGAGGTTCCTGGGACACGCTATGCTGGTGTGGGGGATGTTATCTGCCCTTTCCCTTTCTCTCATCTGAGTGATGCTGCTGTAAGCCTCGCAGGCAGACGTGTGGGTCTGGCACCTCCTTATGGGACTGTGGTGGATGGGAAACGATCCCTGCTAAGACAGGGCAGACCTGCAGCAGTGCATTCAGGTGAGTCTTCCCACCTGAGAGGAAGGCTGACTTGCATGAGCTGCAAACAAAGTAGCGACACGATCCAACATAACAACATGCAATTCTCAGCAGAGCACAGCCTGTAACGAAGTCTTGCTTTTCAGGAAGTGCCTGTGAATTCAGCCCTTGTAAGAAACCCCTGTCTGAGATCCTTGCAAAGTAAGGCCTCTGTTTATCCCTAGCACATGTACATGGAGCATCCCTGTATGCAGATGTCTCCCCTGCAGTGTGATTTGTGGGGCACTCTGACAGAAGACGTCCAAGTGAGGTCATGACCTGCAGCTGCCGTGAAAGAAAATAACTGTATTAGTTACAAACACCAAAGAAAGTCATGTTCATAGTCAGGTCATGATGTCTTACTATGTGTCATAACATGTGCAGCCCAAGTAGGTTTCCTAAACAGAATTGAAAAGTGGGGCACAAGAAGCTCACCCCAACGTTGAGTTAAGATCACATCTGCCCTGCCAATCTGCCTATCCCTGTACTTCTTGTGGTAACTCATTAGGAGTGAAATCAGACAGTGGCAGATGCATGTTTTTACAGATATGAACCATTATGATATGACATACATGTGCCTACAGGACTAAACAATATTACAAGAAATACAGATAATTTTAAACTGGAAAAATCTCTTACTTTTTGTTGCCTACTCCTGTAGCTGACAGGCATTCATTTCTCTGTCTGTCCTGCTATGATAGAACTAGCTATAACAGAAATACCTATTATTTATCCCTGTGGAGAAGATTTCATGCCAGTATAGCATACCTGGATGCAACTTGAAGTGATCACATAACCTCAAGGGAACCTGAAACAAACCCCAGCCAGCTACTATTTGCAATAGCCTCCGTATAAACCAGAAACAAATTATGTCTGTTTTAACTTCCTCAGAAGGGGATATGTTCCCTAGCCTTCAATATTCAGGTCTCTGATCAATCACTAAAATAGTCTGGCATAGATATTTGATAGAGAAAAATAAATCCGCAACACTCACAGAAGAGTTCTCTAGGCTGTGTATGTCTCTGCTGTTTATCTTTTGAGAAAGCCTTACCCCTGCACATAAAAAACACTCCCCCAACCTCCGCACTGTAATTGCTGACTTTCAAATGAAAGATCTCCATTAACAAACACAGAGATGCAGATATGCCCCATTACTGCTTCTCGGTAGTAAACTCTTTAAAAAAAGCGCCATTAGGACCTTTATAAATTCAAACAATCTGTAAGAACAGCTCTCAATTATTTCTGAAAAACTTTTCTCTGCAGTGTATAAGTGTGCATGGGAGGTAGTTCCTAAAGAAAACCTCTATAATCTCAGGAATTTGCTGGAAAAATCCAACCAATGCTTTCAACATAAGATTTAATTGGTCATTTTCATTTATTGTAAAGAATAGGACAGAAATACAACCTTTATAACCAAAAAGAGAAGCAAAATAGCAGATTTGCTAGCTCCCAAGCTTCATTATATGAATGTCTTGCTCTTTAAAGTCTCTGTCTTCATTTGCAGTAGCTATGTATTGGTATAACTATTCATCTTGGACAGTTTCCAAGCATAGCCCTTCTCAAAACCCAAGGAGATGGCCTGGATCCTTTACTTGCGTAAATCTGTGTTACCCCATGTAACTGTCAACAGGACAAAGCCTGGATCTGGTCCTGATCCAACTGGGTTTTGATTGTTTTTTTTGTCTAATGCAACTAGTGTGAGAGAGAAGCATGGGAGTGCTTCAGTTTTCAAACCAGCATTACCTTTATAAAGTGGGTATCCATGTTCACAGCGCACATTTGGTCCTGTTTGGGATATGGAACTGGAGGCTCTGGGTTGCCTTCTGACTCACTGTTTTTCTTGTGTATTAACAAGTTAATTTTGCTGATTTGAGTAGGGTCACTCTGGTTACTGTGCACAGAAAGGTTGATTCACCTCACCTAAGGACCTGTCCCAGGGAACTGGTTTTAGACAAAGGGAAGGAGACTTATATTCCCATCAGTCAAAGAAAGGGAAGTTTCCACTGATCAGGAATGTTAAAGAGCCACCAATCTCACTTGAGGCTTAACCTGACAATTGATGTTCCCTCAAGCACCCATCCACATACACTTCAATTTAAATTTCAGATTAATTTTAGAGCCACTTGTTCATTAATATAATAATTAATTTTGCTGTTAGCTATTTTCATTTCCTAGAAGAATAATCAGACATCTCTTCTCTACTAAATCAAACCTACCTGCAGTATATCCAAATGAATAAGACCGTCTATTTATTTTCCCAGGCATTAAATAACTAAATCTTCCTTGGAGGGGAGGACAGTGTGTTACTGCCACTGGTGAACAGATATGAGAGAAACGTACTTTCTTCAGGGAAACATACAGAGGATGAAATATCTCCTATCCAAGTATGCCACAGTTTATCTCTATGCTTTGCATTTATTGCTAATGAACACTACTAATTAACTGTACTAAAATACCTCTCAGGGGAGTGCTACATATCTGAAGTGTGATATTGTCAAGTGGATCATTTCAGGATACTTGGAGCTGCTGTTTCTCAGCACCTCACATGAAAGCACTGGGCTGGAAAGCAACATGAAGAGCACTGTGGCAAAAGATCCTCCAGCCAGGGACTGTGCCATAGCAACATTGCTGTTGTGATATGCTGACACAGAGCAAAGCCACTCTGAAAATTATAGTCCTGTCATACTAGCCTTGCCATGAGTAGTGAAGAAGGATCTCAGGTCTCTTTTTTTTTTCAGGACCAACTCCTCTATTCACATCTTTGAACTGCCTTTACTGGGATAGGTTTGTAGGGACCTGAAATTCAGTTAAGACATGGGGATGGGCAGTGGAAATAAAGAGAAACTTCTAGAAAACACTGTAAATAACGTTAGAGCTCTGTCATGCAGTACAGTGATGTCTGTGTAGCTACCTGGAAGAAACTCAATTGTCCTGATTTTTGTCCTCAGGATGCAAGAGAGATGCAGTGAGATTTGCTCAGGAAAGAGAAGTTATCATATGGGAAATCATGACACACCATCCACTGAGATGAAGATAAAAGGTTGAAGCCAGAACATATTTTGATGACTACAGTCATCATAATAAAAGGCATGTGAAGGTGACCTGCAGGCTTCTCCCTGATGAGAGTGTTTCCAGTATTGAAGAGTGGTTATTAAGCTCTCCTTCAGTAACTTTCAACTTCTGTCTGGAGTAAAGAAAAAGGCTTCCCTACGACCAGTTACAGAAAATACTCTGTCTACTCATGCTGGTGTCAGGTTTATGCTGGGCAGAGGAAAAACACCTGAGAAAGGGCTATGTCCCACCAGAGCCATAAGAAGCAGCTGGGCAGAGCCAGGGACAGGAGCATGCCCTCGTGCCCACTGTTGGGTGACCATTACCCAACCAGCACTCTGCCAACAGGTAAGTGAAGCCTGCATATGATCGGGTAGGGGGAAAAGAGAAAAATACCTCTGCTCTTTTACTGAGCACTGCAATGGCTCCTTAAGACTTGCCTGACCTCCCCTTCTGTGGAAGAGAGCCAAGCACCACACTATCAACTTCACAGTATTTAATATACTTCTTCTCACAATGTTTTTTTAGGATGGAGGGTTAGGTTTTTCCCTTGGGAAACAGTCTGTTCTCTGATCTAAAGGTATCCAAAGGCAGGAGAGGGAGCCGATTAGGTGGTGGACTAACCAGGTGAGTGGCTCCACACACAAACTTGTTTTATAAATAAGTCCAGGCATTTAGCCCAAAATAATTAAGTCCCTTGCAAACAGAATTTCACACCAAAATGGCATCTCCAGACAGATTATGTGGCTAAATCTCAAACAGACCTGAGAGCTGCTTCTGGTTTTGCAACAGGGACAGGTTTACCAGGGAGCCAAGGGGACATAGGGTTATAAGGGCCCAGTACAGCACAGCTGCCTGGCACTTCTGCCCATCTGGAGGCCTCAATAATTGGTGAAGGTGCAGAAGAACATTGACTCCACGGTGTACCCACAGTGAGCATGGGGTAGTCCTGTGGTGTTGGTGCTGCAGAGGGGCAGTGCCATCTTCCACCCCTGTCCAAGTGGGAGAGGGGAAGTTCGGGGTCTGCCACCCTCCCTCCTGCCCTCTCCCCAGGTAGCCTCAGGGCTGGTCCCTAGCTGTATCTGCAGCTACTTGGGTGAGCCCTGGTTTAGCACTCCCACCTCACCAAGGTTTTTCCAGATCTCAGGATAAAAGCAGGCCTTTGTTTATTGCTTGCTAAGGCTTTGATATTCTTTCCCTTTCCCCATTGCTTTAACTTGAACTCTTTGATAATGTTAACCCCTGATCAACTTTGCAGATGAATGAAATTATACTGTAGAGTGAGACCAGAAAGGCTTTGACAAAGCCTGTTTTTGAACGTTCCTTATAAAAGCTGCAGAGAACACAGGCTATTGAAGAAACTAAGTGTTTCTCTTTGGTGTTTGATACTGAAGTAATGCCACATGTTATGCTAATTCTTTTGATGCAGTAACATAAGTGAAAGCAAGTACTATAGTCACCTGCCATAGTGTCAAAAAAAGCAAGACAGCAGCTAGGGCAAGCTAAGTGCAGTTTTGTATGGTCTAGAGATTAATGAGCTGATTTTTAACCACCCCAGCCAATTTGAATTGATTGCATATGCTGGTGTCCAGTGATCCTGAAAAGTCAGAGCATAGGCTTGTGCATATTCATTGCTAGCTCATCTCTAAGGGTATAATTCCATGTAGATGTATGGGCATGTATATCTATACGTTTATGGCATGGGTGAAAGGTCTTTTCCATATTTCTGTATTTGAGACAATGCTTCCAAGGACAACATGGGTTGCCCTCATATCTGAAGCTTATTCCCACTCATCTTTACCTTCAAGATTATCAGACTTGGCCATTAAAATGAGACAAATATTCAGCGCTGAACTCTTAGTTATCTATCAATATCAAATAATCTGCAACAAACCAGCATAAATTCCAAATCATATCCTCCAGGATTGTCACCAAATGGGATAAAAGAATTTATCAACACCAATGTCATATAGATAAACAGACACTCCTTTATCAACGGTTGGGTGTGTAGGGGAGTTGTCTCACCAACAACACACACCTATCTAGTGTAACATGCTGATTATATAGGATACAGTAAGACATATTAATCAAGTTCTCATACATGAACATGATAATTCCTGTAACTCATTTTCTTATTCCCATCTCTTTCCAGTCATGCCCACTTGAGTCCTGAAATGAGTCGGGGGCTGCTTGTGTGACCACCATGGACCACTGACCTAAAAGAAAGACCCTCCAATGCCCTTGACTCAAGGACTTTGGTTCACATTGCAATTTTAACATGCTTCGAGGCCCTTTCACAATGTAACTTTTAGAACACCTGGTCTACAGGGCAATAAATTGTCCTTACTGAACAGTCTAACAATGGTACCTCATCATGAGTCTTATTCTTCAAATAGAAATCTGGTTAATGATTATTACTGGCCTACATGGCCTTAGCCTGTGACTTCACAAAGGACTTTGTAGCAGCATAACTGGTTGTATGGTTACTTTAAACTAAACACAATATCTCTATGACTACTTAAAACATTACACCATTATCTTTTATAAAAACTGATATTCCTAAAATTCCATTTAATTGATTAGTCCTAATCATTCCTTATCAAAATCACCAAAAAACATCAACTCCAATTAACAGCAAATCAGTAACAAACATTAACAGAATTATTAATGGAAGTTTAGTGTAAAAGTTCATTTTTGCTAGTTCTTTTTTCTTTTTTTCTGATTTTAGATGTTTCAGCCAGTCAGGAAAGGGGGAAAAAAAGCCAAATGAAAAGAGATAATTTGCCACCCAAATAATGATCAGCAAATAGCTGAATAAAGGTTTCTGCTAGTTAAAAAATTGTTAGGTTGATTAACTGACATAGAATTGCATGTAATGGATGTGTTTGCAAACATCAATTTGGCTACTGAAAATATTCAACCATTAAAAATTAAGCCAGCCTAATAATGAGGAAGCATGAAAATTTCAGTGATGCTGTCCCTTAATTTTTCTAACCTTGATCTCACTTTTTCCTCTTTAGTAATTTTTGGCATTTGACTCTTTGCTCAGTATAACAAGTAAAGTGCTGCTGTGTACATTTAGACTGATAACATGTGTCTGAAGTAGAAAAGTCAGCAAACGGAAGGTCCTATTATTTAGTGGTGGCGATGCTGGGTACTGAGTGTGTTTTCTCTCCACATCTGTCAAATTTTTTCTGCTCAGTTATAATCAGATCTCCTTATTTCTGCTTTCTCTCCTTTCCCCACATATTAAGAGTGAGGATCCTGTTGCTTACAGGCTAGCTTTGGACCTTGCTGTGGGTTCAGAGCAGGGGAGCAAAGGCTGTGAGCCTTCCCCAGGACGCCAAGGAGGTCTCTCCCTCTGGGCAGTGGTAGGAAGCAGGAGGTGCTTCTTACGCAGGGAAAGGCATAGAACATCTTTTTGGGACTGCCTATTTTTGGAAGCATTTAAATCAGCTGGTGCCACCTTTTGTCCCTACAGGGTTCCCTGCTTATCCAAGTGCCAGGTCTCCAGGCCAGGTCTCCACTGGCGGCTGGCTTCATGCAGGAGGGACTGCAGTCTCCAAAAGGCTGGAGGGAGAATAAATGAGGGATGTGTGGCTCAAGGAACAGGAGATACTGGTGAGAAAAGACAAGGGAGGAAAATTTGATTCCAAACAAGAAGTTTATAGGAAACGCTGTGTTAATGTCACGTGCCTATTTTTCATGCTGCTACCCTTCTGGTCTGCATCTGGCCCTTAAGCACGATTAATGTCTATTTTTTTCTCTGAAGAAAAAACATTCAGCCTCAACCTAGCACAATTAAGATTCAGGGCAGCTAAGCGGACAGGATGTAAGGAGGGGGAGACATAGCCTCTTTGTGTGCATATTTCTGTCAGATTCAGTAACAGGTGTAATGATAAAAACCTTTTTCATCTTATGAAACCTCGTGAACAAACCATCCTATCTCCTGTTACATCTGTAATTGCAACTGCACAGCTCCCAGGAATCCTCTTTATTAAGATTTTGTGGTAGACTGTGGATTGCATGGTGAGGTATGCTTTCCACTTAAACTAAGTGGTGTACTTCTGATTTATAAAAAAGTAATAAATGATTATGCTGCATGTTTTAGGTAAAAATATCAAACCTGCAAACCTGACACAACAGGGGCTGGACAGGAGAAGATGTACTTAAATTTGCTAGGTAGAATATTATGCTCCAAAGAAGATAAAAAGCTGGGGAAAATTGGCTTCCCTGACAGTGATGATGTTCAGAAATTTCATTGTTCTCTTTTGTTGTAAAGAGATCTAGATACAGGAGTACTATGAAGATACATCAAAGGTTTTTCACTTAAGTTGTTGCAGCTTCAGAAATTCCCCAGGTTGGTAATTCATATCTAATTAATTGGATTCTAAATCTCTTTAATCAATACTTAGAGAATTGGGCCAGGACCACCAATAGCGTTTTATTTCTGTTAGTGGCAAGAAGCAGATATTGCTCTCAGCCCTTCCCCACACACATGTGCAGCCACAGCGCTGTGGCTGTGCAATGCTTGTGTGGCAAGTCCCAGCCCTGTTATGTTACTTGGGGTCTTGGTCTCCATCACTTTGAAAGGCCGGCTTCCAGAAGTGCCCCTGGGATCCTCCCTCCTCAAATGGGGTAACACATTTTGCTATGTCTAGTGGCAAGGTTGGGCATAGGGAGGTCTTTAGTGCTCAAAGAGGCACCTCCCATCAGCATTCTGTGCCTGTATGTCACAGCTCACTGTCTGGGAAGAAGTAAATCTGGTTTTAAAGGTAGTTTTGGAGCACACCTCAAAATAAAATTGGGCATATCTGTTATGAATTCAGGCTGCTGTTCTATTATAGACTTGGTCATGCATGAGTGAAGGCTGATCTCTATATTTGTACTAACACATTATCCTCCTTGTCATCATGGTTAATAATTTTGTATGTAATTCCTTTATATTCTTATAGACAATTTGTTGTAATCTAGGTGAACAGTGTGTAACATCACCATTTTAATCTGCTGCATATATTTTAATCCATTATCTGATGGCAGTCTGATAGCAGGGCAGAAGAAAATAGGATTGGATCACCACAATTAGTGAGGAAAATGTCTCAGTGACATTCATATGAATTATTCAGTTTACTTAATAATCCACAAAGTTACAATCCTTTTATTATATGACAAAGCAAATGCATTAGAGACTATGGAAAAGATGTTATATCTGAAATGTGAAGCTTTATTAATATTATTGGTTTCCATCAACATTCTTTAAAATCCATCCTGACTCTTTAAGAAATCTTAACACTTCTTCTTTCCCCATCCTTCCCTCAGGAGAGCTACTTCCATAGTACATCTTTATACACTATAAAATAGGTTTGCCAAACACGGGATAAGCTTTCCAGGTCAAACTTCAGCTTCCCTTGCATATATATTTTTCATTCTTGTCTGAGGATAGACAGGCTTATGTATCATTGTACTGCAGGGGAAGAGTTATTCATTCAGTGGTTCATAGACTTGCCAGTATCAGAATGACCCAACACTGCATTTACGTCTCTATCATGGTGATAACATTGTGCAATATAGTGGATATGGAATACAATTTGTCAGTGTTTTTATGTTCTTATAGGGCATACTCAAGGCAAAATCTCTTGCTGAGTGATTTCCTTTTGATATATAAAAGATTAATTTTGTGACACTTGTATATAACGAGCACTAGATTAAACTAAAGCGCCATTGTATTCAATCTCAACCGCAGGATCTGCATAAGGCTTTTATTCATTATGTTTTTTACTGGAAGGAAGATAAATTAAAATTTTGTACATAGTTGAACATTTCTTTTTAAGCATCTTGTGGCTTAGCAAGTTTCCATCAACCTTCTGAGCTCTCATTATAAGTGATGTATATACTTTCAGTCTAATTACAAAATGAAATGCATTCGTTCAAGCTATGTCTTTATTCTTGTGTCCATATACTGATTAACCATTTTGTTATTTTGGGTTTTTATGAAGATTTTTTTTTCTACCACACATGATACCTTAAAAATGCTACTCCTGTTTTCAGGTAAAGAGACTCGTTTTCATTTTCTAATACATCAATGTCTAACATAAGTCTTTACTTACTGCATTTAAAAGGAGTAAAACAAAGAAACTCCATCTTCTACCAACATGGGAGAAGCTCTGTTGTTGGTAGGAGGTTTGTTATGTCACTTCGCTATCAGGAGACATTCAGCCACTGCGAATGTGTTATTGCAACCAACCCGCGGGAACAGATTACTTTGCCAGTCTGTATTGTTCTCACATTGAAACATGCAACAAAACCGATTATGGCAGATACAGACTCAGGTGTTCATAGATGCATACATCTAAGCAGTTAAAGCATCACCATATTGCCAACTTAACTACTTTTTAGCTTAATAAAAAAAAAAAAAAAAAAAAATCTTTCTTGGTTTCATAACATCCTTAATTTGTTTGTTGTCGTCTTCCATATTTTCCTACCTTGTACTTTTCTCTGTTTTTACCATTACAAGAAAAGAGACTAAGAAAAGCCCAGGCTGAGGTGGGAGTAGTCAGTGACTTCTTCATAAGCTCAAGTACCCTCATCCATACAGCCCCATTCACAGCCTTAAATCCACTCACTTCTGGGAATAAACACGTCGGCCCTCTTGTAAGTATAAACAACTAAGCCCAGCAGTCTGGGTGAGAAAATGAAACAAGAAGCTACAGTGGCAGAGAGACTTCAGGTGTCAGAAGTCAAATAATTGAAGAATGTGCTGTTATAATTAAAAACTACTGAGAAAACTGCTCAATGACTCACAGTTCCTAGACCCACCAGAGCACACCTGTAAAATGATTCTCTGTGCAATAAATCCTGTCCAGTGGAGATGCCATACATTTTTGCTTATAGTGATTGAATACTTTTTCCTAAAGCTCTGTACCCTGTGGTTTCCTCACAGAAAATTACTTTTTCTGCAGTCCATCAAGCTGCTGAAATGGTTTGTAATAGCCCACATTGATAACAGCTATTAAGGCATTACTTATTTCTTTTCCTCTTCAGTACTTCAGTAAACAGCACAGCTATTGACTTCATGCAGACAGCAGTTTTAGGGAAATGGAAATGCTTCCAGACAGTTTCCTTGCAGTGTTTTTTTCCTGACCATATGAGGTTAGTCTCAGATTGCTGAAGGACAGTACCCTGATATAAAATCTTCATGCTTCAGATGTCAAAATAAGCGCCCTCAGTACAAGTAAATGACTAGATGACATATCACAAGTATGTAGCTCAGTGAGTTTCAGTTTCAATGTGTGTAAATGTTTGACTCCTGAACTTAAAATATATCCCTGCAGCTGCATTCTCTGTAAACGGTTTTGTCAGCCCCAATTTAGGCTTCATATCTGAGCTGGACAGAAATTAAAAGAGCCTGGTAAAAAGCAGGTGGTAGAAAGATTTAGGCACTTGGCAGCTGATGCAGATAGAAGAAAAAGAGAAGCTCAGGGGATGTTTGGAATATACTTAGACTTACAAGAGGTCAATGAGAAGAAACGGTCAGTGGTTCAGGTTCTCCACAGGCTACTTCAGTTTTAAGCCAAAAAAGTCTGGATCCAATATTTAGTCTTGAAGAAAGCAAGGAAATATCTACCTTGACACTTTTGCAATGCAGGCATGTCAATGTTTTCTTGGCAATAGGCTCTTGGCTTATCCAGTTCATTTCCAGTTCTCATAGTACTTGCAGCTGCTGAGGATTATTGCAGATGCTGTAACAAATTGATAAACACTGTGGATGAAGTCCCCCAGTGGGAAGGTTCAGGTTGCTTGGCTTATTTATTGAATAAGCTGTTGCCTATAGCAGCTGCAGCCTTACACACTAATTGCATTCAGATTTTAATTGTACCGAGTCTCCTTAATTGTTAGTCAGATGGAGTAATTATAAATGCAAAAATATGGGGATATGCAGAATATGTCTACAATTTCTTATTCTTACTCTTATTTCTTAGGAACCGTATGCAAAAAAAAATGGGGCACAGTGATTTTAAGGCCATTTCAAAATATGAGAGCTTTGCTTCTGAGCATTCACTGACTCTGAAGCAATTAAAAGCCGTGCCAGATTTTCATTATTCAGTAGGCAATGTTTTTGCATAAGAAATTCCTTTTGTTTTGATTTTGGCTTCTTGAACAAGAGTTGCCATGCACAGGAACTCAGTTTTGAAGCTGAAGATGGTACAATGTTCTTTTCTTGACATTTGTCCCTTGCAGGAAATTACATCTTTCAGACAGGTCAAGCTGCCCTTCAGAATATAAACAGGTCTTTATCTCAAAACAGGTCAGTCCCCCTCCTACCAGCTTCTTAATTTCCCGGGGTAGCAAATGCCTTCCCATGCAGGGTTTTTCCTGGCTGGTTTTCAATTAGTCTTCTTTGGCTACTCAACTATTTGTGCAATGGAGAGAAAGAGGCCTTCAGTCGTTAATGAGGGAAACCACTCCATAAATAAAACAGCCAAGGTTTAGTCTTCTGAAAAAAAGCAGAGAAGGCAGTTGTTAATCAAAGTCAGACATGGAAAGTACTTTGTATGTTGAAAAAGCCAAAGTACTGTAATCATTTCACCCAACAAGAGGACAAAGCAAAATACGTGATTAACAGTGAACTGCAGTTTTGCATGAAAATTTACTTCAGGAAGGCAAGAAGAAGAAGGGCAATAGATTGAACTAAAACAACAGGGGAAAAGCTGATTTCCTGTGTGTTATTAGCAAAGTGGGAATTAATCCATCCTTGTCACTTTAAATCTTGGGCATTTTTTCTGAAGAAAGTGCAATGATTTTGGAATTCTAATGTATGACTGTTATTTGTTGTTGGGTTATACTATTCTGACACAAGAAATTTCTTCACAGGTGTAACTTTCTGTTCAAAAGAAATAAATGGAATTATTTAATTTTCTGTCATCCATCATGCTCTGACTATTTCTCATCCTCCTTCCAGATACCTTCATATTCAGCTCATTTTTCTGCAAAACACGGGGGAAAACATAGCCATAGCTTGGCCATCACAAGGGGAAAAATATGCTATATGTACCCAAGCTCATGTGACAGGCTTCAGTGGTGCCACTCATGTTTTCTACTGTAATTTAGACTTATTTATACCTGAAGGAGAGCCACACATTTAGTCAAACGAAGAAATAAAGACACAGAGAAAGAACGACGAGAATTCCACAGGGATGCATTAGATTAACTTTCATCATTAGTCTGGAAAATTATGCTTGTGTTGCTTTTCCTAGGAGCACAGAAAGAAACTCCAACTTGAAAATAGGTCAATGGGTATGTCAGATAGTTTTTTTATGATTGGGTTATATGTGGCAGACAGCAACAGGTAAAAGTGCAGTTTATTTCTCTGTTGATGCAAGATAATAGGGATTTGCAAGGACATTGTTTTCATAACATTGCAGCACCTACAGCTCAGCACAGCATTCCTTAATTTGTGATCACTTGTTCTGTCCCTCATTAAACTAGATGCCTCTGCAGTCTAACCTTATGTATGACATGTTTTGCTCTTTTTATACATCATGTACAACACAAAAGGGCATTCTGAATGAGAGGGATTGATTGGAAATGTGTTATCTTACCTATCTGAGTTGTGATGTGGCTGGTTCATGCAGAATGGTCAAGGTCCCATTTGCTGATAGCAGTAAGCTGACCTTGCTTCTTCAGGGAAACTGCTCACAGAGATTTCTAAACACAGAGGAAAATTAGCAACTTTCTAGTCTATGGTGACTGTACTCTAGCTTGTCTAGAACTGTTACAGCATCTAAAACCAGATACCAGAGTTTTCCACAATGAGATGGATGTAGATTTCTCCTCTCTCACTTTCCCACAGATCTAGGAACTTATCCCTCCCACCTCTGCAAGAGAAGAGCAGGAGGCAGAGAGCTGGCATCCTACATGGAGTCATATAGTCAGGCACCACATGTTTCTCTCATTATATGACCTGATATAGAGAGTGTTTGGGTTTTTTTAAACAAATAATAAGTTGTCCTAACCTAGCTGATCCTTTTGTATGGCATAAACTGCAGACTTTCCCTCTGTATTTCCACCTATAGATGAAAATAATCTTATCTCCTAGGCAAGAGGACCTTGTTGCACTGCAACAAATTTCAGTTAAATTGAAATGTATCTTTCAGAAAGCCATCACATCACGATTTAAGGATTGAGTGAGGATGGGTATTTCCTCCAGTTGGTGTTTGTACTAGTTTGCCTTCCAAAAGAATTGCTACTTCTCATTTATATTTTATCTTCTGGCAACTGGTTAATTTTACAACCTGTGTTCATCTAAAGAGCTTTTAAAATTAGCTGTTCCCTCTACAGGTTCATACAGACATTGATTGTGGACACTTGTACGGAAGGACTAGGCCTCCTCTGTCTATTAGCTGGTGAGAGGGTAGGTGAGTGTGTAGGAGAACAGAGATGCAGAGCTAGGAATGAGTCAGTATTAGAACACTTAAAGGCCCCATGCTTCTCCTGTTGACTGCCCTCAGAGAGCCAAGTCATGGACAGACTTGCAGAGGTCAGAAGTAGTGTGCATGTCTGTGGTTTTCCAATACACTTTTTAGCCTTCAGTGCAAGATATTCTTGTATTTAGCAAAGAACAAGCTGTCACAGGCCATTTAAATTTTGTGAATTTAAAGCAAGGGGAATGAAAAAAATTGGAGGACAGACCCACCATGTGCTCCAGACTTGAGCTGGTGGCTTTGTTCAGGGAAACTTTCATAGGTGTAGTATTGAAGATAGGCTTGGACCTTAGAAAACGTGTATCCAGAAGTAAAGGACAATGTTCATTAAGATCAGCTTTGATTTGACTGGAATTTCTCTGTTTTAATGCTGATCCATCTTACCTGTCTTCTGAGTGTGATAAATGGCAGCAATATTTCCTTCCCACCAGCTTCCAACCTCACAGTTAAGATTGGTTGAACCACTGAACAATTCGTTTGATGAATTTCATACTGGTTTTGAAAGACTTATCTCTGAAAGTTGCTTTTCACTTTCCATATAGCTCTGTGAGATAAATGGTAGAGGAGGTCCTGACAAATCTATTGGGAGTAAAAATAATTACTGTTAGCAAACAACCTTCAAAGAAACATATGTTCATCCATTTTAGTCCTGCCTCTGTTGTATATCTAAAATTAGAATGTATTTTCACTGGAGAAGAACCTATGCTGTTAAATCAGTCAGTGGACAGTAACAAGATGGTGCTGGCCAAGAAAATGTAGTCTGTAAAAGGTGGACACCTCTGGCTCTTCTGAAGATAATTGGTTTGGCTGTTTGAGACAAGTCATGAGACTCTTCTGGGAAGAAACATGAAATGCCAGTTTGAATAGTTTAAGAATGATCCCCCCTTCCATGGAATCATCAGTTTTCATCTTACAGTAATGGTTTTAAATCTTGCCTTAACAAAGGGGTTAGCTCAGAGAATTACTATGTGTTTCCCTACAACTGCATGAAACATATTGAGGAGAAACTTAGTGTCTCCATCTCCACAGAATCAGATCAATGTTTCCATCCTCCTATCAAGACAGATGGTTTCCACAGCAAAGGAATATTTTTGGGTGGTGGTGAAGAATAGAAATGTAAACATCTGAAGTTTTCAACAATGATGAGAAGATTCTCCACTTGGAAACAGCAATGTGGGAAAGACGGAAAACAGTCTATTTTATTCCCATCAATGTGGCATCTCTTGCATGTCCTGATACTTCGTTTATTCCAGTTCCAGAATAAAAACAAGCAGTGGGATTTTCAAGGCAATTGTTAGTGCTTTCTATCCTACATAACCTCCTTGTAGTGTGTGGAAATAATAGTTTCTCTGCTTCTTTCATGTCTCTTCAGATTACTCCTCTCATAAATTGGTGTTACTCTTCTTCTCTGCCAATGTTGCCAATTACTTATCTACTTACTCAGATGACTGACTCAACAGATAATGCCATCCCACCTGGGAAAATGTGTAATAAGTCTGATGCCCCAAAATGTATAAATCTGTGTATATAAATACACTGTCAGGTGGGTAATCAGAGACTACAGCGTATAGGACTCACCTGTCCTTAGGATGAGATATATGTCCTGCTTTACGAAACATGTACATCAGATGGAGTAGGCAATGCAAAAGCCTATGAGGGGATGGTCAGACATGTATGGAGGCAGGCATTTACATTCCTGGGAAACACTGATGACAGAAAATTCTGTGCCAAGAACAGGAGGCACATTGGTGCCTAAAATGAGACTTCACCTAAATCTACATAGACATCCCACTCTAGAGTCTTACTGCAAATCCTATAACAATGCCATGGTAAATAGTGGAACAGAATTCAGATTTTCTGAATCCAGTCCAGGTAATGTGCCCATATTTTTTACCTACATTGTTTCCTTCCTGTCCGCTTTAAGTTTGGTCTTGTTTATGCAGTGACAGGCAGCCCTTTTTTTCATGCTTTCATTTTAAGATTAAAGCCATTCATTTATGCCCATAAATCAATTTAATACAGAACTGATGTTTAATCTTCAGATTTAATACAGGGTTTCCTCATATCCCAGCGACTTCCTCCTAATTTCATTTCTGGAAAGGAATATTGTTTCTTTTAAGAACCTGAAGTAATTAATACAAGCAGATAGATGATATCATGTTTTGTAAAGAAACAGTAGAGCAATTCCTGAGAAAACATTTTTTTTCCAGTTTATTTAGGTGCTTGGCTTCTTTTCCTGTGTTTCCTCTCATTTCTTTTAGCAAAACAGCTAATACCGAGCTTGTTACAAGACTCTTCATCTTCTCAGGAGAAGTACTGAGAGCATATGGACATAGGCCTTGTTTGCTTTCACCTAGAGAAAGCATTTTTCCCATAATAAGTGGATTGCTTTCCTAGTTGGGATCTGTCACTCTCTCTCCTAATGACTCAGTTATAAATGTACCACCTTTCATAGGACTACCCTCAATAGCCAAACACTACGGACTGTAGGTTTTGGGAATTTAATGCTGTTCCATGAAGGCCATACAGCTGGCTTCAATGACAGCTAGTCCTGCTTTTGTGAAAGCATTGCCTCTGCGTTATCTTTAATCTCTTTGAGACATCACCTAACATTTGAAGGTATATGGTTCTATTTGTGAAAGGAATATGCCACTAATTTCCCATTCTTCCACTATGCCATGCTGTGGCAGAGTCAGATTTCTGTACCTCTTCCATCCAGATCACCAGACAAGACAATGCAAGCTGTGCTCAAGACAGGGGTATTGGAATATTTTATTTTGATCTGGAAAGGTGGAAGTCTGGAACACAGTTCCGGATAAAATGTTTTCCCCAGACTTTTCAAACCAATGTATTTGCAAGGAGTTAATTAAAATTTTCAATGAGCAATCATGTAAGAAATTTCCTGTAAGCTAGAGTTATGTTCATTTAGTCCTGGAGCACAAATAATATGACTCTGTGATTAATCACAACCCTGCAGTGCATCCTGAATGTCTCATTTTAAAATAAATTCATAATAGAAACAAAATCTAATTTCATACACATCCAGACATGTAATTCTAATATGAAATTGAATGTGCAGATATTGTACTAAAAGAACACAAAATTAACTGGTATAACTATCCTTTACTGTTCATGCTTTTCTCACAGGTTGCAAACTCTGAAGCAAATTAGGACCTGAAACACCAGCTCCTCTTATCATCCCTTAAACACAAGATTATCCTTTTTTTCATGTATAGTAAAAATCATGTCATTAACTACTTACTCCCACCCACAGAAGAGTAAGAAAAATTATTCAGGGATTTTAATTTTAGGCTAGTCAAGAATAAGATAAAAGAAACATTTCTTGATCTATAGGATTATTTTATAATATGGTGGCTAAGACAAAGTCTCTTCTAGGAAGTGTTTTACTGCCGTCTGCAAAGAATTTATTTTCAGCAAAAGGAAATGAGTACAGATGCAGTAGCACTGCCAGGGTTACTACTTAATGATTTAATTTCTCTTTGACCCTAGTGATGCCAACTTCTTCACTTGATGGTCTGCAGATTAAAGCAAACATGCAAGAGAACTACAGAACCAATGAAGTCAGATTTCCTACAGGTTTGTATGCTACATCCTTGCTTCCACCACTGCCACAACCATCTCAGCTAATCATTCCTGTTTCCTCTTGAGTCCACACTGTACTGCTTCAATAACATGCAGTTAAAATCTGTCCTTAACGTACACCACTTATTGCTTCTTGGTACACAGGAGGAACTCCTGTGGTTTTGGCAGATATTGTTTAGCAATAACCAAGGACAGCAGCTGCTATAGACAGTCAGACTCTTTTCAACAACTTCACAGTCAAGAGGAGGTAGATTATCAAACAGTTTTAGCAAAGATGATGGGATGAGCACTGTTTGTGCACTTTCTCTGTCAAATTGGCCACTTAAAAAAAAAAGCAAGCATTTGTTAGTTATAAATGCTCATTAACAGTCAGCTGGAACTACATATGCTTAATGAGTTAGTGACCTGCCATCATGAAATAACTCTTTGGGCCAGGACCTTGCACCAGTGTCTGTTTACAGAGCAATCTGTTGTTTACAGGATTTATAACTAGGAGTACTCTTCTGGCATGAGACATCATTCAGACTGCATGACATAAGAAGTTCCCATCAAAATATTTGTCAAAGACATGGCTGAGGACTTCTTTTTGCCCTTAGTGAGTGGTTACTTCTGTCTCTTCCTATACTAATGTCCCATTTACACTGCCTGTGTGAGGTATGGCAATATGTTCTTCTTGGGAGTGAATGAACTACAAAGGGTAAAGTATGAAGAGGCTTCACTGTGTTGTTCAAATGTTTCTTAGCCCAGTGGGAAGGCCTCGCTGTAATTATCTGACCCAACATAGTTTTCTGTGACAGAGATGTCCCTGTCTGGACTGTCCTCCAAGTTCCCATTCTGGTCAGCAAAGAAATATTAATCAACAATTATCTGTCTGTTGTTGACTTCTAAATTAAGTGAGCTGCATCTTTAAATGCCTATGTCTTTCCATGGAGAAATTCAGCTGAAAACAACTACATCAGACCTCCTTTGTACATACCTTGGAGACTAGCTTCTTGTTATCACAGAGTGAGCTCAGCGAGCAAGCTCATAGGTCCCCTTGGGTGGACACTAAAGTTGGGTAACCCCCAGCTGTTTGTTCCTGTGTTTTCAGAAGCATTTGCAAATTGTCTTGTCTGCTTGTCATATATACTTTGGTTTCTTCTTACCTTGGCCTGACTTTAGCTAAAAATTATATTTAGGTAACTGATTTATGTCAAATAAATGCACCCTTTCCCAGACATTGAAAAAAATTGCAAGAGAATGAAGGACAGGATTATCCTTTGGGTTACTAAAGACTGAACACTGTAAAACATTAAAAATATAACAAGAACTTATAAGCAGTTGCAGGCTCCTTTTTATATTTCTTTATCTTCTCTCCACTTGATTATTTTGTTAGGGTTTTATTCTGTGTCTTACAAAATCAGTATGACATCTAGTTAAATTACACAGTGCTCTATAAGGAGTTGGGAAGAGAGCTAGGACTGCAAAGCTTTCACCCTGATATTATCAAAGCAAACTTCCACCTCCCAAATTCAACTTGTGAAAAGACATCACATGTTGCTATTAACCACTGCTTTGAAGAGAAGAATACCTGATCCTTCAGTAATGGCTTTTGACTCTAGATTGCACTGGAAGTCTGTACCAATAGCCCTGCTTCACCTCTGCTGTGCAAACAGGGAAGGCCATGGTTACCTAGGAATTGCCAAGTCAAGATCTGAACTCAGAAGTCCTGAATATTAGTCGAATACAAAGTCCACAGCCTGAAAATTGTCAAAACACTGCCTATATGAAATTTTCTATTACTTTTCTTAGGGATAACACACAAGAGAATTTAAATGTATTCTTTTGTAATCTATTCCAGCTCAGTGGATTTCCTGCTAAAATATTTATCTCTTCAAGCAGCACTTCTTTCTTTGCAGGAGACAGACATGAAATAGAAATTTCCTCAACTTCTCTGATGCTTGCTAGATGCCTCACAGCACAAACAATGAGGTTCACTGTTGATGTAGAAATCTGCTGTGTGGGCAGCCAGGGAATATTTCTAAGGGGAAAAATATATGTCTCAGAAAACCAGTAAGCTTTAGTTTAGGGAGTAGCTATGGCAAGACAATGTGTGCAAAAGCTCAGCCTTCACAATTTCTGCAGGTGGGCTCAAGTGGGAAAAAAATCGATTGTCGTTCCCACCTGATATCATTAGCTGAGCTCCTGCTTTCTAAGAGAGGTACCTCTCAGAGCCACGTAGTTTGTGAAACAATGATGTTGTGCAGAGTGCTGGGCAATCAGCAGCATATTATATGCATGTTTATGCCTGTGGATGCCAGACAGAATAATTCAACTGGGCCAATCCTTATTTGGCTCATTTGTTAATGTTATCAATCAATGGCATTAGTCAAATACAAGTTAGTTGAGAAGAAAGCTTTGCACAAGTACAGGGCTGAAGTTAAGCGTTCGGGTAGAAATAATACAAGATAATAGATAAATTTTCATCTGATTAAAGTATGTTCCAAAATTCATGGTATATCACTAATCCATTAGACAGCTGTCTGTCACAGTTACGCTGGTGCATGGCTGGTCATCTCTTGGTCCCTATGCTGCCATAGTGTGAGCCAGGTGATAACTCTGAAACCCTCTATATATGGTTGTGGAAGCTGTACTGTGATTTAAGTGCAATGTCGAAACACCTAAGAAACTAGCTGGTCTTGCAGATATGGAGCTGATACACTGCTCTGTGCTGAGACAGCTCCTGGGGGTGAGCAGTGTGCACGCCACGAACGCCTGTCAGTGAAAATGATTTATTCTCTTTCTGGAGGGGAGAGATAGGCCTGCCCTGGATTAAAGGAGGACGCTGTTCAGTAATAAAATCTTTGGGGATTTGGATGTACTCTCCTCAGATCAGAGCAGACCTGCTAAGCATGTTAACAGTATCAAGGATAGTAAGAAGCTTTTGACAAAAATAATGAAATGTCTGTTAGAATTAGAATTATGTTTAACCAAAGAGTAGCAAAATGGTTTTACAGGGAGAAATGTAATATCAATGCCCCCAAAAATGTGACAGTTTTTGGCTTACTTCAGTTTGCCAGATCCCCCTTCCCTCTTTCACATAGCAAATGGAGCAGAAATCATTGCTATATTAGCACTACTGCTCAAATATGTGAATCAAAAAATGGTAACTATAAACAAAGAATTTCAATTCCTTTGTTCAAAATAGGCAGTGGGGGTTGCCCTTTGGAGCTTTCCCTCTGCAATTTGCTTTGAAAAATTTAATGCTGCCTCAAATTAAAATAGTGAGTTCTGCTCTGCTTTGGGAAGAAAGTAGCATTTATGCCTCTCAGGGTCCTCAGGAAAAATTGCTTAGGTAGGCTTTACATTATTTTGCAGTAACTAGGGCTGATATTGACATAACAGAAGCCTAAGAAACATGACTCACCACAAGTGTACTGACTTTGGAATAACTTCTCCCAACTTTTTCACATTTTTTTTTTTCCAATTTTCTACCTACTAAATCCCTGTGTTTCACTCTGAACACCTCTAAGCCTCTGAGTACAGCTTCAGGGTCCAACCTGGAAGCTAGCTCAGGATAAACTGAGCTTATAAGTAAATTCACAGCCCAGCTGCGTCAACATTAACTTATCCAAACAGGCAAGCCCCTAGTCAGAGCTCCATTACAGATGCAGCAAATGACAGGCTTCATTTCAAATCTCCATCAGGCCACCAAGATCTGGCTTCTAACTCCCCCAGCCCAGTCTGTCTGGCCAGGTGGCAGAAGTTCAGGGGGCGTTGCATCCCCAGATTTCCTTATCAGAAAAATTAATCTCCCCAACGAATTGGCTCATCACTTCTATGTATAAAACCTTCTTTTCATTCACTTTGTTTTTAGTTCATACTGCTATATCCAAATTGCAGCAAAACCTTTGATTACTAGAGCAAACACAAGCATTGAAGATATCATTCCCTTCAGCAGTAGTAAGATAATACTTATATATACAGGGCTACAGGGTGCCAGAATGATTGTTTCTGCATACCTGATTCTGAAGCATTGATGCTTGCACAACTAGTTGTTTCAATTGCAGTCCTTATGTACTTTAAAAATGTATTTGTTCAAAATAATCAGTTATGTGTATATGTAGTATGGTTTTATGTGTTTTAGTTATAGGATGTATATACAATTATTCACCATGAGGTTCTTGTTCTCCTTCCACAGCCTTTGAGATGTAACATAATCATAGCATAACTAATGGCTTCATTAACACAATCTAGTCATGCATACCTCTTTGTTACAGGGTTATTTATTTTGTTAGGCCCTAAAACTAGTCCCTCTCATAGTTGTATACCTTTAGTGATGAGTAATCAGCCACTCAGAATGTCTATTTATAGCCCTGGGACTGCTGACTTCATCCTGTGCCTGCCTTCTCAAAACCTCTCCTACTCTCTTGTGAGAGTTCACTCTACACATTCTTATTTTAGGATTATTGGTAGTTCAGCCTACATGGTAATAGACACTTAGAAAAATTTATATAATCCTTTGTTAAGTGTTTGTTATTCATACCTGTGGCAGTACCTCTAGTATGTTATCAAAATTGTTTTACAACAATATATAATGTACAGACGGTCTTCCAAAGTGGCTGATAAAGCTAGAAAACTCTTACCAATCTGTCACCTGCTTTTCTGCAGCTGCTAGCTGGCCTTCGTGTTGCAACGCTTCTCCTGTGTCCATCCACACACTCAGTTCTGAGAAGTGATCTTTCAGAACTGCTGGATTATGCTTCAAGTTTCTGCACTTCTTTCCTTTCATGTCAGTCATTTTGGATTTCTTCTTTTTGCTTATGTATTTTTTGCATGCTATCCTACTTTTCATTTTCCACATCACACCTTTTTTTTTGTTTTTCCCTCATTTTCTTTTCCCTTTTGAGCAACTATCTTGGTTACTAAAATAGAAATTTACTTTGGAGACTAGTATCCTTGCTGCTGATTGTGTAACTGGGATATTTGTTTCCTAAGACTGGCATCTTCAGTGTTCTCTCACGTATTTGTTTCTGCATAAGGTGAAATAAAAGGTTGTAATGAGCAGCTGAAGGTGTAGTGGTGAGATGCGGGCAAGCTGCCAATATGTCCTGCTCAGGAATAAATATTTTTTGATTCCATTTAGTTCACTTTGTAATCAGTCTGAATAGGCAAATAAGTATTTCCCCTCTGGGCTCATGGTCAAGAAGACGAAAATCATTAAAATATCTCTATGCAGTGCTTTTGCAGAAAAAATGTTACTGTAGGATGATGTTTTCCATATTTCCACAGTCTGTATGAAAAATTATAAGCTGACAATATCCTGATGAATATTAAGTGCCTCACCTGAATATAAATTTTTATTTTCTTCTGACAAACCCCAGTGGTAATTTCATCTGCTTTTGCAAATGACCTGATCACTACCAAACACTTCTTCATTTGAGCAAATCCTCCAGAGCTTTGCTCCATATGACTATAACCTTAGTCAGCAATTTATAGCTGGTATTATAGACTGATGGCAAACTGAAAGGGGTCCCCAAACTCACTGTCAGACCAGGGCAGCTGGTTTCAGTCAGTGTCCGCAACACTGTGCAAATTGTATTACAGGTGGGATGGAGTTGTGATGCCCAGTTAGTTGCTCTGAGGGCACCACTGCTGTCCCAAAAGCCTCTCCAAGGTGAGAATTGGGAAGGAAGGAGTCCTTTTCAGCCATCAAGGTACCTCCAGGATGCTCTGACACCGAGAAATTATATTACTGTAGGAGGAGTGCATCTCTGATTGCTTTCAATTCCCTTCACAAGACTGAGCAACTCACACTGTCATTGCAGGTGCTTCTCTTCTAATGTGCCTTGAAAAAAAGCCACCCAAGTTCAGAGGGCAGGTATGTACACTAGCTCAAAAGGGAAAAAGAGATATTAATCTTTTCATAACGATTTATCTACCAGTTTTACAGCTGCACATGGGGGCTGACTGGGGGGTTATTTGACTCAAATGTTCCCCATAGTTTTTGCTTGGGCAGTGGACAGATAAAGAAGAGGAGAAAAAGGACTCTATTTTCTCTTAATTTGAAAAATGGCCCTTCTCACAATGTCAGTTTACAGAATCATTATCCTTTCACTCAAAACTACTACTGTGATATAATTTTCCCCAAAAATGAAAAACTCTGACCTAGCTAAATTTTTGGCATAAAAATAGATGTTCATATCTCCATTGCTGGTGTTTTATTTATCGTAGTCAGTCTGACAACCACAACAGGAAATGGTCCCCTCTATAATTTTTACTTCACTCTTTTTTAAAATGGAGGAAAATGCCACTGTACTTTGGTTAATGAGACTAATATGACTGTGGCCATAGATACAGTTAAATTGCCTGTATTGTTCCTTTCATTCTTTACTATAATGTCACCATCACTGACACGAAATTTTACATAATGAGCAGCTACCTGAAACAGCTGTATAAATAGACATTTTAACTATGGCAGGGCTAATTCCTCCCTGCTGTAGTTCCTTTGCTTACAATGACTTATGTCCAGCAGCGATTTTTCATGAATAATACCACATCTGACATTTGTGCTCACAAGTGCTCCATCTACATACAGAGATGATGTTTCAATTAGAAATTTCTAGCAGGCCAACCAAACAGAAGTACATGAGAACAGACAGAGTAAATTATCCATGTTGTTAGGTCCAGCTGCTGGAGGTCTCAGTGGGGGACTTAATCTGCATGTATTTTGGTAATGTTAATAGGAATCACACACTTGTCTTCCCTCATGTCATCGACATTGTACTCCACTATGGCCAGAACTGAGCAGATCTCAAAATTTTTATCTTCATGGCACTTTGTAAGCCCTCTGAGCATGTTGCCTGCCACAAGTATTCCTCTTGCTCACCTTTGTTTGTTCTCCCTTTTCCTTATAGATCTCCTAAACCTTCTGCCAGTTTTACACCCTCTGCCATTTATATATCACATTGCACAAGGCAGCTCCAACTGCAATTGGAATCCAACAGTTTAACCCACTGCACACATACTAACTTCAAAAAGATAAAGATACTAACTTCAAAAAGTACCATTAAGTAGACAAAACAGTCACATGAGAGGCAGAGATTGATGGCAAATCCAGATTTTCTGCTCTTTAATCTGTTTATCTGATTAGGCTAGTTCTTCCTCATAGGTATAGTTTTCCACAGGTCATTCTCCTTCACCAGATATTTCTGTTTCATGTCTGTTATCATGTTCTTTCTTCTTTTTGCACATATCCTTTGCCAGTAATTCTTTCATCCAGTTGTTATTCTAATATCTTTTTTCTTTGTTTTCTATACCTTTCCCTAAAGCCTCCATTATCATCATGATGCTTTCTTCAGTTCTATGAGTCAAAATATCCTTCCATCACTTGTAGTCTTCATTATGTCTCAGTACTAAGAAAAAGTAGGTAGGCAGATACACATAATACCTTTAAAAACCTCATCCAATGGAGCTAGGATTGTCTGGTGACCTTCTGCGGGAGAGCTGAGCATGCACATGACCAATGTGATCAAGCAATGCCCGTTTATTACAACTAAGAAAGCCCTTTTATAATGTTCTCCCGCACACGTGAGTAACATGCAGTACAAGTCCTCAGGATTGGACAGTTAACTTAGCCTGCGCTTTAAACCTTCTTATGATTGGATAAAAAGTGCCACATCAGCCTTGCTAGACTTCCTGCCTTGTGTAACTTTCTCTTCAATCCAAACCCCTTCCAGGGGTTGTTTGTCTCGTTGAGTTTCTCCCCCCTCATTCAGGGTCACATCCTTATTGCATTCTTGCTCAGGCTGAGGCTCTTATCAGTCTTGTTCTCACGCAGGATTGCTCACATGTCCATTCTCTCGCAGAAAGTCCTCTTGAATCCCAACAACCTTCCCTTGCTGGAACTCAGCACTGATACATTTTGGGGAACTCGAGCTTGGGTCAATTTCCTTCTGGCTGGGAGAAGCATTTACTCTATCAGTAGGCTTTTCTTCTCTTTTGCCTGAACACAAAAGCTACAGTGATGGCAACTGGGGGCAGCTAACTAAGACCAAGAAAAAGGTTTTGGGTTGGGTTTTAACAGTTATGCTGTGTTTTAAGGAGTAATGGGGCAGTTCCAAAATGCTTGGTTAGCCAAATCATTGATGAAGTCAAAAGAAAATAACAAAGACATGGGATGCTTACAGTAAAAGTCACAAAAATTGGCCAACACACATTATCTTTATCCTCTGATGTGAAGGTGTGTCTTGGCAAAATGTCTGTCAAATAATTGTTTTTAAACACTGATGCCAATACATTTTGATTGCTGCAATGGTTGTTCTGTATTTCTCACATTTGGGTATACTAGAGAAGGGAATGGGAACATCATGATGGGCAGAGGGTGAAGACTGAAATAGATGGAACTAAGCTCCTGAACAGGCACTGGAGGCTGTCCTTTCCCCATTCTCAGGCTAAATTTTATTTATGGTCCGGACTGAATACTTCTATCAAGTGCATAAAACCTTCATTAATGCACCTTCTGGCATCCTTATGGGGTAACCACTTGGGGAATGGAGACTGTTGCACCTGAATTTTTAATAGTTGGGTTTGGTTTTTTTTTTCATTTTCTTGGTATACAATTCCTACTAAAATACCCACCTGTTTAAAGATTGCATCTCTCTCTCTCTTAGTGGAAATTCTTCTGCCAAACTTCACTAAACAAGCTTCTGAAGGTCAGGAGACATTTGATCTAGAGACATTCGAAAAGCTAAAGTACCATTTCTTAAGCAGCAAATCTGATTAGAAAACAAAACACAAATACACCCAAGAAGGACTGAATAGTTTAAGAGATTAGTAATGGACTTGAACATCTCAATCAGTGGCTCAAGCTCAGCACAGGTTGATAAGAAGGGAAGTTCCACCCTTCAGTCAGTGCCTAAATACATGTAAGCTCTTCTCTAGGGCTGTTGTTATGAGACTTCACTCAGTGAAGGCACCTAGGCACTATTCTCTTTAAGACTCCACACTTTTTTAATGCTTCTTCAAGAAATCTACTGTGTAAACCCTGTCTGTGACTTTGTTCCCTGAGTTGTGTGAAATAGCACCAGTGGGATCTTACAACCATGGAGAGAAATACAAACACCCATGGATTTCTCTGGGACTAGAGTTGGGCTCTAAAAGGACAAAAGGAACAACAATGTCACTGTGTTGGTTTAGGCCCTGCCTGGACCGGAGACCATGTTGCTGTTGCCCCTCCCCCACCCTCAGCCGGTCAGGCTGGCAGTGAGGCACAAACCCCTGGTTAAATAAGAAGAAATTTAATACAACAGTGTGATAAACAATCTGAACAACAACAGTAGCAATGATAACAACAGTAAACAGCAGTAACAGTGAACAAGACAAAAGATATACAGAGAAATACCGCAATGGATACAGACAGCCCCATGCTTCCTGCGACCAAAGCCACAAAGGAAAAAGTTCCCATGCTCCCGCACCCGGACCTGACATCAGCATGGTATGAATAACCCGGCTGGAGATCCCTTCCCCCTCTCTGCTGGGGAAACTTAACCCTATCCTAGCTGAACCAGGACAGTCACCAACAGAGAAGAAAACACACGTAGCTTCCCAGAGTTGTGCAGAGATTGGCCCAAATTCCAAAGACTCTAATTTCTCACCAGTAAGTACCATTTGTGCTAAGTTGTGTGAGTACATACCTGTCACGGCTAGGGATGTTGTTAGGTAAAGTGATCAGACAGAACTGCTGGAGATGTTAATGGAGCTGGCTAGATAGAATCATAGAATCATAGAATGGTTGGGTTGGAAGGGACCTTAAAGACTATCTAGTTCCAAACCCCTGCCAAGGGCAGGGACACCTCCCACTAGACTGAGTTTCTCAAAGACCTGTCCAACCTGCCTTTGAACACTTCCAGGGAGGCGACAGCCACAGCTTCTCTGGGAAACATGTTCCAGTGCCTCACCACCCTCACAGTAAATAATTTCTTCTTTATATCTAATCTAAATCTACACTCTTCCAGTTTAAAACTGTTACCCCTCATCCTATCACTACTCTCCCTGATAAAGAATCCCTCCCCATAATTGAAGACATTTTTTCTGCTAAAAAATACCACCTCATCAAAACCCAAGTAGTCTACAGAAAGATATACTTTAGAGCATAGATGTCCTCAGAATGTAAGAGAGTGACTGATCTACTTAACATGAAGATCTGGACCTTTTTTTTATGGAGCTGAAGAAGAGAGTTTTCTTTATTCAATGTTCATGTGAATATAACGCCTGACCCAGCTGTTGGCAAGTGACTGATTGAAGTTTGCTTTTTTTTTTAGAGAAAAATTTGTAATGGTTCATTTTTTGGAAAAGATATTGAAAAAACACCAGGGTAAGATTTTTTTTTTTTTTTTACTAATAGCTTGGTCACAAAATAGTTTGTTTTACAAATAAAGTTTGTTTTCTCTGTAGCCCTTACTGTTACCCAGAACTCAGTTGCTAGATTCTTCTATGAAAGAAAGGTTAGAAGATTTGAAAGATTTATCCTGGAGATAAGATCCTCCTCAGTTAATGCTTAGTAAGTCAAACCATGCAATCCTTCATCACTTTCACACCTTTCAATAGTAATTCTACATGGAAGGGGATTGCAGAAAGGAGTGTGTAATTATGATGTTTCAGGTTGAAGCAGTTACATGTCCTGGTCTGGTTTGTAGTCTTTCTAATAGTTTTCAACATAGTATATGCTGAAATAACATAGTATATGTTCTGTGGGAAGAGAACTAAGTCAATTTGGACTGAGCACCCAAGGGACTGAACTGCCTGAGACAGCTGATTATATGGGATGGTCTCCACATAAAAGAAGAACAGATGTATATTTATGGTGGACCAGATGAATACATAAGGGCCTTTCTTTTGATTTCAACAGGCTCTGGAAGACACCTTTGATTTGGAAATCTGCTTAGTACAGTTGATCAGTCAGCTTTTCAAAAAGGTTTTATTGTATTTCAGAGAAGCAAGAAAAAACCAAAGCCCTCTGAAAATAAACACAAAAAGTTAATAGCGGAATAAATAACTTTCCAGAGGTAGGAATCTGGATTTCTGAGTCTGATCTCACTGTGGTGCCTTTTGCTCTCTTATGCCAGAAGCAGTAACTAAGATATCTGCATTTGTACTTTTCAAGATTTAACTCTTTTTTCTTTATTTTTTTCTTTTCCAAATATACCCATTTGCCCAAATATGAAACGTTTTTCTCTTAGCTCCCTCTAAGTGCTGACTAGGGCAATTATCTCAAGCTTGCATTGATGTGTGGTTTCACTTGTAAGGAGACTAATCTAAGCCTGCCAGACTCTACATCTAGAAGCATTTATAGCTGTCAAATCTAATGAAAATCAAGTGATTGATCTTTTAGGTAGCAGCTGCAGCATCTTCCAGAAACTAATTTAATATGAGACCTGTGGCAAATCCATATAAATAATGTTGCTTAGATGCGCATTTTACTTACCATTTTTTTCTTTGGTTTGTGCAAACACAATGGGCATAATCAGATTGTAAAAGCAGATGTGAGAGGAGAATTTGTCCCAACAGGTGTAACACTATTCAGAAGTAGCTGGAATGGATTGGACATTCAGAGAATCTAATCTATTTTGAGGATTTTGTGCTCCTCCCAACCCCCAGTTGCAAATACTTTCCTCAAAGTGATTTGGCTGTTTATCTCATGCATAACAGATGCTGCAAACAGTTGTACCGTTAGTAGATTGTGGATTCAGTGCTTCTGTAACTTCTGAAGAGATCACAGTAAAAATATCTTGTTATTTGTCTTGTCATGCAGCCGTTCTCATGTTTTAATTAATTAATATATCCAATATAGCAAATAATCTGTCAGGTTGCAGATACATTTAAGACTTTCTTGTCATTTGGTCTGAGCTGCCTCCTGTGTGTGCCAGAGTGTAGGTGGTAAACTATAAATAATCAGCCCAGACCACAGGTTCTGTATAAGACACAGGTCCTAAAGTTATCTTGTTCTTTTCAAGCACAAAATCATCCTGCCTGTGACCCTGTCTCACAGTGGAGCATCATTTATATTATTAGTTTATGACAAGAAGACAATTTTTAAAGATCAATTCTAAGTGTTTTAAATCCTTCATTCGAGAGTAAAGCTAATGAAGCAAAAAATGGGGTAATTTAAATTAGGGGTTTCTCCAGTATAATCCTGCTGTTTTGCAAAATGAAACGAAGTATTTGTCAATGTTTCTTATTCTCCTGGGTCTTTATAATGGTCCCCAAATCTAAGACAGTAATAATTTTCTTATTTGCTGCACAGTTAACTCTATACATTCGAGGCTATACCAATAGAGTGACATTCAAAAAGAGTGAAGCTGTCTGGAGATATCTATGCAAAATACTCACATACCAATACACTGTCCTGTACATGTGCAGGAAGACTTTTAAAGATGGTTTCAAGAAGGCTGTTTTCCATGTGATTTGAATAGTCCAAAGGGCTATGTTGTGTTATCAAATCTAAACTGCGCTTGGACAAGATTAACCTGAGTGTGACAGGCAAAAACTGAAAAAAAGGAAGGCACAAGCTGCCCCTGTCAGTATTGCTTGAGAAGGTAAGAGATGCCATCGGGTGCAGAAGCCTTCAACTAAGCAAAACTTGAAGGACATATTAAAGAATAAAAATTGTACCCATGAACTTTTATTGGCAAAGCTTTCAGGAGAAGAGTATCTGGGGATTATGAGGACTGCAGATAACCAAAAATAGAGGGTAGAAGAGAAGAGGTATGGCTGTGGTTGATGTGGGCATGAGATGGAGGAGAAAGATATTGGTAGATCTGAAAGGGAGATCCTGCATGAGCTGGTGGGAAGGGTCTCAGGTGCAAGAAAGTGACATGGAAACATCCCTCCAAGGTGGAGGCACGGCTAAACTATTTTTCTCCTCTCCTCTGCTGATGAGAAATCTGGAGGTCTCCCAGCTAGCACACATGCTGGTATCTAGAGAAGCCCACAGCCTGCGTGCAGGAAATTGGTCTGAAGTCTGTGAGAGACTTTCACCTACTCTGAACTGCTCATATATAAATAGGCTGGGGGACTTAGCCTTGGGGTTTTGGACACCTCTCCAAGACATCCAGACATGCTATAGTTGTCTTTGAGTCTTACACCTCTCATCACCTCACTCACATGAGAAAGAGTACAAGGGTTTTTATCTTTCAGAGGTGTTGAGTGAAGGGAAAGAGTAAGTCAGCAAAGGAGAGATGTAGCAGCTATTAAGGGCCTGAATTGATGTTCTCTAATAAGCTCCTGGCTGTGATGTGCCTACACAGCAGCAGGAAGTATCAGTCAGCAAAGATCAGCTTTTTTTTATGTCTTTACTACCAGTATTAATAGCTCAATAGCACATAATGGCAAGGGAGTGGTGGAAGAACTACTGGAAGTGGGAGGAGAAGAAGTGCTTGTTGAGGGGAAATTACTCTCTTAGAACAAGAGAGAAGTGCCCATTTTTCCCAGTTAGCTGGAAGGCTCCCTGCTGATATGCCTGACAAAGTCTGGGACTATTGACCAGGGCTGTATCTATACAGATATATGAGGCTAGACCAGAGCTCAATTTGTCTCATGGCTGTAACCTGCAGCAGTGCAGAGCAGACCTGATTGAGCAGTACCTTCATGGCAGAGCTCAGGTCCCTTTACACAGGCTTGTCCTCGTCTTTCCCTGAGAGCAGACAAGGCTTGAGGGAAGAGGCCCTGCTATTCCCCCAGGATACATGCCAGATCACTTGGGGCAAGCTGGTTTGCTGTTCCTTGCACTGCTCCACACCTAAGACTGAGACTGAGTTGCAAAGTTTAAGTATGTACTATAACAGAGCTACCAGCATCAAGTAGTCATAACAAATCTTGTCAGCCAGCTAAAGGGGCACCTTCAGAACAGAGAGAGAACTTCATTTGCTCAATTTCAGAAAACAAACACATGTTTATGAACAACTGGATTCTAGACTGACTAGATTTGGTATTTATATGATTTGGTATTTATATTCTTATCTAAAACCAGGATTTTCACATTCCAAAGCTCAAAATTGAGAGATTAGGAACTTTATTTAACCCTAATGTTTGCCACGCCTTAATTTATATGTTTATAAAAGAAGGAATATCTATTGCCCTGTTTGTTGCTTGTCAGTAGAAATATGTCTTAATGGTAGAACTGGCCTCTGTTCACTATGCAAATAAATAAATACCATAAATCTAATTTAGAATTAGAAATTAATGAAAATCAATCAAAATGTTATCTACTCATTTAAAATCAAACAATGGCACAATGTCCAGCACAAAATGTACACCTCCAGACTTATGTCTCAAAAATTAATATGCATTAATTTTGCATTAAGATGCATGATACTGGCTGGCCTGCATTGTTTTTCTGCTGCACTTCTCTTTCACATTTCATCAAAAGAGCAACAAAAGTAATTGAAAAATATCTTGAAGATTTTAATATATCTTCATCAAATGAAAGTGATGTAGTCACTGCTTATTGTGCCGGCTGATAATGAGAGCAGACATCTGATGCTAAGTCTTTCACTATCAGCAGGATAAATCACTTTACCAGCTTAAAGAAAAAAATTACACCTAATAACTGTGTAAGATGTTTGCACAAATCATAAATATTCATTTGAAGATCTCTCTGATTTTAAGAATAAAAGAAATTCCAGGTTACGTTTACATATATTCATTTCATATATTCATATATCCATTTCTACATCCTAAAGTCATATCTTACATACATGTGTGTGACTTCTGCATACACATTTAAAGAAGTCACGCACATAACTATTTCATTTTATATTCAGCAATCAAGAACTTTTGCAAAGTGGTATCTTGTAGCTGGTAACATTTAATATTTTTATTTTTATCTCCCCCCCCCCCCCCTTATTCCCATCAGTCAGACTTAGTAATGAAAACCCCAGATTCTGCCATCCATGCATAAACATATTGCTCCCACTAAACTCAATGTTATTTCCTATTTTTTGACTATGAAACACAATACTGAACCTAGAGTTACATTCATGCGAGAAAGCAAGAAACATTTTTTAGTTAAATACATGGATTTGAGGCAAAATGCTGGATACATCTGAAACCTCAGAGAAATATGAGTCTGTATGTTGATATTTATATATACTATCTGTATTTTATTTTATTTTAAGGATCATTTTAGGAATTTGACTGCAATCCAATGTGCAGAAACAAAAAACATGTTCTTTCTCTTCCATTAACTTTTCTTTTTATACCTCAGCCAGCTACTTTTTCTTCTTTTTGTATAATAATAACAGGATGGTACAAGTAAAAGAAATAATGATCTGAAAATGCAGGAAATTGAGGGTGATTTTGTAAAAAGCAGCTGGAATTCTAGATCTGTAATGGTGGCAGTAATTTGCTTGATTTTGCGTTTCACCTGCCGGTCTTCAGAAGCATTCACGTTTCTTCAGAGAAAAATAAAATAGCTCATGAAGTTATTACTAAGATGACAGTATGAGAGAATTTTGAAAAAGTTTGCCAATTAACACCAGCTGGATTTGGGTGGCTATTCTTTTGTTGCTTATTTAGGTGGAAATATCACATTTAAAGTCCAACTCAGAAAAATTTGATCTTGCACTGGCAGTTATCCCATCAATATCTTAACTCCATTTATTTTACTGGTTTTATATTTACATTATCTTGCTATCCACAGAACACTATATATATCAAGACAACATTCATCAGATGAAAATACCTGCTTTGGATTTACACTAATGAGGATTGTGTTTCAACAGTGGTCCTACTACTCAATTCTGAAACACAGAACCAAAGAACAATCCAGGTAGGAAGGAAACTCAGGAGAGCATCTGTTTCCACCCCTGCTCAGCACGACTAAAGTGCCAAGTTAGGTCGGTTTGCTCAGAGTCTTGTCCATTCTAGCATCAAATCATTTCAAGGATGGAGATTTCACAGCCTCTCTGGGAAATCTATTACAGTGTTTGACCACTCCCATGGTGAAAAAGTTTTCCTAATATCTAACTGGAATCTCCTTTGTTGCAGCTTGTGCTTGTTGCCACACATCCTGTTGCTGTGCACCTCTTGAGAAAAGTCTGGCTCCACCTTCTCTACAAGCACCCAGTAGGTAGTTGAAGACAGCATTAAGGGCTTTCTTTGACCTCCAGGCTGAACAGACCCAGCTCTCCCAGCCTCTTCTTGTACATCATGTACAGCTCCAGCCTGCTTGGTGGTCCTCTGCTGGACTTATCCTAGTTTGTCAATACCTCTCTTGTACCAGGGGACCCAAAACTGGGCACAGTACTCCAGATGCAGTTTCAGAAGTGCTCCACAGGGGAGAATAATCAATTTCTTTAGCCTGCTGGCTACACTCCTTCATATGCAGCCCAATATGCAGTTCCTCACTGCAAGGGTGCACTTCTGACTTGTATTCGTATCTGAGTAAAGACTATATCCAGGCTTGTCTGCAGCATTACATTCAAGAGCAATTCACTGTATATGTTTTGTACTAATCTATGTTCACCCCACCAACGCTACAAATGATCTGGACAGAAAACAGCTCTCTTTGCAAGCCCTGTATCTTCAGCAGTGTGTCTGAACATTGCCTGGACTGAGAACAATGCCTTTGAGACCTTGTTTGGATTGTCTTGGTGACATGTAGAGAAGGTCTGTGTGACTCTTACGGGAGGGCTGTCCATAGACTTCCAATATCAAGGGAAGAGACTCCATACCCTCTAAGCAGATAAGGAGGGAAAATACAAATTATTTTTCTTCTCTTTGGAGTGAAAAAGTTGCAGTAACTTGAATGAACAAAATAGCTACTGCAATCGGTGGTTTTATATATGTATAGATTCTATAAACATATATTAATTAATGGAAGAATCTAGTAACTAGACAAAAGTGGTTAATCGATTTGATTTAATCAACATCCCTACTCAATTTTGAACATCTGTTAGAGAACAAGGGCTTTTAAACCTGCAGATTACAACCATGATCATATCAACTCAGGGAGGAGTTAAACTGACCTAAAATCAGCTTGTTTTCCAGTTTCATGATCGTTGGGTAGTCCTAGCATAGACAGTGCACACTCAGAAGCACAGGCACACTGTTGCAAATCCTAGTTTGTCCACTGTGTTTGCCCAGCAGAATCCTGGTCACACCTTGGATATCTGAGCGTGACAGGGATTTAGCCCTTGGACCTGGGCAATTGACAGCCCACTCCCCACAGTGTTCTGCTGCTCACATCTGCAGATATTCCCCCTCTTTGTCCTTGCTTTGTGCAAGTGTTATGATGGAAATAAAACCCCACAGAGACTGGAATCCATTCAGTCTTCTGCACTGTATGTTGCAAGTCTTGGTTTTTGTAACAGTTATTCTTAGGGTGACGGTGTGTATGGAAAATTCAGGTAAATTGAAGATTTTCAAGCCATTTATAATCCAGCACCTCCCAGAAAGGTGGTAAAAGAAACAATTTATTCATGCTTATTGACATTCGGAAAATTCCTTTTCTAGTTTAGCAGTAAGACACAGGTATGAGTGGCAGTGGTTATCTACCATGAAAGTAATGGTTGAAGTGACTTTTCTGTTCTTTTGAGTTCTTTTGTTCTTGACTTCAACCCAGACTAGATGGAAAATACACTTGTGTGCAATAGCCTGTTGAGATCCGAGCAGGTACAACTGGATGAAACTGTATGGTGTGTTAGACTCATGGTTAGACTACAGAATCTATGGAGCTATTTGTACCTTTAAGTCTATAAAACAAAATTATTATTTCAGATGATGGGAGGAAAGAGTTATGAGTTGTGCTCTATGTCAGCAAAATGTCTGGGCAGCTGTAAAATGTCTGTTTTGAAAGCTGCCTTTAGAACCACAGAAGGTGTTTTTTTTCCCTCCATCCACTAAGACTAAAACACTGCATCACAGACAATGACTGATTTGTTTTTCCCTTGTTCTGAGCTACATCCTGACTGCCAGAGAAAATGAATGTGCAGTGGGAATTCTTTACTTACAGAAAAAAGGAAAAAATATTTTCCTGTATAAAACATCTATGCTTAAATAGTTCGTATAACACATGGACTCATTGAAAAACTGTCATAAAAGCAGAGAAGAAATATGAAAGTTTGCAGAATATTGCACAGCCACTGCAGGACACGAAAGCAGAAAATCAGCACTAAACGCGTTTCACTTATCCAGTCTGGGTCTGGCCTGTGTTTCTATTCCTGTTCGCATCACAAGTGATGGAAAGCCAAGTAACTTTTGCTTGGACTTTGGAATTTGTCTGTCCAAGAGTGACTTACAATTCTGGGGACAATTGGGCTGTACTGGCTGTGGCTGGGAAGGAGTTAACTTCATGGTGCTATGTTTCTTCTCTACCACCTTCTGATTTTCCTGTAGCATTTTACAGGTCATGTCTCGTGTCTGACAGACCTTAAAGGAGCTTAAAATAAGGGACCTTAAGATAAGCTAGGAATTAAAATCAGCTAGGCAGTGCAGTTCTGCTCTGTGGGAAGGCAGAGGTAGAGGGGGCCATCTCGACCCGGGTGCTGTGGGCCTCAGATCTCTGCTATGGGGAAGCATCTGCAGGTGTGGATGGGACTGAAACACGTGTTTGTAACTTGGGGTGGTGGGTGCTGCCAACCACATTTCTCTCGGGCATGAGGAAACAACCTCACCCCTTCACCATGTCATAGAATCATACAGTGTCAAAAGATAACAAGGCCTTGATAACCTGACATGCCACGTCTGTGTTTATCCCAGACTCCTCTCGGCTGCTGTGGAGGTGGCCCTTCTTAAGAACAAGATGTTTCTTCTGACCTTTCCACTGCAGATAGGAACCAAGCAGCAACCTGAGGTCTGTACTGCTGATATGGGTCCTGCAGCCAAGCCACTATCAGATCTCCATGTCAATGTCCTGAATGGTACCGCCTCATTGATAGGGTGCAGACCTGGAGCCCATGGGTCGGCTTCCTTAGGTCAGGGATTGCTAAGGCCAAGGCTGGCACCTTTTAATCACTGCTTTACTTCCTCCTGGGAGAAGAGAGGTTCTTGCAGAGTTGTCATAGTGGGCTGACTGAAGGGGTATAGCAAAACCAGAGGTTCATGCTCCTAGCTGCCAGAGTTATGCTTGCAACACCTCAGCTGGCTCTTGGCTGCCACAAGGACATGGACAAATGAGACATGGTGCAATGGGGTTATCCTGTGTGAGGCCCTCTGCAAACGATGTGTGGAGCTCAGAGACCTGGAGGCCTCCACTCCCTGGTAGCCAAGGTTAGCTCCCTCCTGGCATTTGCATGACCCCATGGTTTCCAGGCAGTTCCCTCAAACACAACTGCATTGTCTCTTACCTCAGGATCACCCTGCTCATTTAGGTTGAACCCACCAGAGACCCAGCACAGAGTGCAATGGCCTGCAGGCTTGGCACTGTCTCACTGTGTATGGACACAAGTGCTCGTCTTCCCCTTGGTACTGTTCCACTAGTTGTGGCCAACAAGCCTTCCCAGGTGTAGTCATGGTTGTCTGGACTGCTGTTTACCCCAGCTGCTGGATGCAAACTGACAGGATAGCATTCACCATCAGACTTGTTTGCTTTTATTTTGCTGTGTGCAGTGATGGTACACAGGGTGTAGATCTCTGAAGGACATATATCTCAAAAGGCTTTTTTGCTGGAATTTATCTGGCTCCCTATAGAATACTTTAACTTATTATTGCATGTGTGCTTCAAAATATTAGACAATTACTGTGCAGTTATGCTAACAGATCAAAACAAGGTGGAACCATTTCAAGTCACTAGTGAAGTTACTAACAACATTTGAAGTGCTAGTGCACTAGAAATAACATGGTGGCTCATTAGTTTCTCTCGTTTAATCCTATCCTAGTAAGCCTCTATGTTAGATATGACAATAAAGATAAGCAGAAAATAAACCAGGTCTCCAAGGATTCTCCTCTCACCCTGGGAACCTGGGAATGTCCCCAGGCAATCCCACCCTGACATATAAGCACTTGCCAGGGAGAGTGCTTACCTGGCTGAGCCCTCCTGCATGTATACAGCAACAATTTTTTTACCTCAGTGAAGGTTATATTCTCGTTTGCTTTTCTTTTTTACCACCCCATCCCCCGTTCACTCCTTTGTTACTTGTATGCTCACACTTTGAAGGTACCAGTGTGTGCAGCTGCAGGGCAGGACCTGGGGCAATAGTGGTAACCTTACAGCCATGGCATTTGCCTGCCAGCTCTCCAAAGGGCACAGCTCTGCTGGCAGCAATGGGTTGATTAATTGAATCACCAGTGGATCTGGCACAAATTATCCTCAGGCAATGATTTGCTGGGAGAGGGAGAGTAAAAGAAGGTCAAGGAACTTTATAATCCAACATGCCATAAACGCAACATGACTCTGCACATACGGTTGACTGACTTCACAGTATACCTAAATGCATACATAGCGACTACAGATAGCAATGCCTATGAAATCAGAGACTTCTGAAATCAGAGTTGTCAAATCATAGTACTTGATTAGTATTGAACTATGGGACAATGAAGGGAGGTTTCTCTGCAAGAGTCCAGGCACTGCAAGAAAGCCTACCAGGTCGAGAACTGCTGTTGGAAGTGTAGCACGATGCAATGCCCATCCCAGTGAAGTGGTTTTGAATAAGTCACACAACCTGATAGCTGAGACCAGCTCAGAGGGCACCAATGGACAGTTACTACATCTTAGCTGAGTCTTGATGTGTTGTGGACAGCTCTACATCCACCCTACAACTGAGGGTATTTTAGAACCACATAGAAGCCCAGGGTTAGGTTCCTAAATGGTTGACATCTAGGTGCCAAGGTGCCCTAATTTCCCAATCAGTCTGAGCACTCATGCTGTATTTAACATTTGTCAGGCTGTCTCTGTTAAATAGTCATTGACCATAAACTTAAAAGAGACACTTCAGCTGTAACATTAATATAAGTAGGGATGTCATTCTGCAGTATGGGAAAGCAACGGTTGGATGGAGTGATCCCTACAGAAGTGATGCTATGGATCATTGTGGAGAGAAGTTGGAGCTGTGAAAGTGACTACACAGCTCCAGTGTAACAGTGGGTTTCCTGGCTGAGACTGTATTGGAGATCAGTCTTGCACACTTTGTAACAGCAGCAGTGTTTGATATTCTGCACTGAACTAGTCTTGAAAGATGTCACTCCTTCATCACTGTTGCAGAGCTTGTATACAAATTTTACACAGATGCAGAGGGACAATCTTTATGGACATAGCTTTTACTAATTTCAGGTGACCGATGTATCTGTTGGATAATTAGAGCAACAAAACCTGATGACCAGAGGTGTCAGTTTTGCCTCTCCATTCATTAGTCAGTAGGACAAAAGTGAAATATTTCACGTCTTTAGGGCATTTCAAAAAATGAGAAAACTGGTGCTTGATAGTGCTAGTTAAAAGCATTCAGAACCCTGTGGATGTACTTTCAAATTCTGACTCATGTAACCAACACATAAGACTTCATCTGCCTATTTTCCACAACGTCACTATTTCTTTTAGTACATGCTGCCTGAGATGTGTTTGGAGGGGAACAGTATTGTGACTGGCCTCAGCTGAGAAATCTTCAGCTGAAGGAGCTGTACATGGTACTGTCTTTTATCAAGTGGAGAAAAGAATGGTGTGCCTGTAGCGGAGGTGGCAGGGCAGGTACAAAACTGTCTAATTTTTTGCATCATTTAAAACAACCGAAAGAAGTCACTCACTCAGACAAGGATAAAGATGGGAGAAGGTAAGTTGGATATGGAGGCAAAAGTAGCTGGCCTGAAGCAACCCAGGCATGCAGTGTCCAGCTACGAAGCTGCATTTTCCTCAAACCAGAGAGAGAGACTCCAAACTCCAAATTTAACATTGTTTTCCTGATAGCAGCTCTCAGCTTTCCTGAAACCTGCTGTTCAAATGTGCACTCCATCTGCACGGACAGCAGGGCCGGAGACCAGGACAAGGACAACCTGCTGTTGGGAGAGGCTCCTCAGAGCCAGTAGCAGAAATCTAGGCAATAGATACAGGAATCCTTCAGTATTAGCTTGCCATGCCTGTGTTCATCTGGTTCAAAATTCAACAGCTGTAGTCTACACTCTGTTGTAATACCAATACAGGAAAAAAATTAAAGTCAGATGGAAGATTTGGTATAGCATTCTTTAAACCAGTGCTCTCTTTGTATAATGTAGCTATAATAATGTGCTTTTTATGCTAACGTAGTTACTGTAGTTTTTCTAATAATAAGAAGGGTTTTTTTCCCTGCAAGATGTTGAATACTCTCTTTTTCCTTAAGTTATTGCAATTCAGGATACTGCACCCTTGTAGGGGTGGGCCCTATTTTTCAAGTCCAGGGAGCATCTGAAGGGTACTAATTTCAGTTTGATTCCCTGGATTAACATTATGCATGCTGAAAAGAGAAGCTAGCATAAAAAGTGACTGAGATTAATTAAGAGAATCAGAATTTTCTTTGCTACTGTATTGCTTCTGTTTTACACCTTGGCCATTTCATTTGTGAATGATTCATTAAAGTCCAAGTGATTAGATTAGGCAAATGTGCTGACTCAAAACTTAATAGGAATGGAGGAAGAAATGAAAGGGAAAAGGCATAGCAAATACGCAATGCATTTTGCAATAAGCTTTTTTTTTTGCTAGGTCAAGGTAATACAATTTTATTAGCTTGCACTAAATGCATATGATGGAATGATGACTGTAAAATAAAACTTAGAAATCTCTGTATTCAGGCTAGTAGAGATGTTCAGAATAATACAGAAACAGGAATTATAATGCCTCCAAACATACTTTGTATAGGTGAAGTAACCAAAGTGAAATCTGTTGACAAAGGATAGATATTTATAGGACTTACACCCTAAAATATAAAGCGATGGCTAGGTCTTCAGACAGAGGAAGAGAAAAATGTTAAACTCACCACCGAAAGATCTCCCAACTTCTACCTGAGCATCAGTATCCATGTGTTTCTCATATTCTCACTGAATCAATTAACTCCTGGAAAGACTCCCCCATCTCCTCTCATCTGTAAGTGATATCTCTATAGAACATATTTTTCATGATTTTTATCCTCACCTGGCCCTGTCTAACTGGAATTTGGAGTCTGCTGATGGCACATTTTGCAGGCAGTAGCTGTTGAAGGGCAACTTTATAGGAAACACAGGTGAGAAGACCTAGGCTTGCTGACTTCACTTCTCTCTGACTGGTAGGCTGACAATAGTGCAAATAAAAGAAAAGGGGGAAATAATGAATCTTATAATGCTGACTTTTCTTGAGATTGCATTAGAAAGAAGCAAGTACAGAAGCTAGTAACTGTCTTGACTCCTTGTGAGTTATCTTGATTGCTCAGGTGTTTCTGGAAGAGCATCTCTGATCATTAACTTCTTGCCATGGATCATAGGAGGTACATCTGGTAGTTAGGTCCCATGACCAAACCTAAGTTATCATAAATAATAAAAAAGAATTTGGACCTTGGTAAATCTGGGAAATTCCTGAAGGACTGTTTTATTTTAAAACAAGATTTGCATGCAGGTTCTCAAGTTGAGTTGAAGACATTGAAGGGCCTCTGCTAAATATATTGTAGGAGGTTTTCAATAGGAATAGTGAAGCCACTGGATGTTTGAGGAAAAGATGTAAAAATTAGTAAATTAATTTGTGGCCATTGAAGGGGAAATTGAAAATATTAAGCTTTCCAAAATGTTTTGATTCAAACCTGAGCTATTTATTTTACTGTGATGCTTTCACATTTCTTAAAGTCACTTTAAACAAAAGTGTAGCTTTCAATATGAAAAACATGAATGATGATTTCCAGAGATCCAAATTTTTCCAAAGAGTAAATTTCAAAACAGGTAATTCATTGAGAACTGCCTCTTTCCTGCAAGTGACTTTTATTTTGATGAATCCACATATTCTGTAGAAAGATTTAAAAATCTTCAACCACTTCTAGTCATGAAACATGCGGGATTCAAGCCAACGTCAAATATCTATTTTAAATTTGTGATTTTTGTTATCTGTACTCTTCTTATGGAGACATATGACAGCTTAAAAAATGAATGTGTCTCTAAGTGCCTCTTTTTAAGATGGCTCAGGCTGAAATTCTAAAATGTTCAAAAAACTAGTTCCTTAATATCACAAAATTCACACATTTGCAATTGATTTGCACTTTTCAAAATTCAGGCTGTTGTGTATTTGATGAAACAACCCCAAACCCATTTCATTCACATAAAACGTGACAATTTTTTTGTATTCATAAAAAGTATATCAAGACGTACCTTTTCCTTGGAAGTTAAAACAGCTTCCAACAATGCACAGCTTATAGAATAATCACGTTATACATATTTTAAGGTAATACATAATGGTCATTCTTGTAATTTTCCACAATTAATACAGTTTGACTGTCACCTCATTACTTTATCTGGAGAGCTAATAAATGACAAATGACATGCATTTTTCATGACTCTGCATTTCAGTTATTTATCAAGTTACTTCTAGTATTTCAGTTGCCTTTGTCAACTACCTGGAAAAATCAATATCTGATAGGACTCCATGGCGTGTAACAAAGTATATAAGCGTGAAGTTTGTATTGCTTGGTCTCAATTTGTCACTTCAAACCATCTGACTTAGAAGTGACCCTTAAATCCTCTTGTCATTTCACTGTTATCTGATTTTCAGGAACGAAAGATTTAAGCAAACATGTCCAACCCCAGTGAGGCAGAACTCATTCACAGGTTTAAGGGGATTTCCTTTACCACCAGATCTTCTCCAGAACTTTTAAAATCCTTGGATACTTTTGATGCTAGAGAAGATGATGTCCTTTTGGTTTCCTATCCTAAATCTGGTAAGTTCTACTTTTAGATGTTAATTGCAAGAAGTCTCATTGTTTTGTTTCATGTTTAAACTACTTGGGAAATGTCTGTGTACAAGAAACAGAGAAGGATGTTTTAGTATGTGAATATATTATTCTGTAAGTGTTCAAATTACAAAAAAATATGGGTCATTTTTCTAAATCTTGATTCTTTAATTGAAAATAATCTCAGCTGTTTTCAGATGGGAAAGCAAATAAATATTTATTTCTTGTAAGCAAGATCTGTACTTGAAGGATTTTCCTGAGGACTTCCTACATTCAATTATGAACAAGTCAAGAGTTGTATTAAGTTATTTGTATGGCTCTTAGCTGTAGATTTATTAATTTCTTATTCACTCTCCTCCCACCTCACTCTCACACACCAGAGAATACTTCCCAAATATACAGACTCAAGTTACCGTAAGAAAAAAAGCCAAACAGCTTATTCTAAAATTAATGATAAAAATAATATAACCACCTCTCAGCTGACAAGCAGTTTGTCTCATGAGATTGTTTTGACACCAATACTAACAATTCTCACAGATTACTTTGTACTTCGGCTACAGCCCTAATTTTTCCAGTTAGAAGATTGGAGCCAACACAATTACTCAGCTATGTAAAGTTTCTTGAATCTGGGGGATTAGAAGTATCACTTGTGCACTGGCAAGCTGTTTCAATATGCAAAATGCATGTTCCACATATTTTCTTATTTTCTCAGTAATAAATCTTCCTTTTTTTCTTTTTTCTTTTTTCTTTTTTTTTCTTTTTTTCCTTAAAATTACTTTTCTGCAGGCACACACTGGCTTGCAGGAGTTATAACAAAGCTTTACAATACTCAAGTTATACTAACATCTCCCATTGAATTTGGAGACATATCCAGACTGGAGGAACTGAATAAACTCTCATCAAAGAGAATCATCCCAACACACTTAGACTACAACATGTTACCACCAAATTTTAAGAATAAAAAATGCAAGGTAAGACAAAACCATAAAAGTAGTATATGTTAAGTGTCTATTAAGAATCTGTTTTGTCTAGTTGTTCCTTATTAATTTTCAAATGATTTTTCATTTTCAGAAGTGGTTTGCTGTGAATTTTGGAGACACAGCTGACCAACAGTCAAAGGCAGTGTGAGCAGAGACTTTGGCTGGGTTCTGCTCCTGCCCAACTGCTCCCACGGGGTGATTTGTGTTTCAGGCAAGACACAAAATACAACATCAACATCTTTCAATCAGAAATATATTATTAGTGATAGGGGAGCATTCTCATGGCCCCATTTCTTAGTGGCTGGAACACTCAGAAAATAGAGTTACTTAACAGCTGTTCTGGCGGTGAAGAAACTCTGCCTCTCCTATTGGGGAAACAGATAAGAATTGAAATGTGGGAGGTAGATTCATATCACAGTTTTTGAGTTCCTCCCATGTTAATGTGGGAGGTCTTTAAAAAAAATCAGCTCTGGGCTTTAGATTTCAGGTTAGAAGTTCAAAATTGCAGGATTACTCAGATCCAGACTTTTGGTACAAGGCTAATTTGAATGAAAAGCCGAAATTTATGTTTTGCAGCTGTCCTGTGAGTGTTAATTAGTAAATGGTTTCATAAGTTAGATTTATGAGGTAGTATACTTACTCATGAGTTAAAATGAATACTGCCTATTTCATAAAACGTAAACATTACCCAGCTGCAGGAAACACACCTCTGTCTACATGGAATTGTTTACTAATGACTCCTGTCTAAGCAGGGACAAATACATTTCTATCTTAATGGCATGGTTACTGACAGAGGAATCCTAAAGGAAAGGGTTTTGATGCTGCAAACTGCCTGTGAAAATGCTGCATTTACATACAGAGCTCCTCTAAAATAAAGGAAGGATATTATCATTAATAACAATATCATCTTCATTTACAGATGATCTACATCAGCAGAAATCCAAAAGATACTGCAGTTTCCATGTATCATTACTACAGAGATAACCCAAACCTTCCCACTATAGACACCTGGACTGCTTTCTTTGATTTGTTCTTAAAAGGAGATGGTAAGGATAAATGTTACGTTTTCTTCTTGCAGTTTGCATTAGTTTATTACACACAGAAAAAATTAAGAAATGTGAACTGGGTGAAAACATCTTATTGAACTCCTTATTCACATGGCTTTAGCTAGGGTTTTCTATCAGGATAAATTCTAATGTCAAACTTAACAAGAGCAAATAATAGGATGCTATCTTCAGCCCTGCAAGGACACATTTTGGTAAGTGGCTGCATTTTTTCAGCACAACTGCTCTTTGCAGGTTTTTGCTGCTCTCTGACATATCTGTTAAAAAACATATTCTAACAGACAAGCTACTGATTTAATCTCTTCCCACAAACACTCTGAAAGCCCTGACAATTTGTTGATTCTGTTGTGGATTTGCTTGTATGAAAACATTTCCAACCTTGTCTTGTGAATGACAGTAACAGACTGCTTCCCGCCAAGACCCCATGTATATACATTCATGCATATACAGCTCCTCCCAAGCGGACATAAGGGCAGCTCTGCTCACCGCAGCCAGCTCCTGCCCTCAGTGAGCAGGCCAGTGGGGCAGGAGCTCTGTTTGAAGGTGCTCAGCCAGCTCTGTGTGGCTCACTGCCATACTGAAGGGCAAGTGGTGGGGTGCAGGGGGAGACCATCCTTGGGCTGCATGAAGATCTGTGCTTGCAGGTGTAGTGCCTTCTCCAGTCTTGAAGACAGCCTTCAGTGGCCCTTCAAAGGGACTCTGGATGCTTTCATAAAGCCCTCCTGCACACACTCTGCCTGATGTGTTGTCTTAGTAGCGGGGTCCAAAGACCAAGGACAAGAGTGAGATTTTTATGAGTGGCAATGGTGGCATGGAAGCTGACAACAGGAACATGCTATCCACTCCCATTTTTAGTGTTTTATTACTCCTTTCAGGACATGTGTTCCTGCTATACAACCACAGTGATGATAACAGCAACAATAATAGATAAGCTTGAAAACTTCGAAAGAAAAGTGCCATTGCAGTTGTCATGGGCTTACATCAAAGCTCCAGACATCAGGTTTTTTTATTGGCTTATATGGGCTTTGGATCACATCTTGTGTGCCTAGTTCAGAGCAGCTCTAAGGATTGTGCTTTAGTGATTTACAGATCTTGCCTTGTTCAGTATCAACTCTGAACACATAATAGTGAAAACAAGAGGATTATATTAAATTTTAAATGTTTAATTTAAATTTAAATTATATTAAATTTTAAATCACATTTATCTGTAAATTATTAGTCACCTTCTATTTTCTGTGTGCTTATGCATGGCATAAAAAGATAACTATGCTGGTTACAACAGAAATTTATGTTAGAGGTGATACTGTCATCTTTGCTCCTAACAGAAATATATGAAGGTTGTGATGCTTGATTCAGAGCCTGTAGTACCCATACAGAGTTAATCTCAGTTCAAAACAATGGTGAGGTCACACATCACAACTGTGATGCTGTCCCTGGAGTCTCTGGGGCTACATATGCTGTACCCCTGAAGCCAACAGGGCTGTTCTATGCTATCATTGGCCCCATCCCCAGTGTGGTCAACCAGGAGAGCAGGGTTTAACTGAACACTGTGGAGCACACATGCCTTCAGTCAGACAGTGCTTTGTGTGCAGGAGACGGCTACAGACTGGAGCATTCAGCAAAATACTTAACTACATCTCAAGGTTGGCAACAAAAATTATGCCCATTTATCTGGTAGCTGGCATAAAGCAGTTACAGTTCTGGAGAATGCTGGCTGTGATTGGTCTGTCCAGGCCTCTTCTCATTATCCTACAGGAGTCTTTCAACTCAGCTTTCAATGCAGTCCATCTTGCCTTTCAACCAGAAGGGTCAGAATTTTGTTTTTAAAAGAAAGCTGGAATTTTGCTCTCCTCCCATGGTTCACCAAAAGAAGCATTCAGGCAAAACAAGTACTGAGTCAACTATAAAACCATAAGTTATCTGTGTTGTTGGCTGAATGATGTATTTGCATAATAAGTTCTTTACATAATTGTTATTTGACTTTTAAAACCAATACAGATTCCTCTCTGCTGGGACAAAATAGAGCTAACAACAGTGTACTTCATTTGACAGACTCCTTATTCAATTTCCTAGTGAAGTGATCATATTTCTAGCTGTGACCACAGACATGCAGACAGTTGCTGAGATACTCAGATCTTGTTAGGGCAGGACATTTACCTTCATCACTGGCCTTTGCTTAGATGTGGAGACTGTTTCCACTACAGAATCATATCTCAGAACAGTATCTGCATCTCTGATACAAAACCAAATTCCAGCAAGAATGATAACCTCTTTGAATTGTAAGTTTGAGTGACTTCATAAAAAGAACTGAATCTAGTTTAGAGGAATATATGGTATGTATTATGAAGGGCTCATTCCCCTAAATGTGTGAAGTAACATCAGAGTTATTTATGAATAAAGTTTGTATGAAACTCTTTTACATGGGTTTTCAGTTGTCTGCGGATCCTGGTTTGATCATTTCCTAAGTTGGGAGGAACATGCAAATGACAAAAACATCCTGTTTTTGTTCTATGAAGACATGAAGAAGGTAAATCTGCTCTCTGCTCTTTTTTCAGAATGCATTAATTGTAAATTAACATCATTAAAATATCAAAAACCAAATTATAATGAAAAACAAGAAAGAAGGAAAATGTGAATGTAGGTCTCTGGGCGTATTTTATATTTGCATAGAATTTATATTAATGAGCTAACTCTGACTGCACAAGTTACAAATATCAAATCCTGTGAGAGTTGCATTTCGTAGATGCAGGAGTGGGATGCATGTGACATGTTTTTCCCCTGGCTACAGGAAGAACTTTAAGTTCCTTTTTCTTGGTCCTACAGAAAGACTAACCAAGAACATCTGTGGAGGGCCACCCCTTAACCTGCTTTGCCTGACATTTCAGGTGAAATTTTCAAAAAGTGACATAAGACAACAGAACTACTCATGGTCAGCAGGACTTGTGCTCCCTGTAAAGAAGAAAATTAAAGGCTGGGGGGATAAGGAAAAGGTTTTTAGGAAAGGAAATTATTACACATAAAACTCCAACATAGCTTTCAGAGAATGAATTTTGGGGTGAACAGAAAACACTTTCTAGTGTTTCCATTAAAATAGTTTGGTTCATTTTTTGTGAAAAAAAATTTCCACTACAAGGAATATAAACAAGCTCTTTGGGATCCTGAGTCATTTGTTGGCTCTCTAGATATAGCACCTTCAATGAAATAAGCTACTTAAACAGAAGCTGAGCTTTGAGTGTTTCTCTATTCTCAGTGAAATAATTCTGAGAAATAGGAGAACACCTTGCTTGAACTAGGAGTAAAATTTGCAGTGTAACTAAACTTGATATCACAGACAGTATTTACTCATTTCTGTCAATATATCTAAGAGGGGAATCAGGTATACTGTACCTGTCATCTACACAGTCTAACAACACATTTAGCTTTGCTTGAAAGCAAATAAATGTGTGATAAACTTGAAATGTAATTAAAAGGATCATTTTAATATCAACTAAAAATCTGATATTCAGCTCAGAAATATAAAATCTTTATTTTTCTTGCACCTCAGGATCTTCCTAAGATTGTAAAGGAAATTAGTCTGTTCTTGGGTTTAAATGTCAGTGATAATGATATCCAAGACATCTGCAGGAAGTCCTCCTTCTCAGAGATGAAAAGCGATACAGAGAACAACGATCCCAGTCACACCGTTTGTGCACTGACATCCAACAGGAAGCTGATTTTCCGAAAAGGTAAATTCTCTAGGCTTAACACAGCAGAAGGAGTAGGAATACAGCCAGAGGCCACAGTACAGGTCTTTCCTGGGCTGGAGTAACGCTTTGAGTCAGCCCCAGGAGGCCTCTATCAACAGGATCCTTTCATTCAAAGCCATCTTAAAAATCACTGACTTTCTAAGTTCTCTGGTTGAAAATGCACACTTACACTAGAGAAGCACAGAGGAATCTGAACAACAGTCTGACTAATGTTGTTCCATGGGAGCTTTTGAGCTAAAAGGAAAGGTTCACAAAGCATTACTCTTTATCGGTCTTTTTTTATCTAAGAGTTGACCCCCTCAGTCTTTACAGCATGTCCCCTTGATATCACCTGTGAAGGTCACTTAGTTTACTAGAATGAGACAGAGCAAGATACATTCCTTCCGAAGGAGACGGCTAGTAGCCTTTATCCTCCGCAACACCTCTTATCTTATTGAAATGTTCCTGAAAAGAATATGCTGACAACAATGTAAGAATGGATGACTCAATCACCTCATAGCCTCATAGGGAGCCTTCAAACATTGGCCAAGCTGGAATCCACGGTAAAATCTTCAGCAGTGCTTAGTTCAGATGTGATCTTAAAGTACCTGTCTTCTTGCTCCTGACATTTCGGGTTTTCTTGTATTTGGACAATAAGTAAATCAAACCATCATATTTAGATGGATTTTGATTATTTTAATTTAGTTAATTTTTGAACAATAATTGACAGCTTAAAACTAAATTTGTTTCAATTAATAAATAGGAAAATGGTATATTTTGCTAATTCAAAATGGTTTTACCAATGAGCTGAAGCAAACGCTAAAATATAATTAGTTAGTAAATTAGTTAGTTAGTAAAAGTCAAACAAACAAAAACTCCTGACTGATTGGAAATTGGCCAGTGTGAGGCCCATCTATAAGAAGGGTCGGAAGGATGATCCGGGAAATTACAGGCCTGTCAGCTTGACGTCAGTGCCCAGGAAGCTGATGGAGCAGCTCATCCTAAACACCATCATGCAACACATCAGGGACAACCAGATGCTCAGGCCCAGTCAGCATGGGTTTATGAAAGGCAGGTCCTGCTTGACAAACCTGATCTCCTTCTATGACAGGATGACCTGCTTATTGGATGAGGGAAAGGCTGTGGATGTAATTTACCTTGACTTTAGCAAGGCTTTTGACACCGTTTCCCACAGCATTCTCCTGGCAAAAATGACTGCTCGAGGTTTGGAAAATCACACACCTCACTGGGTAAAAAACTGGCTGGACGACCGGGCCCAGAGAGTTGTGGTGAATGGAGTTAAATCCAGCTGGCGGCCGGTCACGAGTGGTGTCCCCCAGGGCTCGGTTTTGGGGCCACTCCTGTTTAACATCTTCATTGATGATCTAGACGAGGGGATCAAGTGCACCCTCAGTCAGTTTGCAGATGACACCAAGTTGGGTGGGAGTGTTGATCTGCTCGAGGGTAGGGAGGCTCTGCAGAGAGACCTGGACAGGCTGGAGCCATGGGCTGAGGCCAACTGGAGGAGTTTCCATAAGGCCAAATGCTGGGGGCTGCACTTGGGCCACAACAACCCCCAGCAGCGCTACAGGCTTGGGGAGGAGTGGTTGGAGAGCTGCCAGTCAGAGAGGGACCTGGGGGGGTTGATTGACAGCCCGCTGAACAGGAGCCAGCAGTGTGCTCAGGTGGCCAAGAAGGCCAATGGATCCTGGCTTGTATCAGAAATAGCATGGCCAGCAGGGACGGGGAAGGGATCTTACCCCTGTACTCAGCACTGGTGAGGCCACATCTTGATTATTGGGTTCAGTTTTGGGCACCTCACTACAAAAAGGACATAGAGTTACTCGAGTGTGTCTAGAGAAGGACAACGAAGCTGGTGCAGGGTCTGGAGGACAGGTCGTATGAGGAGAGGAGCGGCTGAGGGAACTGGGGGTGTTTAATCTGGAGAAGAGGAGGCTGAGGGGAGACCTCATCGCCCTCTACAGCTACCTGAAAGGAAGCTGCAGAGAGCTGGGTTTGAGCCTCTTTAGCCTAGTAGAAAGTGACAGGACAAGAGGGAATGGCCTCAAGTTGCGCCAGGGAAAGTTCAGACTAGATATTAGGAAGCATTTCTTTACAGAACCGGTTGTTAGGCGTGGGAATGGGCTGCCCAGGGAGGTGGTGGAGTCCCCATCCCTGGAGGTGTTCAAGAGTAGGGTCGATTTAGAGCTTAAGGATATGCTGTAGGTGGGAACTGTGCTAGGCGAACAGTTGGACTAGATGATCTTCAGGGTCCTTTCCAACCTAGATGATTCTGTGATTCTGTAATATGCTTTTCTAAGTCAGTGAACTTTGACAGAGCTATGTTGAAGAATTTGAAAATCCCAACAATTTCACTTCCAAGTAGCTCCTATGCAAATCCCAGGTTTTTAGCTAGTTTCAGTCAGCTTACAGAAGATTTGGATGTGTACATTATTCTTCAGACTCTTTTTTCTTGTCCTTGCTGTCAGGAATGCTGTTTTAGTCAGCACTTTTGGGATATAGGATTTTTAGAGGATGCACATGAGGGGAAACTGTAAGCATTGTCTCACTAAAATATATGAGTTTAAGAAACAATTTCCTCTTTGCTCAAACTGGGTAACAGTTGAAACACTACTGAACACAAGTATGCATGGTCACCCAGAAGGAGTTAACTGCCCACTTAAGTTGTGGGACATCTCATCCACAGAAAGCCCTAGAGATTAGGAGCAGGTGTGAGGGTGGGATTCATCTATCAGGTCACTCAGGGATCCTTTTACAGGAGTCTTCTTTAGTCAGTGGAAAGATATAGCTGCTTTTGGGGCACCATTAATTTTATGAGTTTTAGATGTTGACTAGGATGAGATGAATTTCAGTAAAGAATTAACCATCTCTCTCCACTAACTGTGAAAGAACCCAGGCAGAGACCTTTAACTGCATATATCTAAGGTGCAGCAAAATGCCTCTCTGCTGAGATGACCAAGAGCTCCAATTCCATCTAGGAAACCTGCTGGTCTTCATGTACCACTTAGTGTTGTTGGCATTAACCAAGTCTGAGGGCTTATGGGTGATTATCCAGCTGCTTCCATCAGTATCACCAGACCAATAAAACAATTACTCATGATCATAACCTACTGCAGAAACTATGGTTAATACCATATTAATAATTTGTGCCAAATGCAACTTTAACAAAACTGGGCTGCCTTTACATAATTTTCTGCACTATATACTGCGAGCTTCACTGCTCTTTTTCTGCTCCTGCTCTCCTAGGTGCTGTTGGTGATTGGAAGAACCACTTCACTCCAAAACAGAATAGAAGGTTTGAGGAGATATTTAACGAGAAAATGAAACTCAGCAAAATGGCAAAAAGTCTCATCTATGAATTTTGACCCCACATGAGGAACAGCACCCTGTTATCATCAAACACACATAGAGCAATTGGTGGGGAATTCTGAATGAGGGCTCCCGTTCAGTTTACAATCCTCCCAATAGAAAGTATTGCAAACATGAGATTTTGAGGATGGGAAAATTCTGACACAATGCCAGAGCTGGACTCAGTTTTCAGCAGGCAGATATATATGCTTTTACAGAATCAGCTGTCAGACCCATTTTTCTGCAACAAAATCTATCATTTATTTATTTTTTGCTCTAGAGGGGTATGAATGGACTTAGATCTGATTTAGGAATTTTACTTAAGATGTTAAAAAAAACCCAACCACAAACCCATAAGAATCTGAATATATAAAAAGTCTAAAAACACATCATAAGAAAATGACTGAAGATTTGACCTCAGACTTGCTCCTGCCCTGGTCTAACATGATTTGTAAAATGCCTATCTCATCAGACTTTGTTATTGATACTGAAGTTGAAAACTGCAGCTGTACATTTGAAGACCTGGAGTGAAGTTTGCTTAGAAAAGGTTTTGGTTTTGTTTGGGTTTTTTTTTTTTATAAAATGTAGTTATTCAGTGTAATTTATTTCTGGGTTAGGTGCAGTACGGTGTTTGTGTTTTAAATGCAACTGATATAGATCCACTTAAATTCCTGCACCATATGTTGGGGAACTATAAATGTGGGGGGTTTTCCATTTGACTTTCTTCCTTCAAAATGCTTGTTTCCAGTGTTTTGATGAAAGCCATTTTAATTCAAGGTCCTTGTGCAATAGAATTAAACAGTTCCACTGTGGCAAACAAACTGCTACTTGGAGACAGTTTAATCTGAACATGACTTACTTATTTAACATACCCTGATAAGACAGATTTTCCAAGAATCAGCAGTCTGTGTTCACATCTTAGGGCCTGTTCTAGGAACCTAGTGAAGATTTATTCTGTGATGTTTTTTTGTCCCCACCTTCAGTTTGCTTTGCAGACTGGCTTTAAGGATTCTTTCTCTCCAAACTAGTTCTCCCCAACGACACAATTTCAAGGCAACAGCAGGCAGAAAAAACAGCAAAAGCTGATTGAAAAGAAACTCATGCAAACAATCACCATTACTCCGTTTTGACTCTTGTGTGCTCTGAAGGCACACATCTGTAAGGCAAGCTTATCCTCTGGGTGTAGTGTTTCTGAAAAATTGAGGTATGGCCTTATTTATAGTGAATATTACTTCTCTCTCTAGCCACACATTTCACACTTGCCACACAGCCCTTTCATTTCATACCTTGCTTGTGCAAGCTGACATCAGTACCTACTGATTTTGTACTTACATGAATGATAGAAAAGTTACATGTTGAAGAAAACGGCGAGAGAAAAGCCCGTTCAACTTCAGTTCCTTGCCATTTACCAATTCAACACAATTTAAGAGAGACGCTGCCCTGAGCACTGTTTTCTGCAAATGACCCACTTGGAAACCAGAAGTCTGCGTTGCTTTGATCTTCTGACACAAAATCACTCACTCTCCATCTCAAATGCCACAAACCACTGTTGCCCTCCTCTCAGGTGTCATTCTTCCACCAGTGGTAAATGGCAAGAGATCAGCTAATTAAGATGCTTGACTTTTTTTAGCCCTTTGAGTATGGAAAAAAGCCAAAGGGTCCTTGGGCAAACAAAGTTTGTGTGTTTATTAACTGTGTTAAGAAGACTGCTGTAAGCAGTGTTTATATGTATATTCACAGTATGAAACTGTGCATGAAGGGACAGGGTGAGGATGTGCCATGTGGATCAATGAGGGGTTTAAAACATCCAGTCCTGAACTGGCTGAAGATATAGCATTAGAATATAAGGTAGCAAGTGTTTTGCCAGCTGTCTGACCTCTAGTACCGCACTGCAGATTTAAATGGACTTTTAAAATAAAGTTCCTCTCAGTTACATTTTGTACTTACACAGCACTTCTAATCTCCAAATGCTTTCAGTACAGCTTTACTCAAGCTTTACACAATGCAGCCACACCTGAGGTAGAGTGCAGCAGCTGGTTGGCAGTCATAGCCTGAGAAAGAAAGCAGCTTTGCTAGTAGAAGTACACAGTAGCAGCTCCATCCTAGGCGCTAGAACAGCCCCATGCAGCTGCAGACAGTGTAGCAGAACTTGCCTCTGTCAGAGGTCCAGAAATCTAGGCTGGGCACTGCTGCTGAAGGTCAGGGGTATGTGATGGTAGCTACTGGCAACCAAAGTCTCCCAGCAATTACTAAACCTAGTGTTTCTTTCATCCTCTTTAATCTTTCTCTCCTCACTGTGCTGCTACTCCCTCTCCCCTTCTAGGACTGTAGCAGAGGGATTCAAAATGAATTTTTCAAAGAATTGTCAATCTGGCTCCACAAGTCATTTTGGCAGGTCATGGGGATGTTCAAAAATTTCCAAACTTCCACAGTATTATGTTGTAAAAATATCTTCCCCCTGTCTTTTTTCTATGGCAGTTAAAACTTTTGGGAAGAGAGAAATTTCAGCCCTACAAAATATAAAAATACTGTTCCAAAACGTACCTAGACCACACTAATACCAGATTTGGAAGAAATAAAGCCCTGTGCAATCTCTATTACATGTAAATAGTTACAATACTGCTTTCTTATTTACATAATATAGTTCACCTTCCTGAGTAAGGGCTCTTCTCAAGATGGATTAGAGGGAACAGCATTAAGCATTTATGTCATCAGAGCTGAGATATGAGGCTCCTACTTGCTCCTGTTGAAGTTAGCCTGCTTTGCTTGTTACCCAGGTGTTTGGATCAGATGAAAAAGAGAGCAAAAGCATTTGGTGGGCCAGAACTCTTATGAGAATAATGTGAGTTTCAGGCCTTGCTTCAAGAAGTTTACCCTGAAAACATCACAAAACTATCTCCTAAAGTAGCTCTCAGAAGAAAAGGTGCTCATCCTAGGTTAAGAAGGTAAACATCCTAGCAACCTGACTTTAAGTCACATTAGTTCTGATACAATGAGTTTGATGCCTAAAGCAGTTTCTTGGAGGAAAACAATGACTGGTGAAAAAAATCTCTCCAAATAGCTTCAGGAGACAAGCCGGTGGAGAAAGGCATCTGAGCCAGTTCTGGCAATCTTTGAAGCCAGAAGTCATAGGAAACTAGAGAAGACTCAGGGCAGGAGATCAACTGGTGGGTTTCTGCACTGGGTCTAAGTACAGCAGATATGCCAAGGGGATCAAGGTAAGGGTTTACTTGTAAACATCTGTCAGCTGGAAAAGTAAATGTGAAGGACCAGAAGGAATTTCCATGGGGCTCACTTCATGATCAGCTGATGAGAGAGAAAAGACAGTCACAGACCACAAAGAGCAAAGGGCACTCCTGCTGCAAAGACCCAGTGGGAATGGGACAGAAGGAATCAAGCCTGGCAGAAAGGGCTGAGCATAGGAGTGAAGACAATCACTGAAAGACCATGTTCAAAAAGGGGCAAAAGGACTGAGTGGCCATATCACTCTTTTACCAGTTCCAGCCTCATAGGTGATCACAAACAACCTTCTTCCAAACGACCAGCACTCACGAGAGACACCTCTGCAGCACCTTGTCTATTGACTTGGATAGGAAACACTGTTCCCTTTTTCCCAAATCTTTTTACCTGTCCTGCATACCACAGAGGATAAACTGTGTGAAAGGACAGTGAAAGACAGTGGGTGTGCACAGTGAGACATTGCACTCTCTGGGGTCCCACAGAAGAGGCTTCTCCTGGGCCAAGTAGAGAGGAGCAGTAGCACCTTGTGGCTCCAACAGGGAGTGAGCAGGGGCAACCAACACTGGCTTGAATAAAAATCCCAGTGACAGAAAAGCATGAAGTCACAAATTAAACACATCGCCATGCCTCCTCTCAGCCTCTTTCCAAACTGGTTCCGCAGGCCAATGCTGAGTGGAGAAACAGCCATCTTGGAAACAACTGCAAGCCCATGGCACCAGAGACTTGTCCACTCTGGTGCCAGCTCTGCAGCCATCCAGGCTTGCTACTAGTAAACAGGGAAGCAGCACTGCCTCTGAAAGGAAATGTTTGCTCTTCACTGACATCTATTGACTGCAGTGTTTTCACTACAAAGCTCCACACAAGAAATAAATGTTCATTTTCGTAGGATGTGTGGGGCTCAAAAGCAGAAGCAGACTCTGAAGGGAATCAGACACAGATTTGAGGGGCACAGGGCTGTCTCTGGGTACCCAGGGACAGTCCTGATACACAGCCTGCTTATGAAGTCCTTCATTTCTGACTGTCAGTATCTGCAAGGATGTACCCAGGAATGATCAATCCACACAGAATCTACTAGGAACCACAGTAGAGACAGATGATGGCATTCACATGTAGGCAAATACTGATGCTCAGGAGTAATAAATGCAGATTTTCCTTTTCTGTCTACAAGGCCTTTCACTAAAACAAAAGATAACCATGGTTCTCTGTCATTTGTGACGTTGGTAAACCACTTAGACCTAACCCAACAGCCAGGTAGGTATCACTGTGCTACTCAAACTGCAGTTAGTTGCCTAGCTACTTAAGAGGGATGAGGAATTAATCAGTCTACAGAATTACCTACTGGCTAAATTAAGTATTTACCTACATTACAATAGGAAAAAAAAAAAAAAAAAAGGTAGAGCAGGACTTTATTGGCAGGTCAATGAAATACAATATAAAGGTAGCTCATGTATCTCTGTGCTATCCAAGCTCAGACACCAATAACATCATCTTAACTGAAGCAGCCGCAACTTGAATTTCCCTGCTTTTCCCGAGGGACATCAGTACAGATGCACTGCAAGGCACAGGTCCAGTTAGCTTGTCGTTCTCTATGCTGCCATGCCCTGCCCACAGATTTACCCCGAACGCCCCCAAAATCTCTTGGCTTCCATTATAAATCAAACCTGTGCTTTCTTTAAACAAACGGTCATGGTTTAACCCTAGCTGGCAACTAAGCACCACAAAGCTGCTTGCTCACTCCCCCCGTGTCAGGATAAGGGGGAGAACTGGAAGAGTAAAAGTGAGAAAACTTGTGGGTTGAGATAAAGACAGTTTAACAGATAAAGCAAAAGCTGCACACTCAAGCGAAGCAAAGCAAGGAATTCATTCACCACTTTCCATCGCAGGCAGGTGTTCTGCCATCTCCAGGAAAGCAGGGCTCCATCACGCATAAACACCATCACTCTGACCACCTCCCCGCCCCCACTTCCTTCTTCCCCTCAGCTTTATATGCTGAGCATGATGTAATCTGATCAGCTGGGGTCAGCTGTCCCAGCTGTGTCCCCTCCCAACTTCTTGTGCACCCCCACCTTACTTGCTGGTGGGGTGGTCTGAGGAGCAGAAAAGGCCTTGAGGCTGTGTAAGCACTGCTCAGCAATAATGAAAACATCTCTGTTATCAACACTGTTTTCAACACAAATCTAAAACATAGCCCCATACTAGCTACTATGAAGAAAATTAACTCTATCACAGCTAAAATCAGCACACAAACAAATAAGAAACTTGGGGAGCCTTGATCTTGCAAGCTGCGAGGTGTTCAACGACATGATGGTAAAAACCTGGCAGCGTATGAAGCAAACAAGAGCAAGAAGCAAAAAGCAGCATGGCTTGCAGACAGACAAGTTTTTTCACGATGGGAGTGCACAAAGACACAAGGATGTTGATACACTGATGCCGTGAGTCAGGACTAGGACTCGTTTGCGAGTCATCAGAACTACTGCCCATAAAACCTGTTCATACTTCAGTCTGGTAGAAGTGTAGGTCCAGTTCCTTCAAGAGAGCACATGGCAGCATTCACAGAATTAAATGATCCAAAGGCAGATCATGACAAATATTTTGAAGAAATCTTTAAGTTCATTAAGTCAAATGAATGGGGTGTTTTATATTTGTCTAGATCAGGTTACTCTGTCCCATTCCCAAGCTTTCTGGACCATGTTCCACCTAATCAATCACAACACACCAGCTGAGCATCACTGATCAGAAGGATCAGTGACTGGTGATGCATTCCCTTTCAACTTAAGATTGTGTTGCTGTGGACAAGATGTAACCAGTTAAAATAAAAATAGTCAAACTCTTACATGGACTGTACAAGCAGTAAAAAGTTGTGCAGCTACAGTCTTCATTAAAAGCTACATTCCCAGAGAGACTGTCTCCACGTTCAACTTTAACACAAGAGTGGCCGTACGAGATCAGATATATGTCAGTTTAATCCAGAAACCTGTCTGCAAGCGTATGTGAAGAAACAGAACAAGCATGTGATATTTTCCTGAATATTTTCCCAACCTCCAATCACATTTTGTTCAAGAACTTCCTAAGCAATTTACTAGTATCTATGACTGATAGATGCCAATTCAGCTGATGTCATCATACTCTTACACAGTTCTGTGTGCACTTTTGATCTCTTTTCAATGATTTAAGGTTAGATGATTAATTCCTATTGCTAATAGCAATGCCATGTCCTGCTCCTCACTGTGTCAGAGCTACACATTGACATTTTAGAATGAACCACTGATACATAGTGTGAAAGAAGGATAAAAATGCACTTGGGTATTTCCCATTCAAGAAACAGGATGAAGAAACCAAGGTTTAGAACCAGAGGAACCATATCAGGTGTCAGACTCATGGAACACATGGCCAAAGGCTGTTTTAAGTGTGCTGAGGTTTACTAAATGTCTGTAAGCCACGTCCAGGCTTTGGAAATCCATGAGCTACAAATATTTTGAGGCCAGAGGAAAACTGGAAATCAGTTCTAACTACAACATGGTAAATTTATATTCCTCAGGCTTTTGGTCACTGTAGTTTCCTCAATGGTCTTTCCCTAGTTCCCTGTCTCTCAGTTTTACAGACATCTAACACAACTACCTTCTGTCATCCTTCTTCCAAAATGAAGAATTCTTACTTGGCTATTGCTCACATTGAACTCGATTCTTTCATCATCCATTTTATCCTCCCACAAACATTTGAATGCTACAACCTTTTTAACATGAAAGAAAAAAAAACACACAGTAGTCTAGATACATGCAAATCAGTGATTTATACAGTAGAATAGTAACTTTCACACTTTTTGTTCTATATACTTTTCATAATAATTCCCAAAATTCAGTTTGCTTTTTTAACTGCTAGCACACACTTAAAACCAATAGATATTTTTCAGGACTGTAACTGCTCAGTAGAAATGGATTTTTTTATATATATGACATTAGGATTGTTCTTCCATTAAGCTCATCTTACATATATCCAGTTTCATCAGCCCCGCTCTTTACTAACCTGAATAATCTGGTATCATTGCCTCCACATTGGTCACTGCTCATTCCCTTTTAATTGTTTATAAAACCAGTATTAAAAATCCTTGCATCTCCAAAAAGAAAATAATGACAATCCTTTTAGAGTAAATGGTCTGTAATGCTAGAGGTGTAGGAGACAGCCATAGAATGGGACTGCTCCCAAACATTTATCTTTCCTACAGTATCTCTAGCAGTGGGAAAGCTCTATTAAACCAGAGTCACGTACATAAATGTATCTAGAGTCCAAAATGGGGACAGACAAATCCATCTGAGAATGAGAAACAAACCTACCATCCAAGGATTTTCAGACAAGTGCATTACTGACAAGTTTGTCTAATTTACTTATGCAACAGGTTCATGCATAATGGAGTGGTTTTATTCTATTGGACATACCTTATTATTGCTTTTATAATGCTGACATTTAGGATAATTAGTCCTGCTGGGTGTAATTAGACTCATTTGAAGTTATTTCTGGAAACAGGAAATAACGTTTTAAGATAATACTAATATAAAATGTAATTTAAAAACCCCACCTTCCTACATGGGCTCTAGAAAAGCTAGTTAACTAATGTGTGCTCAAGGTTTAAAAAGTATCAAGAACTTGAAATCACCAAGTATTATAAAATAGCTCTGACAAGAGGCTGCGTTTTATATGATTCATACTGATTTGATAAGAACTAAGGTCAGAACACGTTGGATCACCCTACAGGAAATAGCACAGAACTGGAGAGAAACATATATTGAATATATTGAATAGGAAAAAGATAATGGAAAAATTAATGGAGCCAGAAGTAGGTGAAAGGTTAACCCCTACTCTTGTGCCAAAGTTAACGAATGTAATGACAATGTTACTGTCTATCTTTCTCCCCTCTCCTTCACACTCATGGGAAGAGCCACTAAACAGCCAAAACCAGTAGAGAGGAAGGCCCAAACAAGACAGAAATTCTGTCTAAGAACATCCCGCCAAGTAATACTCAGTATGTTCTGCTCAATTTGCATTATCCTTCTATAGAAATAGAGCTGGCTCTGACAGATCAGAAAATAGAGAAATAAACTCTACCTTTTCACAAACACAGGCACAAAACGCACAGCCTCTGAAACCAGCCATTTGAAAACACGGAACATAGGCAAGTGAAGAAGTTTAAGAGCATATAACCACACACGAAACACTCAAGATTTGCCTCTAAGATGAAGATGTTGACTATCTGACTCTGTGCACATGATTAATTTGGGTATTAAATTTGTCCACCTTCATCAGGTATAATTCGTTTGCAGGGCACATGAACTTGGAAGCGTATGATTTACAGTATACAAATTTGGCACAGATCACCCCATAACTATTCTCTACTTGAAAGACTACAGAAAACTTTATTTCAAATTTCAAGTAATTGGCTATTTTCTCATAATAGCTTATTAGAAATTATTACATAGTTTACTTTTTTCAGTTTCACAGTTATGACAAAACAGCCCACATTATCCAAGATCTTTTTTTGGAATATACTAAGCAATTTAAAGTAAAAAAGTGCTTACACAACCAGAAAAGATTATTCAAAAATGAGTCCACTATAAGAAAAATGAACACTGAAATCTAGTCTGAACTACACTCCTCTAATGAAAGGCAGTCACGGTGACAGGACATGTACTGAAATAAGAGACACTGGCAAAAGATACTGCACTTTTGACACTTGCCCAGGACCTGGGATTTCCCCTTTATCCTCCTCACTATCTCTGCCTCTGTGACCCCTCAATCCTTCATGATTGAGGATCTTCTGTAAATAAAGAGGACTAATTAAGACATGCTACTCTAGTTTACAGTTAGGCTTTCCCTTGCAATATGGGCAGTACAAATCTGAACCTTTCAGGCAGTGGATCATGCATCTCCAAAATACTCAAACAAGCTTTATTTTGCAAATAGTCCCTACAGCTCTTTTATTCTTCGTATTCTTCTTGTATGACCAATGTAATATTATACCATGTTTTTCTAAACAAGAATTTGTCAAAGTGAAAACATTTATGTATCAGGTACCATTTCTTTCTGCTCATTACCAACACTCATACAAAAGTTTTTCTACATTTATTTTTTGATACATTGTCATGGTTTAACCCCAGCCAGCAACTAAGCACCATGCAGCCACTCGCTTATGCCTCCACCCTCTCGGTGGGATGGGCAAGAGGATTGGAAGAAAAAAAAAAAAAAAAAAAAAAAAAAAAAGAGTAAAACTTGCAGGCTGAGATAAGAACAGTTTAATAACTAAAATAAAATATAAACATAATATAGTCATAATTATAGTAATGAAAAGGAATATAACAGAGAGAAATAAAACCCAAGACAAGTGATGCACAATGCAATTGCTCACCATCTGCTGATTGATGCATGACCAGTGATCCACCCCTCCTCACCAACTCCCCCCAGTTGGGGGGGACAACATACTGAGCACAACATTCTATGGTATAGAATATCCCTCTGGCTAGTTCAGGTGAGCTGTCCTGGCCATGCTCCTTCCCAGCATCTTGTGTAGCTGCCTGCTGGCAGCACATGGGAAACTGAAATTTTAGGATAAACAGTACTTACCAACAACTACAACACTGGTGTGTTAACATTATTCCCACACTGAATCAAAACCACAGCACTGTACCAGCTGCTAGGAAGAAACTTAACTTTATCCCAGGCAAAACCAGGATGTACATGTAGAAGCTTTGGGTAGAGACCCAGTGTATATGCAGCACATTCAGCAAGCAGCTGAAACATTAGAAGAGTTTTGAATTCAAACAGTAAGCTACAAACAGTACTGCCAACTCATATTTCTATTATAATTGCACTTAGTTAGATTTTTGCTTTCTCTAATGTAAAAGGAATGGGAACTAAGTTAATCAGTGTTTAAAAGCTATCCACAGGAATCTGTTCTGGAAATCAAAGCCAGCAAGTTATTTGACGATGACAAGGTCAAGTAACAAAAAACTTGGCCAATCCTATATGACATCATTGAACCTGAACTGTTCATTCAATCTGGACTTCTGAAGCTTTACCACATACTTGATACAACTAAAATAATTAACCTACCTATACCAAAGTCTGTAGTTCTGTACAAAATATGGCTCTCCTGTTATCAAAGTCAATGGGATTTATCCAGTGCAGAACTCTAAATCATCACTGAAAGGCAATACTTAAATGAGAGCTTAGAGCTGATTAGTACAGTAAGCTATTCACCTGTTTAACCTTGCTACTGTAGATAGGTGGTAAAAGACTTTCAGTTTAAAGTTTTGCTTTGTATAAGAAAGTAAACACAAAGTTAACCAAAGGGCAATATATCAGTTGATACTATATTGGGAGTGTCTATTTAGCAGAGAAACAAAATAAAATGACAAGCTATTATCATTCACCACAGCAGTAACTGCCTGTGTACCACAGATATTTTTTATTTTTCAGCATAGCCCAAGGCAGAATTTGATTCACTGATAAATACTAGGATTGAAACTGATGTGTATTTTTACTGTCAGTTCTATGAATTTTTACAGATACGGAGTTCTTTAAATCGTGACATGGCAAACACTATATTTTCTATAAATACAAATATACATATACACCAGCTTTAAATTCACATGCTAAAAATAGTCTGAACATATATTTTATATAAACTCACAATCAACAATTATGTTTTGTGGTGGTTTTCTTTAAATAACAGTTACTTTTCCATACAATAAACATTAAAGATCTTATTCTTTTCTACTCATTAGGGGCTGTAATAAAGCCTTCAGAGAAAGAAACTTGAGTTTCTGAAAAGATCTCAAAGTTAATGGGAAATCTGGCAAAGCATTTGGGTATATTAATTTAAGCACTTCAATAAAATCTAGAATAAACAGATTTAAAGAAGCACAATTCCAAATGTCATTTAATTATTTATGAGCTTAAAACTGAACACATGCTTAAGTGCTTTTCTTAACTAATACTAATGTTAACTGGTTTTACAGTAACCAAGCCGTTTTTTAAACATATAGAAAGAAATTTGATAGTTATTTTACACCTGAGCTCTATGGAACATGCTAAAACTCTTCCTTACTAGGGACAAATCATGTAAAAAGCAAGCACACAACTACAACGTCATGTTGACATTTAATAGAGGAAATTAAAACAAATGAGCAAAACTGACAAAATATTTTTTTTGGAAGTCTGAATTACAATTCCTCAAGTCATGAAAAATCACTGATCCCTGAAAATATTCATATTATGAAATAAAGACACATAATTCCGGTAGGACAGGTGTAATGATCAAGAGTAGATTTACAGGACACTACCTTCTGTAGCATTCCTTCCATTAAACTTAAATGGCTTTTAAACTAATCATGAATATGATCATGATTATCAGCACAAGATCATGAATATCAGCACTCAAAGTGGGGCCTTAAATTAGAGAGAAACATCTTTTTAACTCTACTGCAATGTAAAACTTGAAAGATAAGCCATCCTTTGGAATACAGACTTACTGAGAGAGAAAGAAGAAAAGCAGGACTGACCAACTGTGTTACTCTTTTTCATTAATCCCTTATTTCCTCTCCTGCTGTTCTCATTTCCCCCCAGTTTCCTTTCCTGCTGAACTCATTTCCTCCATTTGCTTCCTTGCAGAGTTCACTTTTTCTAACAACATGAATATGTGTTCTGCAAACTCCCGGACAGCTCCACAGCCACCACTGCTTTTACAAATATAACCAGCAGACTTCTGAGCAACTGTACAGGCATCAGCAGGTACACCACTCATGCCTGCTTTCCTCAGGCATTCCACATCCGACTCTTCATTTCCTATTGAGAAAGATGACAAACAAGGAAAAATATCACATAGGGAAAAAACTGAGCAAACTCAGTATTTTTCCGTCTACATGTTAATCTACTTTTTAGAATTTGTATTCTTGCCCCAATTTTCATCTCAACAGCACTTTGCATGTGTGATAGTTCTCGGAAAAATCTTAGTGATACATGTAAACACTGATCACACTTCACACAATCCTCAGGCAAGAGAGTAGTGAAATAATTTGAGCAACTGAATAAGTATTTGCAGGACTATATACTTAAGCTGTCACCAAAACAGAGTTTTGTACAGAATCATATGGCTTTCAGTTTTGCTTCTGTCCATTTCTTGTTCCAGAGTACAATCTATACAATATCCACCTGAAATGAACTACAATCAGTTCAAATTTGTGAGCTGTAACTGTATGCTTGTGTAATATCAAAAGCTTTCCTAAATCTCATGATAACAACCAGCTAAGACTTCCCTTACCAAATCTGACTCCCAATTCATCAATGCCTTTAACACTCAGAGACTGTACCCTGACAAGCTTTAAAATACACACCTGCTTTTTGTGATTGTGTGCTATAATTTGCATGTTGATCCCATTAAGTTTAGTGTATTAACAAAGAGCGAAGTGATTTGAAGCTGAGTAGCACTATGAAGTTTCTATTTGTGTATACTATATTTAATTTTAATACCAAAAAAAAGGAACTGACCCAAGTAAGCGATTTCTTTCCAGCTCAAACCCATGTCTTTTTGCCAGTACTCCAGGACTTGTAATTTATTTGTTACACTAACTTTTGCTATACATCCCAGCTGCATGGCTGACAGTGTTTTTGAACAATCTCTTTCAGAGATGAGTCGAACCTATTAAAACAAAGCCAAGTTAGAATAAATTCTGCATACAAAGAAATGACAAGTAAGTTGATTTATTAAAAAAACAATTGGAGTTTTGCTAATAAAAGCTCTCTCAAATATCAGAAAAGCATTGAATAACTGGTTTCTTCAATCAAAACTCAGAGCAGAAGTGATTAGCATCCAAAACCACATTACAGTCTTGAAGTTGCTTTGGGAAAGTGAAACACCATTCTGTAGGCTTCCCCAAGGTTCAAAACCAGAAATTTACATTTGTTGTCTTAAATGCCACTGTACCAAATAAAATAATGGATATCACAGTACGGTGGCATGCTGACTATCCAGTGCAGTATCACCAAGTTAAGCCACAGTAGGAATAAGAGAATTCCCAAGGAAATATTCTGTAATATTTGTAGAAGTAGCATATTCATGAAGTATTTTCCATGACTCCTCTACCTAATAACATCATTTTATTTAGGTAATACTTCAGGGCATTAACAGAACACTAAACAGACTGAAGTAGCACAGCACATTGATCTCTGGAAGTTCATGCCAATCTGAAATTTCAGAAACAGTGAAAAAGGTAAGCTAAAACCAGAATATGATTGCAGCAGGATTTTTAAAAATGTCAGACACGACCCCTTCAAGCTTTCTGTCCAAGCTGTGGACAAGCTTATCTTCCCTAATCGCTTTTAAATACTAACAAATACCTGGCACTGATTTTAAGTACAGAATGAACAGGAGTGGCACACAAAGCAAGAATATCTCAGTAACATACATGAGAAATATATAAAGTGCAGCACAAAGACCAGAAGGTTTTTAATGAAAGATTCCATGTCACAGCAAGTATGGAAATGGGCTCCCACAGGCAACAAAACATTTACAAACTTCCTCCCCTTTTTGCCTCACAGAAAATGAGGCTGAGGGAGTTCTGAAAAACCATCTGCTCTTTCACTGCCACAAGGCAGCATCAGCTGCAAAGTACGTCATGAATATCTTGTCTAACCCATCATAAAAAAAGTCCTAAGATAGAGACTCCAAAAACATATCTGGAGAACTCTGCTTAGGGTATAGCTACCTTTGTCTTACCCATGCCTATCTATACCTGCAACAGAACTGAGTTAAGACCCTCTGAAGGCAGCCTAAACCTCCAATTAGCTCTTACCCCCAAAAATTTCTTCTATCTGTATCAAAGGCTCAGACAGAATATAGCCAGGAAGCTAATTTTACATAAACGCAAGGACTCTGATCAGCAGAATTTAGTAGCAGTAATAAAAATCAATAATAATAATAATAATAATGATGATGATGATGAAAGTAGCCACATTACAATCTGTGTTGTTTCAGTTTTTCATTTAACACTGAATTCCTATAAACTTCAAAGCACATAAGTTATGGTTAAAACAATTACACAGACAAAAGTGTTTGGGGTTTGATTTCCCCTCTTTGCAACAATCATGGGTGATCTAGGACGAACCATTTAATTTGCCTGGCTCTTTCTTCCTCTTCTATAGCCAAGAGGTAACAACATATCCCTGCTTGTCAAAGATGACTTCTAATGAGGTGCCTAGACTACACAGAGAACAATATGCTCGGTGCTAGCAAAACATCATAAAATTTTTTTCCCCCGCATTTTTCTAGGACCAAAAGAGAAAGAAGCTACAGCTACTGTGAGTGAAATTGAGAACTTTCTCAGAAGACTTTATTTTCCTCTAAGGGACTGGAGAGCAACATTTGTCCCAACCTCAAACAGATGTATTATGCTGCCTGATCACAAGTACTCTGAAGAAACTTCAACTTATATGCTGCAGGGTTTCAAATCTTTTAATGTTCAGGTTTACATCAGACATAAAGCCTCACACTTCAGAACAACACTCACCTGGATTCCTCTTTTCTTTAGTAGATTTATACCAACAATATCTCTATAATCGTAGGAGACCATTTCCTTCTGATCTTCTGTCACATAAATGCGACCATTTGTCAGGCATCCATCAATACTGCAAACCAATAGCTTCACCTCTTTTAACGGGTCTTTGCCGAAATATCCAAAGCTAAACAAAGAAGCTATCATTTTAGGATGGAAGTTCTTGCACAACCCAAACCCAAATATTTCAAATACAGTTGTGATCTACAGACAAAAGAATCAGCTTTGACATTCTTTTTTCTAATGTCTTTCATCATTGTCACTCTCAAACTAGATTCTCCCTCTTCAAAGAAAAAAAACCCCAGAACTATTCAAAAGACAGCTCAGTTATGGTGTCCATTTAAAAATTAGTATGAGATTTATATCCTTAGCATAAGAGGTTATGTTCTGTAGCATTTATCTGGGGCAAAACTAAAATGGATGAAAAAGGCACACAAAACATATTCCATGTCCACCCATTATTTCCTTAGAGAGGAGTAGAGTAGTTGCAAAGAAAAGGCAGCTGGCAAATTGTAATCAGCTCATGCCTTCTACATGAAGACTCTCAGTCATGGGCATCAATAAAAGTGGTCCAGACCATGGAAGCCTAGGATAATTCAGCTGGAAAAGCCAGAGATGATGCTAAAACATTGCTGTTGTATAGTGGAGCTTACAGTTTTCCCCAAGATGAACTTTAAAAAGAAAACAAAAAACCAAACACCAAAACATATAGCAAAGGTAATTCAGATTATTTCAACAGAGATAGAAAAAAATGATGAGCAAAAATTAAGTTGCCCAAATACCTTTGGTCTTGATTACTTACATTACATACATCATGAATTCACATGACCATACTTTAAAACAATAAGCAATATCAAAGAAATAAAGGAATAGTGTTTTACCTCAATACTCTCTGCTCTGCAATAGGCCAATCAATGTCTATATCAATATCCACACTGTGCTCTGCACGCATTTCATAGTAGGCCATCTTACCACCCTAAATAAAATAGAATCCATTACAATTTTATGCTTGGGTTAATAAAAATACAAGTCTGTACAATTTAGAACCATGTAATGAAAGCTAAGTGTCTGGTTACACAGCTTATACGAAAGTAACACATCAGTAATGATGTTTTTGCAAGTGACACAGAACCAAGCATATGAAGCAACTTTTTATAGACAATGGTTAATAAGTATTTTAATGTCACAGCTAGACACAGCAAGAAAGATGTTATGCATTATAGTCATTATGTCACACTGATTTCATTAGGTCTTTTAATAAAGTAAAAAGGCAATACCTTCAGCATTCACTTCATAAAAGTATGCTTATTTTTTGTATGCTCTCTACACAGAGATTTAATTTCAGTTGGAAAAATATCCACCAGACCCCAATATAATTAAAAACCCTAAAAGTTCTGGTCGTCAGAGAGTTAGTGGCCTAACCTTTATAAAATGTAGAATTCTCACAGTTGTACTATCCAAATCAATACTTACAAGTTCACACAGCACTAGCTGGCACTGCATGTGTCTGTACAAACTATAGAGACCTAAAGCTAGTATCTCTGCATTACTGAGGTATCTGGACTAGAGAGAAGTAAGAACCTGGTATTCCTGATGTACCTAGTAAGGTATTCCTGTTCGAAACATGGAAATACCTATGTTGGGCTTTTTTTCAGTTCTGCTGACAAATACTGTAAAGGATCCGTAAGATGGAAAACTTGTCTTGCATGAGAAAATTAAGGGACTATACTTGTAGATAAACAAAATGAAAGCTAATGTAAATAAATTTGTTCTGCATTACTGTACTGGGACATAAATATCAGGAAAAGGAAAAAAGACTGAGTTACAGTACAAACTTAGCATAAGACTAAAGTGACCAAGAATACAAGCTTATAGATTACAGGAGAAGCCTATGAAACTGCACAAAGGTCAGTTTCACACCCTCAGTAACACTAAAATGAACTACAAGATAGGCATTTACATCCTGGCAACTGACGCAGAAGTCAATATTGTACTATTTTAGGCTTATAGCTATGTACTGCTCTATTATTTGAATAAATTTGTTTGCTGTAGAGGATGCTGTTACTGTAACTGCCCTAGCTACAGCTAGCCCTGTTAAGTTACAAATAATAAGCAAACTGTCCTGAGGTCAAGGCGCTGTTACTTCATACTGCCTTCATAATAAATGAATCACAGAATCATATAGGTTGGAAAAGACCTAGAAGATCATCCAGTCCAACCATTAACCTCACACTGACCGTTCTCAACTCCACCATATCCCTCAGCACTATGTCAACCTGACTCTTGAACACCTCCAGGGATGGGGACTCCACCACTGCCCTGGGCAGCCCATTCCAACACCTAACAACCCGTTCTGTAAATAAATGCTTCCTAATATCCAGTCTAAACCTTCCCTGGTGCAACCTGAGGCCATTCCCTCTTGTCCTATCACTTATTACTTGGTTAAAGAGACTCATCCTCAGTTCTCTGCACCCTCCTTTCAGGGAGCTGTAGAGGGTGATAAGGTCTCCCCTCAGCCTCCTCTTCTCCAGACTAAACACCCCCAGTTCCCTCAGCCACTCCTCATACGACCTGTGCTCCAGACCCTGCACCAGCTTCGTTGCCCTTCTTTGGACACACTCGAGTAATTCAATGCCCTTTTTGTAGTGAGGGGAACAAAACTGAACCCAATAATCAAGATGTGGCCTCACCAGTGCTGAGTACAGGGGTAAGATCCCTTCCCCATCCCTGCTGGCCATGCTATTTCTGATACAAGCCAGGATCCATTGGCCTTCTTGGCACACTGCTGGCTCCTGTTCAGCGGGCTGTCAATCAACCCCCCCAGGTGCCTCTCTGACTGGCAGCTCTCCAACCACTCCTCCCCAAGCCTGTAGCGCTGCTTGGGGTTGTTGTGGCCCAAGTTCAGCCCCCGGCATTTGGCCTTATTGAAACTCCTACAGTTGGCCTCAGCCCATGGCTCCAGCCTGTCCAGGTCTCTCTGCAGAGCCTCCCTACACTCGAGCAGATCAACACTCCCACCCAACTTGGTGTCATCTGCAAACTGACTGAGGGTGCACTCGATCCCCTCGTCTAGATCATCAATAAAGATGTTAAACAGGAGTGGCCCCAAAACCAGGCCCTGGGGGACACCACTCGCGACTGGCTGCCAACTGGATTTAACTCCATTCACCACAACTCTTTGGGCCTGGCCATCCAGCCAGTTTTTTACCCAGCAGGACATGTGCCCATCCAAGCCTCAAGCAGCCAGTTTTATCAGGAGAATGCTGTGAGAAACGGTGTCAAAGGCCTTCCTAAAGTCAAGGCATCCACTGAGGGGACTGCCCTGTCATAGAAGGAGATCAGGTTTGTCAGGCAGGACCTGCCTTTCATAAACCCATGCTGACTGGGCCTGATCATCTGGTTGTCCCGCATGTGTTGTGTGATGGTACTCAGGATGAGCTGCTCCATCAGCTTCCCAGGCACCAAAGTCAAGCTGACAGGCCTGTAATTTTCCAGACCATCCTTCCAACCCTTCTCATAGATGGGTGTCACATTGGCCAATTTCTAATCTGTCAGGATCTCCCCAGTCAGCCAGGACTGCTGGTAAATGATGGAAAGCGGCTTGGCGAGCACCCCAGCCAGCTCCTTCAGCACCCTCGGGTGTATCCCACCCGGTCCCATAGACTTGTGTGTGTCTGTGTGATGCAGCAGGTCACTGACTGTCTCCTCCTGGATTGTGGGGGGGTCGTTCTCCCAGTCTCTTCTGGCTGAGGAGGCTGGATTCCCTCAGTACAACTAGTCTTGGTATTAAAGACTGAGGCAAAGAAGGCATTAAGCACCCTCAGCCTTTTCCTCGTCATTTGTTACCATGTTTCCTCCTGTGTCTGTTAGGGGATGGAGGTGCTCTCTGGTCTTTCTTTTGCTGCTCACATACTTATGGAAACATTTCTCGTGCTTGATTGCTGAAGCCAGATTAAATTCCAGCTGGGCTTTAGACCTCCTGATTTCTGCCCTGCATAGCCTTACAGCATCTTTGTAATCACTGTGAGTGGCTAGTCCCTGCTTCCAAAGGCTGTAAACTCTCCTTTTCTCCCTGAGTTGCAGCCAAAGCTCCCTGTTCAGCCAGGGTGGTTTTTCTGTGTCACCAGCTTCTCTTACAGCACCTGGGGACTGCCTGCACCTGAGCCATTAACACTTCCTTCTTAAAGAGCACCCAGCCTTCCTGGACCCCTATACCCTTCAGGACAGTCTCCCAGGGGATCCTTTCAAGCAGGTGCCTAAGCAAGACAAAGTCAGCCCTTTGGAAGTCCAGGATGGCAGCTCTGCTCCCCCCTCTCCTGGCCTCCCTAAGAATAGAGAACTCTATTATTTCATGATCACTGTGCCCTAGTCAGCCTCCAACCACCACATCATCCACCAGTCCTTCTCTGTTCACAGAGAAGAGATCCAGCAAATGGAGATACATTCCTTGAATTTAAAATCCTCTATAACAAAAGTAAAAGATGTATTATTCTAAAGAGCATGAAAAACAGAAGCACTAACCTGCAAGTAGCCTTTCTCAATCAAATGTCTCCTGGCAAAATAAAATGAGCCATTTTCATACAGCTCCCCAGCCCAATCTTGCCTCCGGTACCGTTTTGCTGGATTCAGGTTTTGGGGCTCCGTCATTTTGCTTCCTGTTAATAGAGAAAGATGACAAAATAAGTTTTCCAGAATCCCTGTTCAGAGTCACTTAACTTTCTTTAAATAGTTTTCTGTTGAAAAATTGAAGACAATTCAATCACCAGTTTCTTTCAATAGATATTGCCTCTTGTTGCTTAGCTCTATAAAGAATCACTGAATTGCTTCCCTTTCTTGGAACTGCGGATGACAAACTGGAGGACTGCTCCGCATTTCTAGCAAAGGAAATTTGTCTTCCCAACTTAAAAAACCCTGAGAGGTCATCAGCTCCAGAACTGGTTACTAAAAGTAGTAGAGGGGGGGATATTATTCTAGACTGTCCTTCCCAATGTGAAAGAAATATACTCTTCCTGTACTGTACTCTACCTCCTAGTACATGATAGGAAGAGGCTTAACTTGAAGTAAAGATAAATGAAAAAAAAAAAAAAAAAAAAAAAAAAATCAGCTACCTACACCTAAAACCAGGAATGCCCTGAATGAACTCATAGCTGTGAGGACCAACCTGAAATCCAGAAGGTGAAAAAAGAGCACATGTAAAGAAATTTTGCCTGTGAAAACATCTTGCCACTTCCCCAAAATATTTCATATTTGAGGATACACATTATAATAACTTTTTGTAAGTGGTAAATCAGTGTCCACAAGTAAACAAACAAGTGTCTCTGAACAAATGTGATCCCATAAGATCCCATACTGTTAATAATGCCAGAGTGCAGGCAGTAGAAACTGAACCAGGGACCTGAGACTTCTGTCCTTACACCACCCAAACTCACATGCACAAAGCAGCTAAAATTCACCAGGTCTCATGATCTAGTAACCATGAAAAAGTTGGAGGGAATTCTCAAACACACAAAACATCATGAGGCCTTAGTACATATACACACCTTGTATTTCAGAAATACACTAGAGCTTTGTGCTCAATGAAGTAAATATTTCCAGTCAGACACACCTTTCTCTTTTGGGGTGCATCAATATTAAGCCTTAATGAAGAAGGAACAACAGAAATACACAGGAAAAGATATAAAATTCTTTTAACACAACCAGTGCATTAAAGCCATCTGGGGGAAAAACAAACAAACAAACAATCGAACAAAAAGAACGATACTAAACTGTATCATGCTCCTGTGAATCACTGTCACCTGAAACACAACATTCCTGAAAGGGCACTTGCTTTTACCCTTAAGCCGCTGATGCTTGCACAATGTGTTCCTTGTTCTCTTCACATATACTTCTTGCAACTGAATGATTCTTTATCTCTCACCACATTGCAAGATTTTAGATGTCATTTTATACTAAAGAATCATTTGCTCTTTTAGGTAGGTCTTGAGGCTTTTTTATATTAATTAATACATACCTTAAGATCAATCAAGGTAATATTAATTAATACCTATAGAGACTAGGTGGCCCACAATTACTTCAGAAAGCCACATGGTACATCCAAATCAAACTTAAGTCTTTCACAGATGTCCATTCTAGCATCTTAAGATGTGAAATGGACTTACACTGGTTGCTTGAAAGTGTAATCCATAGAATCCTAAACTGCCATGATCTTGATACTCCTCTTATCCTTTACAAACTAACCGTGTCATGTTATTTCTCCTCTTATGAAGGATGAGAAAGTTCAAGTTATGTTTATTCTAAAAAAGGCCCAAGTTTTATTCCAACTTATCTCTAATAGCAAACTTCATTTATTTCATCTCACGTGCTCTTTCACAGCATGATGCTTTCTGAATGCATAAAAATTATTTTCATCTGAAGGAATTTATATCTCAGAGTAATTGTAATGTCCAAGTAACAACATCCATTAAAAAAAATATAACAATGTGACAGTACCTGAACTAACCATTTCTAGAAAAAGCAGCAAACACTTCTGCTTTAATCACAGAAACAAAACCAACATAGATAATGTGCAAAATACTTCTTTGTACAAGGACAAAAGGTACTTCTATAGCTACATGGTATAATCTTTATTTGTAAGTGAAGACTTCAGCCTTTGGTCATCTTGGCAACTGTAGCCAAGAGGCACATTTTCTCTGGGAAAAACAAGCCATATTCTTCTGTATTTAGCTAATTAACAGGAGTTCAGTCCTCATGACTCAAAGGCAGTTTTCAATTTGACAGAAGTTGGCAGCCAAATTAGCAGGCTGAAACAAACTGTCATCTCCAGGCTACGTGGTTGCCATCTCACTCTCACTAATACTTACCTCACATTATTTGTCATTCATTAGCTACTGCACAGCAGGAACAAACACTTCCCTAGTGTCACATCTACATACACATGAATACCCACCAAGCAGAAGTTAACATGTAAAGTTTTGGGGAGCTATATTTTGAGCCTAGACAAGTTAATAATGTTTTAATTTTCAATACCTTATCACTTCTACAAGACAATTACAGAAAGGGGGAGCAACGACCAGTAATATCAAAACAGGACTACTTAAAAGTAATTTCTAAGCAATCTCACACCTCTCCAAGAACTCAGTCCCTGCCTCTGAAATCACTTCCTAATGTACATATCATCGGTATGAAAATAAACCTTTTGAAAAAAACGTTATTAAGTATAACTTTAACCAGAAACAGCTAAGTATTACCTCCTTTTTTTACCTCACTCCATCTAAATTGATGCCGTCTCACAACAGAGAAGACAGAATCAAACCCCTCCTTCTGGATCAGATCTGCCACTTTTATAAGATCACTGGGATGTAAACAGGGAGATGTTGCTTGAATATTTCCTACAATATCAACCTCTGAAGAAAAACAAAGAAACATTTATGAAACACTGAATATTTTTAATACACACAACTACAAAGTGTGGTATGAGTGGATGCCACGAAAGAAAAAAAAAGGAGAATCTTTCTAGCTTTTATTTACTAAAAGCTTCACTTTTTTTCTAATAAGTGCATCATCCTTCTGGGGTTACAACATAAAAGCCTCAGCAAACTTCATTACTGATTTACCATGATGATGATTAAGAAACTCTCGGATAGCTTCTAGAGAAGTTGAAGAGTCTTGAGAAACTTCAGGGCTTCTGCGATGAACTTGAGCACCAAACTGCTTTGCAACCTTCTCAATTTCATCATGGTCTGTAGAAACCCATACACTGTTGGCAGACAGTGACAGAAATTAATACAAAGAATAAATCCCAGCATTGTTGACTTGTCTGCCATAATCTAACCTGAACAACACCCTGGCTTATGTTAGGTACTACACCTTGCAATGAAAGGAACTAGTTCTTTTATTTCTGTTAGTAAAACTATCGCTGTCAGTCCAAAAAGCAACTTTTAACAATAGGGATAAAATACACACATTCACTAGATTGTAAAATCTCAAGCTTGGGTTGCTTTTAAGGTTAATACTGTAGGGTGCTTGATCCACCTTCCATGTACGAAGCTAAGTAACATAAAAATTCAGAAGCGTTACCAGAAAACTCCAGTGTCAGCACACCACAATTTTTTAGACATGCTAACAGGTCAAGGAATTGTGAATGGGTCAAATGAGGCATCCAAAATCATTTAAGAGTTCAGAAACAGGCTGACAACAAGTAAAACTGCCACACATAAGATGAGCTTATTCTGAAAATGTTTTAAAATGCATTAGGCTCCATACAATCCCAGAGAAAGAGCTGCTCAAGTTACAATCACGTATGTTTTGGCACAGAAAACATTCAATACTGGTAAGGCAAGATTGTGATTGTTCAGGGATAATAAACATTTACAAAAGGAAGGGCTAGGCCTGAATATTGCGTGATGATAAACACCGGCTGAGCACTGTGAAGCCACTGCTGCCATCATTTTGACAAAAAAAGCATGCGAGATAGAAACTATGATAAATAACCCTTCTTTCAGAAACACTGGCATTCTCAATGCACTGTACTTCGCAACTGGTGCTTTAGTTCGTTTTTTTTCATCCAAAGACATCATGGGATAATCAGAATAGAAATATGTATAACAGTGACAGCAATGTCAAGTCACACCCATGTGAACATATACAGAATAGATATTTTCCATAAACTGCTTCAGGCTGCTTAGCTTAAAATGTACACTCCCCATTTCACTAACAGAGTTTCATTGTGTTACATGTACCCTGTCAGCACAGCTGTTGCAAAGGTGACTAGAAAACCTAGCACACTTCCATCTAATGCACCTGTTACGCCTCAAAGTTAGGCTACATAACCCTAATTGGCTGCCTGTTGGGCAAATTCAGATGCCAAATAGAAGGTCATGCAAACCACCATACTCACCACAGGTCATTAAGCAACATGCCTTAAGTAATTAACAGTAATCTAGGTCAGAAATGGTTTTGACTGCTTCTTTATTAAAAATAAAGCAGCCAGCTATGCTTCCTTTGTTTTTTGGACACAGTAAAAGAGATTTTCCAAAATAGATAATGGTACAGCAACTATGAGATACAGAAGGCTCGTGCTTACTTTCAGTTCTTAATCTAGCTGGGGTCCATTTCTGCTGTGATCCATTTCTGTTTAACTACATTGAGTGCCTGCTCTGAACAGAACACAGTAGGTTTGCACTGGGAACCTGGACCTAGGTATGGTACATACCACGTGCATCCTAATCACACACTGGTTTTAATTAAATTTATCAGTATGTGTGTAGAAAATTCTCAGTTTTGTTCCAGCAGAAAATAGAAATTTGTAATGCCCATAACAACATACACTAACAACATACTTGTTTCAATCTAACTAATTGCTATGGAAGTTTCATGCACTTCGCCACAAACTGAGCCTCCGTTGTGTCACATGGGCACATACAATTATTTCCTTCCACTCCACATTTATGAGACTGCTCCTGACATGCAGTGTCTAGCTGTGGGCTCCCCAATACAAGAAATTAAAACTGGAGGAAGCCCAGCAGAGAGTCAGCACGACTGGGGCCTGGAAGCACATGCATGCCAGGAGACACCAAAAAAGCCACCTCGATTCAGTCTTCTGAAAAGAAAGCAAGGAGGCAACTTTATTGTTGTCTTCAAGCACCTGGTGGGCAGGGAGAGGGAATACAGAGAAACTTTGCCTGGACGAGCACAGTAAGAGGTCACAGACTGCTAGAATACAAGCGCCAGGTAACCACAAAACAATTTTTCAACCATGAGGGCTATCAATCACTGAACCAGTGCCCAGAAGGGCTGTGGGTTCTCCATTCTTGGCGACATCCAGGCTCTGTTGCACATAGTCCGAAGCAAGCCTAGCCGGCCCAGCTTTGCCCAGCAGGTGGGACCCGACGACCACCAACCGAAGTCATCCTGTGATTCAGCGATTTGCAGATCACCTACAGCCTACCGCTTTCATTTAGCGCAGCCATCTCAACAAAGTAAAAATGCACTGGTGGCTCCAGATCACGAACCAAAACAACTTTAACTTCAAATTACTGTAATCAAATTACTTCGATTCCTTCCTTCCTTCGCAGCTCACCCTCACCAGGCAGGGACAGGGAAGTTAGCTGACGGCAGGCTGCAGCCCGCTTGCCCTGCCTGATCCATAAACCGACGCCACCTGGACCACACCCCCTCGCCGTCGGGGATAATCTCCTACAGCACCCCCGCCTCACTCACGGACAAGGAGCAGCCCCAGCTAGGCTAAAGCCGCCCGGGGGAGACCGGGCGCCTCACTCCCACGGCCTGCCACTAGCACTTCACCCAGTACGCCGGCGCCAAGCCTCGGGGCTGCCGGGGAAAAGCCGGCTGGGACGGGCGGGAGTGCAGCTCCGAGAGGCCAGCTCCGGGCGGGCCGCTCCCGGTGCCGGGCACCCCCTGCTGCCCCCGGCCGCAGAGCGGGGGGGGGGGGGGGGAAACGTGGTAGAAGGCGCATGCGCACCTGTGGAAGACGCCGGCGTCGATGGCGGCGCGCAGCACCCAGCCGATGAGCGGCACCCCCGCCAGCAGCTTGATGTTCTTCAGCGGGATGCCCTTGCTGCCGCCGCGCGCCAGCACCAGCGCGGCCAGGTGGGCACGGGAGCCCCCCACGGCCGCCTCCATCGCGCGCCCGCCGCGCCCGCTGGGAAGTGTAGTCCCCGCCGGGGCGGGCCGCCGGCCGCGCTGCGCGCGCACACCCGCGGCAAGGGGGTGGAGGCCAGGGCCGGGAGGGGAGGGGTCGGCCGGGAGTAGGGGCCCGCAGCCAGTGCGCCTCCGTCTGGGGGAAGCGGGGGCGAGGCGCCCGTTCTCCTGCCGCTGCCTGGAACGGGGCACTCCGCAAAGCGCTGTGCTGGGCAGCGGGAGCGGAGGGCAGGCAGCACCCAGCTCTCCTCACGTAATGCTCGTGCCCGCGGTACGAATGTTGAAACAAAGAGCTTCACTCCCCAGTCAGGATTGAGTATGACTGCTCAGCAGGGATACTTTATTCGCAGCGCTGGGGATCGCTCCGCCACAAGTGCCACCCTTACTAGCAAAACACTCTAATATACACAAAAAGCATACACATGCATTAGACTTCTTAGAAAAGGCAGTCTTATGCTAATGGATTCTCAGAATTCATTTACAGAGTCTGAGCGTGCGTAGTAAAAATAGAGTGAGGGTCTTCTCCCCTCTTAGGGGTCCCCACAGCCTTTCTTACACTGTCCCTTAGTGAACTTTATGCTTCTAGTGTCCATACGTGGTTATAGAGTTGCTTCATCCGTCCTTCAGCTCCTGTTTGTTCCAGCTTTCAACACTTCCCTTGATACTGGCGTCTTCTTAGGCACTTGTTTTCTTTAGGCTCCTGCTATTAAGGATGTACTCAGGGAGTTTTTCAGACTGTCCAAGGTCTGTCTTATCTTTACTAGGCAAGGAATTAAAGGTTTCAAAATATCTTACAAGTGGGTAACGGGGTGACGACTACAGAGGGTAATTAGGAAAAAGTGTAAATGAAATTATGTACATTGCAGTAAAATACAGGAAAAATACAGGAAACAATAAAAGCTAGTAAAATACAAATGATGTCTAACATTAAAACTAAATGTCTTATGTTACAGATCCCTGTACACTAGCAATTTCAAGTATACTTGTGGCAACCTCACTTCAATGTGGCCCGGTTTGTCTGTTTAATACTTTATGCCCATTAAAAAAAAAAAAAAAAAAAAAGAAAAGCTAGTCAGAGGTGTGGCTACGTTTCCTGTCGGTACCCACGACGTGGCTTCAAGGTGGTTAGCTGTGGCACTGGAAAGCCCTGGCAGCTGGGAGCTGAGCATGCACTGAGGCCCGTGTCTGCAGAGCTGCACAAGCACCAGGCGACCGGATTCGGTAGTTCTTCGTCAGTCACCGGCATAAATCCTCAAATTTCGGTGGTTTCTCTTGCGTCATGCTCTTACCGCCTGAGGAGTCCCGGCAGAGGGCATAGTCGTCACACCGGAGCCTTTCCACGTGGGAAGGGAAACCTTCCCTCACTCCTCGCTTCTGTTTTCCACTTCCTAGAAGATGTATTAAGGCATAAAACCACCCGATGTTAAGTTATACGAATTTACTTATAGAAACTGGATGGATAAAATAAAGCAATACGCTACCAGTATAAGGTGGCACAAGAATTTGGTTTTTAAAGTAATTTGGAAACTGGAAAGTGGAGCCTGTTGAACCGCATCATAAAGTCACTCCCGGAGATTCAGAATCTCTGTCCGTAATAGAAATGTATTATGCAGCTCACTGAAGTTGTCTGCAGGTTATTTAAGATGTGTTGTGGAGCAGGAGGACCTTATCTACCACTGCCAAAGGAAACACAGTTATATTCTGCTGTAGGCAGGCATTTAGGAAGACTATTCATTGGGGGATTTGATTTTTCTTTCTGAAGTGTACACCTGATCAAAGAAACCCATCAGAGGTAGGCAGCTTGCTTTTCTACTGTGCAGATCAAGACAGCACCTTTCAGGCCTTTTATTTTTAGATAAGACTGAAACAAGTAGCCATATGCTGCTAAGTACTGTATTTCCTGCAGGCCACTTTCCATGCACTTAATTTTGAAATTTTTGTATCTCTAGAGTTTCAAGCCTTTGTCACATGCAAGTTCTTACCTGTTTAGCACTATGCTTCTGTCAGAGGCTGCTGTGCCCGCAACAGACCAAGTTCAACAAAACATGTGCCTGAACATGGTCATCTACAGTGCGAAGTCTGGTGGTCTGGCTGAGAGCTGCCAACTCTGCTGTACAGGCAGAAATCTCCAGGAGGATCTAAAGTGCTGTCGGTGCTAACTTTGTAACCTGGCACAGCTAGTTTGCTCGATCCTACCTGTCAACCCCTTCAGACATAGGTGTAACAAAAAGGAATGACTGCCACACTTCTGAACAAACACAACAGCTACATGGTGCACTTCTGCTGCAAACAAAGGTCCTTTTTGTTGAGAAGATAGAAGTCCTACTGAGGGCAGTTTTATGGACGGACTTTTGCTGTAAATCATACTATTTTGTGCAGTTCTCTGAGAAATTCCTTTAAAGTAGCCAGAGATGGCACCTGTATAGCATGTTATGTTACAAAGAAAATATACAAGGCTTTAACAACTGAAGAATGAGAAATCATATGCTGCATTAAGTCTCTTTCAGAATTTCTTACCTAAATGTTATAATATTCAAAATACCTACATGTTAAGTAAGCAATGGGTTAAAAACATCTGTATTTTGGTTCATCACATCGTGAAAATTGGATGATTTATTAATAATATTTCAGCTACATAATTCAGTAATGTTGACCTATCCAGGCAATCTAGAGATTCATGTGATAGCAAAGCTTTTCCTGACCTTTACTGAATCTTCTTTTCTGTAGTATAAGTCAATTAACTCCTGTCTTCTCCAAAACAGATCTAGACAATAGATTATTTCCTATCTTTCTTCAGCAGGCATATGCATACTTGAAAACAGGCACCATCTATTCTCCTCTGGACTTCTTATAACGGAACCAGATCTGTCCCCACCTTAAAATATTTTAATGTAAACCACATTCCTCTAGTTTATTTACATGAAAGCTATGTGAGACCTTGTCAAGAGTTTTACTAAGCTGAAGATACATGGTATCCACTTCATCTTCCTCTAGCCACAGGCCTGGTTTTCTAGATTGAAATTCTGTTTATTTGACTTGTTCTATGTAAGTTAGTATTGACTGCTATTAATTGCTTTGTTTTCTTTTATGTGCTTACCAAAGCTTGTTGGTTATTTATTCCAGCATTTTTTTCCCAGGATCAAGTGTTCAACTAGTAGTTCAAATGCATCTGTATCAAAATTTCAGTTCAGATCAAGAGTGCATTTCTGAACTGACTCTCAAAGCACCTAAACTGTTACTGAGTCCCACTACTTGCTAAGGCAGACATAGTGAATGGTTCCCAGGCTCTTCCTTTCCCCCTATTTTTAACATAGGGGGCATTTTATTCTTTCTGGTCTCGGTAACTCTACCTGTTTCTGAGATTTCATCAGCCAGCTACCAGGATGAAACTCAGCTCTGAGCTAGTTTGAGTACTCACCTAAATACATCCTGACTCGTTTCTTCCATATTTGTACTGATGTCTTGCTCCTGAAGGGACTGTGTGGGTAACAGCACTCATTGAGATAAGAACATTTGCTGTTCTATTCATAGAGCAACAGAGAACAAAACAAAGAATATAATGATTTCTGCTTCTTTGGAACATGTACCCTGTTTTATGTAATCATGAAGTAGCCTGCAGGCACAGGTTTCCCAATGTATAGGCTTTACTGGCTAGTGCAGGATGCATTCCTGTATCACATAACATGGTCAAGTCTTGTGACTGTGCAGCCTGCCTGCCCCTACTCTTACCGTGCCCAACTGTCCCTAAACAAGTAGGGCCAAACTGGATTATTGCAAGGAAATACTGGTATACTGGTAAAATTACTGGGAATAAATCTATTTTTAAAACATGTTCCATGCCATATGATTCCACTGAGGATAATGAAATCTGTGAATTTCCTTTCTGGCCACCATTCAGTTGCTATAAAGTATCACATTGTACTTTCTCTCAAGAAAGAAGTCCTTTCATTCAAGTCTGTGTGTAAGAGCAAATGAACAAAAGTGGAGGCATTCAGTAGTTCTGTGCTGAAGTGTTACCGTGATCACTGTTCAGAGGTTATAATCTACTAATAGGGAGCACTGTGGAATTTAGCCTATTAATTAAGGAAGTGTTTTATTATGGAGTGTGTAGCTTAATAATGTGTATCAGGCATGGCTGAACAAGAAACCTCACTAGTAATGATGGTTGTGTTCTGCTTTCAAACTAACACACTCTGAATTGCCAGTCATGAGATCGACCCTGCCCTTCCATCTTCTGAATTACCAGTCTTGAGGTCGTCTCTGCCTTTTCTGACATCCACACTGGTTGCAACACTCTTCACAGGCTTTAAGACAGGAAAAGTATGTGATAGTGATTCTCTGAAGCTCACATTGGAGCTTCATGAGCAGAGCCTTGTGGTGTGTTGGTCAAAGCCAAGTGACTCAAATAAAAATGGTAAAACTGCTGTTGACCTAACTGGGGCCAGTATTTACTTTTGTGTGCATGGAGTCTAATTCGGTTTATGTTAGTAGGGCTCCATAAGTTACTATGCAGGTGGGTCCAGTTGCAGGGTCCTGTCTTTTTCTAGGGCATACCTAACAATGAATACTACAGAAAGAGGTAAGAAAGACTCAGTGGAAGAATCTAGTGGAAACCTCAGGGATATGCTACATCTGAGTAAACTGGGAGTTATTCTTTCTAGGTCTCTCTACAGCAAAAGGAAAGATCTAGATCTCCTTTCCTGGCCCTGAGGCATGGAAGCAGTGAAATCCGCAGAGTTATGCTGAGTCAAACCAGTGTAAAGGAAATAAGGAATGAGCCTGGGAAAGCCTAGCAGATTACCCGTTCCTGTTATTGGAAGCTTCATGCAAGTCTTGGGCTATTATAGTCTGTCCATACATGAGAGTTATATGAATGAAAGGTAACATATGTTTATGAAAAAGGCCAAGGAAGTGTTCAAGGGTCTGAGATTCCTTAAAAGCAGACAGGAGGGAGTATTATTACTTAGAGCTTAGACTTGACCTAGTGTATTACTTGGACTTGCTGCAGAAATTAAATGGAGCACACTACTTCACTGCAGCATATTGAAATGCACTGTGTTTAATTTGATGCTTGCTGGATGGATTGTGTTCCCTTTGGCAATCAGAGAGAACTGAAATATGTATATTTAAGAGTAATTTCAAACTGCTGAAGTGAAGTCTTTATTATTACCAAGACTATTACATTGTTTGACAAACAGTCATTACCTGTCTATAAAATAATTGTCAATTATTGTAATAACAACGCTGATTTATATTTAAATTTTACCATAAAATAATCCAAACAACTTTGTAAATCAAGTCAATGTTGCAGACATTTACACTTACACATCATTTTTGATACCATGACCTGGATTCATCCTACCTAAATCCAGGAGTCTAAATGAGGCGGAAAGCTGGAAGCCTGAATACCTCAGTTCTTCATATAGCCAAAGTATATACTTGGAGCATCCTTTAGAAGGTACCTTTAGAGAACACCTGAAGGTGCCTAAACTTTGGATTGCCCTCAGAGAGGGTACATCACTAGCTTTTCCGAGGTAGAAAATGAGTTTTAGCAGGGCTAGTTATCCCATGATATTCAGGTTTTTCAGATGCCAGGTTAGTGTGTCCTGATTACATGGATAAGGTTAATCTTTTAGCCAGATGTGCAAGCAGAAAAAAATTTTCCCCTAGTTCAGAATTGCAAATACCTTTATGATGTTGATTGTTTTTTAAATTTTCCTCTGTAGTGTGATGTAGTGTGTTGTGATCCTCCCTAAAACCTTCCTCAAATGTTCCCTTCTACTTAAGGGACTTAGTACATGAATGATATTTTGTTCCTGTAGTTGATGGCTTTTCTCTCTTTGTATTTCAACTTGTATGTCTTGTTACAGTGTCAGGAAATTTCGTGGTCTGGCATTCTGAGGTTTTTTTTTGGACTGACCCTCTATCATGCTCATGACCAGGTGATTTTTTCCTAGCCTATTGTTCTTACATCTTCCCTCCATCAACTAGCCTCTGGGAGGCTAACTGAACCCCAAAAATCCGAGATAGTTGTTGCCAGCTGGTAAAGCAAAGGAAAAAAAATCCTGTCTGGTTTTCATTCTTAGGCTGAAACTGTGAAGAAACAGAAATTAATCTCTTTAATCAAAAGAAGGAGAAACTGAGAGGGGAAGTGATAGTAATGATCACATAAGTAAAAGATTGCTGCAGAAAAAAAGGAAAATATCTTTGTCATGTTAGTGTGCTTACAACAAGAAATTACAAGCTTGAGTTACATCACAGGATATTCAGGCCAGGTATTAGAAAGTAATTGAAGGGGCAATTACCCCTGCATTGCTTAGGGAGGGTGTGACATCTCCCTCATTGGCAGCTGAGGCTGACACAGTGTTAGGATTTGTTCTAGTTATCATTGGGTGACCTAAATGATCTCTTTAAGTTCCTTCCATCTCCCTTTCTTTTTATTTTCTTAAACTTATGATTTTCAAGGAAGACAATCTAACAAAGAAAGCAGAGAAGAACCCCAAACTCACTATCTTATACAAGTCTCAGAGAAGACTGCAATAGAGAGGAGTTAAAAGAGGTGAAGGAGTGAAGGGACATGAGAATATAAGTTTTAAAAAGAAAATAATTCATCATAACAAAACCTAGTGCTAGATCTTAGAGAAAGATAATTTTTTAATCTGTTTACAAAATCTCTATGTAAGTTGATGTTATGCACTAACATTCTCTCAAATAACTTCACTCACTCACTCACTCACTCACTCACTCACAGGCCCATATCACAGTGACAAGCACCTATATGTGTCTCCCTGGCAAGGATCACTTGTGTGCAACAGATAGCAAAGTACACCATCTGTCACATGTTTGTCATGTCTCTGGAGTTCTTCTGGACTGACAACGGTAAACTTGTTTTATTCACAGATCTTTGATAATCTTTAGGAATCAATGTTACAGGGCAGTCCTGTGTTTTAGGCTTTTGTTTACATCAGCCTCCATAAATCTTAGGCAAAGTTGCTTGGTTTGCCCATTTTTTCTTGTTTATTTGAAATGTATGTCTGTTTCCTGCTGCCTTGTGGCCATCCTCCTATTGTGAGAATGCAGCATCTTGTGATGAAAAGTCACCTTGTACCGTGGTCTTAGAGTGAGCACCTTGTGGGCTTGAGTGCAGGCCTTTTGGGCTTGACCTAAACATCCCATTACTCAATTTTACTGCTGAGAGCAATGTTCTGGGAACAGTATCAAGGGAGCAGTGTTCTTCATTATCAGTACAGGGTATTCTTTTACCCCTTGTTCTGCTGTATCATCTGGTGCTTTCACACACAGATGTTTTAATTCATGTTGTGTTTATAATACTCTAAATATTTTTTGGTACAAATCTCTACAAATTTAGCAGCCAGCTCAATCATGTTATCTGTGCACTGGGTCATTAAGCGGTTTATCTGACTGAGTCCATAAACATCCTCAATCTGCTGCCAGTTTGCCCACAATATATGTCAAAACTATTTATGAAATTCATGCTTATTTTACACATTAACAAATATTTTCACTTGAAGCACAGGAATGTGTATATAGTGCCGTCTTTTTACCTGACACTGAACGTCCCTGACTGCGGCTGATGGTTTTCATCTGCCAAGTGCAAGGCTTTGCATGTTGCTTCTTAGTAGAACAGAAATACTTAATTGTGGCCTAATCAGAACAGAGCTTATTTGTACCTGGTCTAAAGCAGTTTATACCTTCCTCTATCTAAAGCAGTAGATTTAATTATAGATTCATACAGTTCATAAGTCTGCTATGTCTTCTGAAACTGCTCTTGTAACATAGCCTGGTGTAACCCTGTGTAACTCTGAATTAGCAACGCAAAGTAGTATTCACGTGGCATTTTGGCAGCTCGTGGGAACAGTGCCATCTAGTGCCATTATTACAGCAGCAGTAACACCATGTGGTACAAAAGCAAGTAATTGTCAACTGAGAAAATCATCATCAGAGGTGCAATAAGAACTGCTTAAATTGCCCTTCTTACTCTAACAGTGATGTTGAAATGTGCTCGTGGAGAACTCAGTAAAATCACCATTTTTATTTTTACTATAGACAGATTTTCAGACAGTTATCTATGATTATTGCACATGAAATAGCTTCTGCAGATGCCATTATGCTATTACTGCTTGCAGTTTCTAATTACTGTATTTTTTTTCTTCTTTTATGATTATGTTGAATTAGAATTCCTATTCCTTACAGAGCAATAGGTATAAAGCAAATCCTAGTTTCCCTTTAAGTGAAATGAATCCCTTGTACAGGCATGTTGCACCTTTTCCTTTGAATGTAAACACCCTCCCTCTGTCTAGGCCTCAAGCTGGATGGGAAACAAGTGGTGTTGTTTGGACCAGTTCCTATTTCCAGTTTCGTTGCTGGTTGATGACCCATGGAGCAAGCCCTAGATGTTACTGATTTTATTATGAACTGAAATTAAGTTGTGTTTGATTTTAATATAAGTATAGAATTAAGAGATGTTTTAGTAAAAATCATTTTACATTTATTGTATCTTGAATCTAGCAACCGACTGCTACTCTAAAATCCCCTGTACAGCCCCGTACCAAAGCCAAAGGGATTGGTCATAATTGTCTAGTAGGAACAGTTAGAACCTAGGTAACAAAACACAAGGTGATTTGTAAACTGATTTATAATACATATATAGGACTAGAAGAATGCAAGTAGTTGTCAAGGTCCAGGATTAATGGGAACTGAGGGAAGTAACTGTAACAGCTTGCAAGTACCTGCCAAGAAAACTGTGTCCTTAAGTAAAAGGTAATTCTGGCAGGGGGAGATCGCGACCACTGACCCATGGACCACCTACTCACATTACACCCCAGAGCCATTTCTAGACATTTCTAACCTTTACTGCACAGAATCGGAAATAGGAGGAGAATATGTTAATGATTTCTTAGAAATTGTATGTTTATGTATGAATACTTAATGAATATGTATGAGTAAGTTCTATATAAGGTGTATGGTTCTGGTGCCTGGCACGTGTTGTTGGTGAGAGCACTCCCCTACACGTCCGGCCGTCAATAAAGGAGTGTCTGCTTATCTGCATCAAATTGGTGTCGATAAGTTCTTATTCCGGATTTTCGGTAACATAGATAGAACACACATGTGTAGCCTGAACATAATTTTACAGGCTCAGGTAAACAGTCCTCTTAATAATTTCTCTAAGAGTATGTGAATTGCAGAAGACTGTACAAAAGATTAGACAGAGATCAGTGTCTCCTGATAATACCTTTGTAATTCACGCTATTAGAAAATCTGCTTCCCACTCCCTAGTGCTTGCACAATGGCCAATAGAGTCAGAAAGTTCTTGTTGCTCTTGTGCCCCCCTGTATAGCTAACTGTCTCCTCAGACCCAGAGATATTTTGGTCATATTTCCGCAGGGTCACTTGCCTCAGTGCAGCTCCTGAGAGTATTACAGAGCTCAGGTCTGCATATACAATCTTCCTGTTTCATTACAATGGAAATTTTTGGAAGATGGTTCTCACACTCTAACTGATCAGTTATCGAATGATCGTTTTGGACTACCCATATGTCCCTATCCAATGTCGGGGGGAGGTTTCGATATGATCCTGTAATTAACTATGGTAACTAATTTGCTAAGTTAAGCAAGGCGGGTGCTGTAATAAACTATTGTAACTAATTTGCTAGGCTGGGCAAGGCGGGTAGGTACACTTGAATGATCTGTAAATGTTAAACAATTAAATGTAAAGTGGGCCATTCGGATTGGAACAATGTAACCGTGTCTCAGAAACCCCACCTAGAGCTGACATGTAACTGCTGTTTGAAGAAAAGCCCACCAAAAGGATGAGATCATGAGGCTTTTAAAAGATCCAATAGGAGAAAAGCGCGCCAGGAGACCAAGGCTTCGAGACTTTCAAAAGACCCAATAGGAGGAGGACACGCACCCCATATGGTGGTGCAATTCCTACCCCTCCCTGCCGTCCATGTTGGGCTGCTTGGTGCCAGGTGTGATTCCATCCACATTCCCCCGAGCCATACACCAATCTATGGAGATAAGGACTGAATAACCTTGAGGAGCCTGGCTCCTGCCCCCCTCTGATTGCTCGGAAAAGGTTATAATGGCCCATCATCTCCTGATGGCCTGACACACCTGTGCCTGGGATGTGGTCAGATGGAACAATAACAGGGTTGCATATTCTTCAAATTCTTGTGCAACTGCCGGAAGGCACCAGATAGCATTTGACAAAAGTCAATCATCTTGGACCCTATAAACTGCGACCACCAGAGAGGCCCTTTGAGCTCTCCTGGATTGCAGCGGCCTGTGACCAGCATCTCCCCTGAGTTGGGATGCCTCTCAGGTATTGTCTGCTCCAGACGGAAGGCCAGGGCGAAGTCCCCCTGCTTGAGTCTCAATTATCGCCCGTTGAGGAATGCCAAGGCATTGTGAGTATTTGCTCTAAACTCGAGAGGGAAATTTTCTTTGAGCTAGCTTCTATTTCACCTGTTTATTGGTGGGTGTGCGTGTGTGTGGGTATGTACCCTTACCCTTGTTCCTGTGTGTTTGTCCCTTTTGTGTTCATTTTACCGAACCCAAACCCCTTTGTTTCTGTACGTATATGTCTGGTTTGTGTATGCGCATGTACATATGTGTATAAATTAAGGTACCGTTAAGTAAGTTAGAGTGAATCTTGTCATTTTAGAATCTGAATAAGTCGCTTTTCTGTCTGAGTTATTTTGTATTGACAAATAGTTGTTAGTTATTAATAAATCTAGATTATTTTTCTAAATCTTTACCGTGTCAATACTTTCATCCGCGACACCCCAGCAACCAAAATGACCAATGGAAAAGAGCAGGACAACTATCTGACGGGAGGAGACTGGTTAAAGACAATGGCACAAGAGCATAAAAACCCACTGTTTTTTTGAACTCGGTATGCGTGTGGCAGAGTTGCGGCTCTCCATGCACCCAGTGCTGCTTTGCCTATTGCTTCCCACCCTAAATTGATTGCACCCAAAATAAAAAAATATATGTTTATAAAAATTGGCTTTGTCTGATTATAACAATTTGGTGACCCTGATGTGGTGTCAGTGTGCTTTCCTGGACTGTGGCTTCTCGAGGGGCGCCCCACAGATTATGGCTCGAAAGTAGCAGTCTGGGTCAGTCTCCAGAGATCAACGGACAAAAGAGAAGCGATAGTCAAAGGAATTGGAGCTCCAAAGGAAAGACTGCAGTATTAAATACCCGTAATTCTGGTGCACGAAGATCCAAATGCAGACGAAGGAGTCATGAGTATAAGGGATACCATTCGGTTGGGTGGGATTTGGTTGCTTGTGTGTGAGAGTGTGATTGAGACGGAACCTCATTCTGCAAACGAAAGTAGTTTTGGAGCCAGGATTTGAGTTCCAAATCGAGTGTGGAGGTCTTCTAACCACGGTTCCAAACTCCCGTGAGGGATTTGGCCGGTGAAGGACCGAAGCGGATCCTATAGGACTCGTGGGTGGGAGCATGGGTTCTAGGGGTACGTGGGTGGGTAAAGGGTTCAGCCCCCCCACAGGACACTTACCGGTAACCAAGGGCGAGAGGAATTGACGTAGAAAATTCCCAAGGCGAGAGGAATTGCTGTAGAAAATTCCCAAGGCGAGAATTGCCATAGAAAACTCCCAAGGCGAGAGGAATTGCCTTAGAAAATTCCCAAAGGATATATGGATGGGTAAGATGCCCAACTCTCTGGATCCAACCCCCTACAAGGGCTGTAGGAGTTGCCACAGTAAAACCCCTAGATGGGTCAAAAGGAATCCAGAACCCGGCACCAGAAAAAAAATGAGTAAATTACTGGATATACCACCAGATAGTCCGTTAGGCATAATGATTAGAAATTGGTACGAAAGTGGTCCTAGAAAAGGAAAAAGTAAATTAAAATTAGTCCAAATATTGTATGGTTGAATGGCTGAAGAAAACTTTAAAACCACATGTCTTCTGGCCTACTTTTGGATCTTTTGAAGACTAGATTTGCCAGGCTTTCAGTACATATGTTTACTCAAGAAAACATATTAGTCGAGAAGAAAGCGATTATGCAAAATTGTGGATCGGGACTTCATGTCCTTATCCAGCTTCAATACCTACACTAAAAAAAGGATGTAAAATCTGAAGAAAAAGGGGTAAGAACAAGAAAGGGATAGAGAAAGATGATGAATGGGAACCACTAGATAACTGGCCGCCTCCATACTTTAATTATCCGGCCCCGGCGGCTTTGACTGCCCTGGCCCAGGCGGCCTTAACTCCGGCAGCCTTAACTCTGGCGGCTTTAACAGCCCCGGCGGCTTTGACGGCCCCGGCCCGGGCGGCCTTAACAACTCCGGCGGCTTTAACTGCTCCGGCGGCTTTAACAACCCCGGCGGTTCCCCTTCTACCTCCGGCTGCATGTACAAGAAGTAAAACTGCCGTAACTGAGGGAGCGTCTTTATATCCCTTACGGGAGGTACCCCTCAGAGGCAATCAAGGAGGCATCGGATTTGTGGCAGTCCCGTTAAACACCTCCGATGTACGAAATTTTTTTTTTTTTTAAAAAAAGGGGACTCTATTAGATGATCCTCTCGGAGTAGCTGAGAGGTTAGATCAATTTTTAGGTCCCAATACTTACACCATTTTAAGAATTTTATTTACGACCGAGGAAAGGCAAATGATTAGACCAGCCAGAATGTGTTTGTGGGAACTGCAAAATCAAGCAGATCAGAAATGGCCCAGTGTCCGCCCTAATTAGGGTCATCAAGAACCGACAGAATATGAGGGACCTTAGAAATTTAACAGTGGCCGGCATTAGAGAAGCAGTTCCTCGGGGGCAAAACATTAATATAGTCTTTAGCGAACATCAAGGGAGAGATGAACCACCCACTGATTGGCTAGAAAGATTAAGAAAGAATTTACAAATGTCTTCGGGGGTAGACCCGACACGCCCCGTGGGAGAGGCTTTATTAAAAAAAACCCAAACCAAAACAAAAAAACCCAAACAAAAAAACCACAACAAAAAACCCCCCACTCAATTCGTAGCCAATTCGTAAGGTGCCATCAGGAAAAAGTTAGAAAAAGTATACAATTGGCAAGACCGGAGTCTGCAGGAGCTATTAAAAGAAACACAGAAAGTGTAAAAGCAGAAAGCAAAGGCGAAAATATTTGCAGCAGTCAGAGAAACCTCTGAGATCTCATTCTAATGGATTTACCTGCAGCTTTGGGTGGTGAAAAGAAAGGGGCAGTAATTACAGGAAACGAATTAGCATGCTATTATTGTGGAAAGAAAGGACATTTACAGCAGAACTGTCGAAAACAGGAGCAGGATAAAAGGATGTTTACAGAAGAATAACGGAGTCGGAGCTCTATTTTCTGGGGACAAAGACGTCAAAGGAGTGCTTGATAAAAATAAAATGAAGCCCCAGAGAGAAGAGTTTGGATTTTTAGCAAATAGGGGTGCGGGGGGGGGAATAAAAATCAACTGTAAAAAATATTCCGAGGGGATTTATTATTGCTACCAGAAGCTGAAATTAAAAAATAATAGTACAAGAAAAATAAGAAAATTTATACATTAACGGAAAAAGACGAGCAACAGATAAATCCTAAAGTCTGATATAGAAAAGGAGAGATTGGAAAGCTTAAAATAAAGCCTATTAAAATTGATATAATTGATCCGGAAACACCAATTCAGATAAAACAATACCCCATTCCCCTAAAGGGTCAAGAGGGGCTGAAACCAATTATAGACGAATTATTAAGTAAAGGCACATTGGAACCTTGTATGTCTCCATATAATACATCTATTTTACCGGTTTTAAAATCAGACAGATCTTACAGATTGGTGCAAGATTTAAGAGCTGTAAATCAGCAAACTGTGGCTCGTTTCCCTGTGGTAGCAAACCCCTATATGCTGCTTAACCAACTACCCCTAGCTATATTTGGTACAGTGTAATTGACTTAAAGGATGCATTTTGGTCCTGCTCGCCCTGGACAAGGGGAACAGAGACTATTTTGCATTTGAATGGGAAGATCCATCTAATAATAGAAAACAACAACTCAGATGGACAGTGCTTCCCCAAGGGTTTACAGAATCGTCTAACCTTTTTGGGCAGGCATTAAAAAAAAAAAAAAAAAAAAGGTACTGCAGACATTCAAGCCATCCTCAAAAATAAAGGTTTTACAATATGTAGATGATTTATTAATAGCTGGACAAACTGAGAATGATGTCAGGATGGAGACTATAGAACTGCTAAACTTTGTAAAAAAAAATAAAAAAAGGCATTAAAGGTTTCAAAATCTAAATTACAAATTGTAGAAAATGAAGTCCTTGGGGCACTAAGGCTTTGAGTGATCATTTCTTGAGATATTTTGGCTGCATTGGAATATATGAAATTGCAAAACAAACTACATACGGTTGTTTAACATGTTAAAAGATTAATAAAAGAACTATGAGACAGACCGCAGCTGGTGGAAGGAAAACAGCTTATCAACCTTTGAGAGGGTCCAGATAGATTTCACAGAACTGCCAAAAGTTGGGAGACATAAATATTTGCTGGTAATTGTAGATCAATTAACTCACTGAGTAGAAGCCTTTCCTACCACCAGAGCAACTGCTCAGTCAGTAACTAAAATAGTACTGGAACAAATTATACGACGATTTGGAATTATAAGAGCATTTAATTCGGATCATATTAGCCCAGACAACTCCTTTAGGATTTGCAGTACACAAAATACACCCTGGAGATGAAGTAATGATTAAAACCTGGAAGGAGGAAAGCTTATCTCATAGATAAGAAGGACCATTCCTAGTACTATTAACCACAAAAACCGCTATAAGAACTGCTGAGAGAGGATGGACTCAAGTTTCCAGGGTAAAAGGACCTGTTACAGAAAAGCCTCAGTGGAAGATTGAATCAATGCCAGGAGACCTAAAGCTTCAAATGCAGCGGAATCAACAAATGGATGGACTCATTAAGACTAACTGAATAATTAGAAGGACTCTATATTGGTAACAAGAAAAATTTAAGGTATTTGTTATGAAGTTTTGTAAAATCCTGAGTTTGTTATAATAAATTGTGGTGTCTGCTTTATAAATAAGCGTATAAGCCATTGTATATAGTTGAATAAGAAATTGAATAAGATTAACAAAAAGGAGAAGACTAAAAATAAATTGAAAGTGAGGGCAAGACGGGGTTGGCCTCCATTTTTGCTGTTAAGAAGATAAACACCCGACCGTTGGCAGCAACCCAATGGGTCTAGGGACAAACAGAAAAATGTGCCATACCGGACCTCACTATAGTGGTTTCCTTTTTCTCCTAATTATGTGTATCAGCCCTGTAATGAATACAGAAATCGAAGTGCTCCATATGATCCCCTTGAAGATAATTAATTTGTTTTATTAGCCAAGACAATAAGCAGAATTTTCAATCTAAGCCATTGTTGGGTCTGTGGAGGACCTGTAGGACTGTTCACCTGGCCGTGGGTCTCTGTACCTCTTACTCCATCGCAGATTGTGAGTAATTACAGTGATATTAACAATACTACCTGGGAAGAAAACGGAACATGGCCAATCCAGTTTCCAAATCAGGGCAGATTTTGTGTGAACCGAACTCAGAAAGGAGGAATTGATGTAGGGGAGAGTAAATGCCAGTGGACACTTACACATAAATTGATCAACAAAGACAGAGGTATTTATATATGGTTATGGCTTAATGAACAGGGACATAGCAAAGGATTCAAGGGATTTTGGTCAGATAAAAATAAAACTGAATATGCTAAATTATACGGAAACAGCTTTTATAATCAAACCTGTGTATGGAGAAATGATATGGGATCCTGGTATTGCAATATACGGATAAATGATAATTTTGAATGAAGTTTTCAGTCCTTTAGGAGATAAAACTACCTTAATTGGATCCCTGATTATTTTATTAATTCTCACTTTTGGACTTTGTATCTTTAACAAATTAATTAACCTTGTTAAGAATAGGATTGAAGCTGTCCAACTCATGATGTTAAGGCAACAATATACTGATTTAACCCAACAAGAAGAACACCAACTAGAGACTGAATTAGAAGATACCACCTTTTTAGGGGCTGCTAGAGAAGCTATTTTTAAGCTTAACTAGCAAATTAGGGTATAAAAGAAAAAAAAAAGGGGGGGGCGGACTGTAATAAACTATGGTAACTAATTTGCTAAGTTAAGCAAGGCGGGTGCTGTAATAAACTATTGTAACTAATTTGCTAGGCTGGGCAAGGGGGTAGGTACACTTGAATGATCTGTAAATGTTAAACAATTAAATGTAAAGTGGGCCATTCGGATTGGAACAATGTAACCGTGTCTCAGAAACCCCACCTAGAGCTGACATGTAACTGCTGTTTGAAGAAAAGCCCGCCAAAAGGATGAGATCATGAGGCTTTTAAAAGATCCAATAGGAGAAAAGCGCGCCAGGAGACCAAGGCTTACAGATTTTCAAAAGACCCAATAGGAGGAGGACATGCACCCCAGCAACCCAAATGACCAATGGAAAAGAGCAGGACAACTATCTGACGGGAGGAGACTGGTTAAAGACTGTGCTAGTTTGAAAACAAACTAGTGGGAGACACCAAGTCAGAATAACAATTTAATAAGGAAAAAAAAAAAAAAAAGGCAAATAACACTGGGTTAAACTGACAGAGTCAGGATACAACCTGACACCCTGATAGTCAGGGTGGTGGTAGCAGTCTGGTAGAAAGGTGGCTGCAGTCCCCCCGAAGCAGTGATCCTGTAGAGAAAAAAAAAAAATCTGCTCTTCCTCAGAAAAGTCCAGTGGTGGCTGAGTAGCTCCTGTCCTCTGGAAATCCAGTGGAAAAGAGAGATCTGGTATTCAGAATCTCAGGTTATATCCAGGATGGAATGCTGGTTTTCTCCCTCTGGGTGGAGCATCTCACAATGGGATAATGAGTCATGCTGCAAGGCATTGATGGGCCATTAGCAGAAAGATAGTCGGCGGGGGGGGGGGGGGGGGGGGGGGGGGGGGAAGCAAGGAAACACTGCCCCACCTGATTTCGGCAGCTCATGAGGATGGTAATAGAATACACTGCAACTCAGGACATAATCCACCCCTTATTCTATTATCACCTCCATCATCCCAAATCAATACCTTCCTTAAACTCTACACATGCCCCCCCACATATATGTATACAATGAACCCTACACACAGTTCTCACCTAAGATTAGGTCTCCTTGTGGTACACGATGGGTTTCCCCATCTTTCAGCATTACCCACCAAGTGTAACCAGGTCCTTGAGCAAAGACAATCCCACGGATGGGTTTGCCTTTACCTGAGGTGGGATTAATCCAAACAGTATTTCTTAAAATACCTCTCAGGTGTAGCACAGGGACTCTATCTCCATCCACTGTGTGCAAGTGTTCAGACTCGGCGGGATCAGCTCGATTGATGGACCCTCGGGTACTGACCATCCAGGTGGCCTTTTCTAAGTTCACTTCCCAATTTTTGAAGGTCCCCTCACCAAGTGCCTTTAGGGTGGTTTTAAGGAGTCCATTGCAGCGTTCAACTTTCCCGGCAGCTGGTGCATGATAAGGGATGTGATATATCCATTCGATACCGTGTTCTCTGGCCCAGGTGTTGATGAGTCTGTTCTTAAAATGAGTCCCGTTGTCTGACTCGATCCTCTCAGGGGTGCCATGTCTCCACAGGACTTGCTTTTCCAGGCCCAGGATGGTGTTCTGGGCAGTAGTATGAGGCACAGGGTAGGTCTCAACCATCCAGTGGTTACTTCCACCATGATCAACACGTAGCGTTTGCCTTGGCGGGTTTGGGGAAGGGTGATGTAGTCAACTTGCCAGGCTTCCCCATACCTGTACTTTGACCATCGTCCACCGTACCACAGAGGCTTCACCCACTTGGCCTGTTTGATTACAGCACAGGTCTCACAACTGTGGATGACCTGTGAGATGCTGTCCATGGTAAGGTCCACCCCTTGGTCACGGGCCCATCAGTAGGTTGCATCTCTCCCCTGATGACCAGAAGCATCATGGGCCCAACGAGCTAGGAATAGTTCTCCCTTGTGCTGCCAGTCCAGATCCACCTGAGATACTTTCACCTTGGCAGCTCGGTCCACCTCCTCGTTGTTGTGATATTCTTCATTCGCCCGGTTCTTGTGTACATGCGCATCCACGTGTTGAATCTTCACGGTTAGCTTCTCTACTCGAGTGGCGATGTCCTGCCAAATCTCAGCGGCCCAGATGGGTTTCCCTCTGCGTTGTCAGCTGGCCTTTCTCCAGCGATCCAGCCATCCCCACAGAGCATTAGCTACCATCCATGAGTCGGTGTAGAGATAGAGCCTCGGCCACTTCTCTCATTCAGCAATATCCAAAGCCAGCTGGATGGCTTTGAGCTCTGCAACCTGACTCGATCCACCTCGTCCCTCAGTAGCTTGTGCAACTCGTCGTGTGGGGCTCCATATTGCAGCTTTCCACTTCCGGTTAGTGCCTACAATTCGGCAGAAACCATCAGTGAAGAGGGCGTAACGTCTTTCAGTCTTCAGTAGCTCATTATATGGTGGGGCTTCCTCAGCACGGGTCACTTGCTCTTCCTCTTTGTCAGAAAATAATCCAGAAGTCTCACCTTCAGGCCAGTTCGCTATAATTTCCAGAATCCCAGGGCGATTAGGGTTTCCAATACGGGCACGCTGTGTGATGAGAGCAATCCATTTGCTCCATGTGGTGTCAGTGGTGTGATGTGTGGAAGGAACCTTTCCCTTGAACATCCAACCCAGCACCGGTAGTCGGAGTGCCAGGAGGAGTTGTGCTTCTGTGCCGATTACCTCTGAGGCAGCTTGAACTCCTTCATAGGCGGCCAAGATTTCCTTCTCTGTGGGAGTGTAGTTGGCTTCGGACCCTCTGTAGCTTCGGCTCCAGAATCCCAGTGGTCGACCCCGGGTCTCACCAGGCTCTTTCTGCCAGAGGCTCCAGGACAGACCATTGTTCCCGGCTGCAGTGTAGAGCACGTTCTTCACCTCTGGTCCTGTCCTGACTGGGCCAAGGGCTACTGCATGAGCAATTTCCTGCTTGATCTGAGCGAAGGCTTGCTGCTGTTCATGGCCCCAGTGGAAATTGTTCTTCTTGCAGGTAACCAGGTAGAGAGGGCTCACGATCTGGCTGTACTCGGGAATGTGCATTCTCCAAAAACCTATGGTGCCTAGGAAAGCTTGTGTTTCCTTCTTGCTGGTCAGTGGAGACATTGCAGTGATCTTATTGATGACCTCAGTGGGAATCTGACGTCATCCATCTTGCCACTTCACTCCCAGGAACTGGAACTCTCGGGCAGGTCCCTTGACTTTGCCCCTTTTGATGGCAAAGCCGGCTTCCAGGAGAATCTGGATGATTCTCTATCCTTTCTCAAACACTTCCTTTGCTGTGTTTCCCCATACGATGATGCCGTCGATGTATTGCAGATGTTCTGGAGCCTCACCCTTTTCCAGTGCAGTCTGGATCAGTCCATGGCAAATGGTGGGACTGTGCTTCCACCCCTGGGGCAGTCGGTTCCAGGTGTATTGCACACCCCTCCAGGTGAAAGCAAATTGGGGCCTGCATTCTGCTGCCAAAGGAATGGAGAAGAAGGCATTGGCAATGTCAATAGTGGAGTACCACTTTGCTGCTTTGGACTCCAGCTTGTAATGAAGTTCCAACATGTCCGGCACAGCAGCGCTCAATGGTGGTGTGACCTCATTCAGGCGACGGTAATCCACCGTCAGTCTCCATTCTCCACTGGACTTATGCACAGGCCATATAGGGCTGTTGAAAGGTGAATGGGCCTTGCTGACCACCCCTTGGCTCTCCAGTTTACGAATCATCTCATGGACGGGAACCACAGAGTCTCTGTTGGTACGGTATTGCGGATGGTGCACTGTTGCTGTGGCGATTGGCACCTGTTGTTCTTCAACTCTTAGCAGTCCCACGGCAGAGGGGTCATCTGAGAGGCCAGGCAATGTATTCAGTTGTCTGATATCTTCTGCCTCCACAGCAGCTATCCCAAAAGCCCAATGATGTCCTTTTGGGTCTTTGAAATATCCATTTCTGAGATAGTCTATGCCGAGAATGCACGGGGCCTCTGGGCCAGTCACAATGGGGTGTTTCTGCCACTCATTCCCAGTTAAACTCACTTCAGCTTCCAGTACAGTCAGCTGCTGGGATCCTCCTGTTACCCCAGAAATAGAAATTGGTTCTGCTCCCACATACCTTGATGGTATCAGAGTACATTGAGCACCGGTGTCAACCAAAGCTGTGTATTTTTGTGGGTCAGATGTGCCAGGCCATTGGATCCACACAGTCCAAAAGATCCGATTATCCCCTTCCTCTACCTGGCTAGAGACAGGGCCCCTCTATTCCTGGTCATGGTACATGTTGCTTCCCTCCGGTGAATATGCTCCTGAGGTCCCTTCAAGAGGATCAGTCATATTATCATCCCTATAGTGTCTGGAATTCTGTGCGCAAGAGACTGGGGCAGTGTTGACTCTAGATGAGCTTCTTGTGGTAGTTGTCCCTCTTTTTAGTTCACGTACCCGGGCTGCTAAAGAGGAGGTGGGTTTTCCATCCCACTTACTCATGTCTTCTCCATGTTCCTGAAGGAAAAGCCAGAGATTACCTCGTGGGGTGTATCCTCTCTCCCTGGTTGGGGGATGCCTGCTCCTAATGGCAGAGATTTTTGTTGGTTCTGGCAAGATGTGGTAAATCTCTTCCTTAAGTTCCTTTTTCAGTTTCTGATGGCCCTCTTCAATCAAGCTTCGGACTTGCTCAGCCAGCCTTGTTTTTATGGAGGAGACATGGGTGCGAAACGGGGCTGTGACAGTGTCCTCGTAAATTCTCAGTTTGTTGACCAAGACACCCACCCTGTCCTCGCCTTCCCTCCATTGCAGCATTGCCAAGTAACGGGAGTACATCTCTGGTCCAAGGTGTGCGAACCTCAACCATATCTGTGACGTGCACTGGACACCATCTGGGCTCTTAGGAAATCTCTCATCTTCTGAGAAAACTATTTCCAGCACAGCCAATTCCCTCAGGCACCGGATACCTTGTTCCATTGTGTTCCATTTTCCTTGCTGCACCTGGAGGTCTTCTTTACAAAGGTACCTGTCCCTTACACTCATCAGCAGTCGCTGCCAGAGGCTGAAAGTTTCTTGGGTTCTCCCGATCCCCTGGTCAATGACCACATCCCAGGACAGAGATCCCAGTTGCCTGGCCTCACTTCCATCCAGAAAGGTGTCATTGGCTGCAGCGTCCCAGATGCGGAGCAGCCAGGCCAGGATAGACTCGTTTGTCTGGCGGGTGAATTCCCTCCGCAAGTCACGCAGCTCACCCAGGGATAGCAACCGAGTGATGATCTCTGGCTCTGCCTCTTCTGCTGGGTGCAAAGGTCCTGCTGCATCCTCATCAGTCACTATGCGGACTGATTTGCTTTTTGATTTCTTCTTCTGCACGGGGGCAACTGCAATCGGTTTAGGCTGTTCTGGTTCAGTGATGGTTTGTGTGGAGATGCTTTCAGCGCCTTTGGTTTTTTCCTCCTCTGTGTCAGTCTGCGTAGACATGGATGCTGTTGTCTTGTATCTGGTTTCTTTCTCCTCTGTGATAGTCTGTGTAGACATGGTGCTTGTTGCTCTGCTCTTTTTTTCCCTCTCATCCTGAGGATGCTGTGCCATAGCTCTGATCCTAAGCATGGTGTACACAGTGCAGGTCACAGAGAAAAAAGAAAAAAGAACTGACAAGAAGATTATGCCATCTTTAACATCCACAGAGAACTCAATATTTCCAAAACCTGCTGTGTCCGGCCTGAAAAGCTGGAAAAGAACACTCTTTAATCCTCCCCCCAGGGTATGGGTATGATTGCTGAGGCCCCAGATGTAGCAGCCTAAAGTAGGACATGCAGACGAAGTTGAGTATATATTCCAAATTATGTTCACTGCCTTGGAGGTTATCATGAAGTAGGCATAGTAGACTAATAAAGCAAATTTTATACCATACCCTGGTCTACACAGGAGCATTAAAATCGGCAGATAGTTCCCCATGTGCGGAAAAATATAGAGAGCTAGATACAAGACCCATGTAAGCATGTTGAACATCATAGCGAGTAGGTGGCTTTTACAATACAAAATTGTAATTCTGACTTTTCTCAACAGCCTGGCCCCACGTTGGGCGCCAAAATATGTGCTAGTTTGAAAACAAACTAGTGGGAGACACCAAGTCAGAATAACAATTTAATAAGGAAAAAAAATAAATTATAAAGGCAAATAACACTGTGTTAAACTGACAGAGTCAGGATACAACCTGACACCCTGATAGTCAGGGTGGTGGTAGCAGTCTGGTAGAAAGGTGGCTGCAGTCCCCCCGAAGCAGTGATCCCATAGAAAAAAGGTCTGCTCTTCCTCAGAAAAGTCCAGTGGTGGCTGAGTAGCTCCTGTCCTCTGGAAATCCGGTGGAAAAGAGAGATCTGGTACTCAGAATCTCAGGTTATATCCAGGATGGAATGCTGTTTTTCTCCCTCTGGGTAGAGCATCTCACAATGGGATAATGAGTCATGCTGCAAGGCATCGACGGGCCATTAGCAGAAAGATAGTCTGGAGGGGGGGGGGGGGAGCAATGAAACACTGCCCCACCTGATTTCGACAGCTCATGAATACACTGTAACCCAGGACAAAGACGATGGCACGAGAGTATAAAAAACGCTGCTTTTTGGAACTCGGTGTGCGTGTGGCAGAGCTGCGGCTCTCCATGCTCCCAGCGCTGCTTTGCCTATTGCTTCCCACCCTAAATTGATTGAACCCAAAATAAAAATATATATTTTTATAAAAATTGGCTTTGTCTGATTATAACAATCCCAAGAGCGAGATTAAGACACAAACAAGGTCAAATGTCGTATACCCACACCAGGTTTTTATTTATTAAAAAGGTGAAGAGGGCTAGCAATAGGACAGAATGGAAGGAAAAGGAAGAAACAAAGCACGGAAGTGGGACAGGGCTGCAAGAACAGTCACCACCATGGATCCAGTGGCATCCCATTGGTCCTCAGTCTTCAGTTCTTCGATGGTGGGTGCACATGGATCTGTCTTCGATGGTGGATGCACAATGAGCCTGATTTTCTGCTGCCTTTTTAAGTTCATCATACCCACTGATCGGCATATCTGCTCGCCTTAAGTTTTTTTTCTCTGGTCCAACAGGTTTTGTTGCATCTGGCTTCAAGGACAGGAGGGTTTGCCTCTTACCAGTTCATTAGCAATGCATGCATGGTGTCTGGCCTAGACAATAGAGCCATAAACGGCTAGAGGATGGAGCCAGCTCAGCACACCTCTGCCCCTTTGAGGCTTATCTAAAGAGTCCAGACAATGCAACCACAAGGAAGTGGGGGGGTGCATCCTTCGATACACTCCTGCTTCTCTGGGCAGCATCCCCCAGACCAGTTCACAGGCCGCAGCAGCTTCTCTTGGAGGTTTGCATAGACACAAGCAAGCTTTGGTACAGTCCTTTGACATTTCAGTCTCTCACACCATACAAGAGCATGAGCCACATTTCACTCGTAATTGTTACTGGGAAAGCAAGTCATTGAATATGTATTTGTAGAGACATACAGCCATAGAGCATCTGTCATAAATCTTGATTTTTTTATTAACCCTACCTGAAAGAAGTACCACGCTGATTGTGGAGTAAAGAATTGTTTTATTTTGTTAATGAAGACATAGAACATTAAAAATATCTGTAATATAAAATTATTTTAGATTTAAAAAAAAACAAAACAGTTTCAGTCATGCAGTTTTGATTGATTTAACCCTGATTGGTAGTGATAAGCTTCAATCATGCAATTTTGATTGAAGTGCCTCCCAAGGGGAACAGTTGACCATTATGGCCAAGAGATGACTGAAGGGACATTAGGTGACTCATGTACTCTGGACTTTTTCTTCGCTATGTCTTTAGAAAAGAGTTGGCCTAAGAAACCTCTACTTTATAGAGATAGGCACCATCTAGTCATCTTATTGTCTTCTCTCTTATGATATGCTTACCCTTGCCTTTGCAAGTTTTTTGTCTTTTTTTCAATAAAATCTCTGAAAACAGTTCAGGAGGCTTTGGTAATGTGGGCCTAAAACCTCAATCTGTCCTACCATGTAACCTCAAATCATATTCTAATCCACAGTCTGAGCCTGGTCCAGAGCTGGTCTTTTAAATGTTCTACCCTTCAGTGCTACACATTGGTCTGCTTTCAACTACTTGGGCTACAACTTGCATGTACTATATGGCATGAGTTGTATACACAATTTTTTGTTCTAAGTGATCTGAAACAAAGTTCTCTGTCCAAGTGCAGGTACGAGCTTTCCTGGGAAGTCTAAGCAAATCAGACATCACTCCTATGCCTTGTCTCTAAGGAAAGGACTCTTGGAAAACATTAATAACTGTTGACAATACAGCACTTGCAAGGACCTGTCCAGTGAATGGTGCCAATTAGATCTCTTACCTGTTACAGTATTTTAAATGCATTACATCTCCTTTAACTGTTGCTAAATGTGAAAACTACCTAAAAATATATCTTTGACATGGAAATAAGTATTTTTCTTAGGATGGATTAATTGTGCTCAGGCAGAAAGTGCAGAGTTAGCTGCAAGGGGATTAACATTCTGGAGCCATAGCTCCTCCTGGTGTTTACTATAGCCACACTGACCCCAAGCATCCAACAGTTCTGTCCACCACTTATGTCTTCAGGCTAAATTGCTCATGTAAATATAATTGCAGGCTAATTTTCCTCTTGTCTGTCTTCCCACTATTCCCTAATCAAGTACTCTGTTAGCTCAAGCCAAGAACTTTTGTCTTCATTGATGTTTTTCTTAGAGCTCAGAGGGAATGACACTGGTCTGGTAGCAAGCACTATTGATAGAAAGGAGGAACTTACTCCACAGCTCCATGCAAAGATGGAAGATGCCTCAATACACTTTGTTTTGGTACCAGTGTTGAATGCTTCAAACTATGTATGAAAACAAGGTTGTTTTAAAATGATAGCAAGATCATTATTAACAGTTACAGGCCAGGAACTTGCAGGAAGGTACAGCAGCAGTAGGCAAACTCACCTTCCTTGGGAGACTTCTTCAGCTTCTGCCTGTGCAAGATAAAGTTTATAACTTTGAGACTATTAATGCTTTAGCATTTTATTTATTGAATGAACATAATGTTTTAGCTTCTGAAATTCCAGCAACCTCAATACATGCTTCAAAAGGCCTAGAGGAAATGTTGTTGTAGGTAAGATCATGGATGTTGTATTGAACACTTTTGTTGGTGATACCTAGTGATGAAACACAGAATGTTTTGATGAGGAAACTATTCTGCCATTGTTACAAACTTCATACTTTTCATGATGAAAGCCGAAATGCGTATTTTCAGGAGAGGAAGCTACTGTTCAAAATGTGCCCAGAAACTTTGGTAAATGTAGTGGGAATATTATCTATTATAAAATAGTATTTCAGTCTGTTTTATTTATCAGGATCCCATTTTATTGGGGCATAATCAAATGCATTAGGACATGAAGTAACTGCATCATCCCATACATTCCCCACCTTCTTCTGCTTCAATTAATTTATCTCTCTCTTTCTAGCTCAGAAAATTTCCCAGAAAATTTGATACTCAGGAGTACCAGGAATCTGCATCTCCTCCCAACTTCAGTGGGAGTGTACTTAACAGTGCTATGACTGATTCTTAAGAAGATTTTCAAAATATGAGGCCTAAGTTAGCATTTTGCATTTTGAAGATGCTGAAACAAATGACATAGGAATCAAGGACAAATTTTTCATGCATAAGTCTTTTCACAATTTCATCATCATTTTCATGTCAGCAAATAGGAGATAGTAAGAACCCACCCAAAATTCCAGAAAAAAAGTTTTTCCACATTCTTCCTCTGTGTTTTGCTACTAAAGAGGAAATAAAAGGGAGAAAAGATAGAAAGAAGAAGAAAAAAAAAAAGCTGTATTTTTCATAAGTAAAAAGTAAAAACATTACAAACATAGTTTGGGTTTTTTTGAATGAGTAAGACAAAAGCTTCTCAAAGCAAAATTCCAGTCAACTGTGCTAGTCATGGTTTTCCTACCAGCTGGTACTGAACCAGCTTAATTAAACACTAGTTACCTGGGCTGTGTGTAAGCATTAGGTAGCATGCAGATCTGAGAAACTTCAGAACACACCTGCTCCACAGTGGACCTGCTCGTCTTCTTTGTTCCTGAACATGACCATATTCCTCTCTCTTTCTCCCTTGGATCTCACCTTGTGAGCTACTTTAGCCAAATATCCAGTTCAAATGAAGCCACCTTGTCTTACAATAGAGTCTGCTCAATGAAAGTAAGAAGGGTGTGCAGCTGTTTTTTTCTTCAAAGACACAAATGATCCTGGAGACATCCTCTAAAGTATCTCTCCTTTCTCTTCCCCTCACTTTTTCTCACAGTTCTTTCTCTGTTCTGTGGAATAACATAATTCAGAATATTAGCTACTTTTTCCAACAACATAATATTGCCATAGCAACGGATAAAGGAGTTTGGAAGTTTTTTACTCTAAATAAGACTTCACATACATTCAGCTGCTCAGGACACAATACAATGTATGAAATGTGTATTGGGCATATTGCATTCCAGTTTCGTGAATTCATATTTCCATTCAGGATTTTCTGAAGTGAGAAATGGGAGTTTGACTTCCTGAAGATACTATTTCACCTTTTCAGACATAACATGTCATATATATATGATTCTTATCACTAGTAGCTGTTGCCTTATGTTTCAAATCTAAAACCAGTTATATTCAACTGCTCTCAGGCATCCCTCAGCCACATCTAGCAGTTAGTTGCTGCAAATTGGCCCACAGAATCTGTCTCTCTGTAAATAAATAAACACACTTTAGTTTGAAACGTCTGCTGCATAATGATACATCTACGGACCAGATTTGGATCTGAGTTGTATAGATGGGGTTCATTTCTAACTGCTGGAGTGATAAGCAGTACATTACTTTACACATAACACATATGCATGCACATATACTAGCTTGTTCTTCCTCTCCCTGAAATAACAGGGAGGAGGAATAAATCGGTTCATCAGAATAGCTGAATACAGGATCATGTGTGCAGTCAATTTACACACCAATTCACAAACTGAAAATTTGGCTAGAGTGATTTTGATCATATTTGTTTGATGATCTCCAGATTGTCTCAGCATGTCAGCATTTCCTGTGCAAAGTTATAAAAGAATCCATTGGTCCACTTGAAGTGAGATAGTGCTCCCTATCAAGCTGTGTAGGTTTAATTCCTGCCGGGATCGGAGAGCACGTTGCCGTTGCCCCTCCCCCACCCGCGGCCGGTCGGGCTGGAAGTTAGGCACAGACCCGGGCTAAAGTAACAAGGAGTTTAATACAACAGAGTGATAGAACAATCTGAACAACAACAGTAACAGTGATAATAACAATAAACGGCAGTAACAGTGAGCAAGATAAAAGATATACAGAGAAATACCGGTAGCTGGTTTACGGACAAAGGATTCCCGCCACCGAGCCCGCCAAAGAGCAAGGTGAAAAAGGTTCCGCTCGTGGACCTGACGCCAGCATGGTATGAATAACCCGGCTGGAGATCCCTTCCCCCGCTCTCTCTGTTGGGAAGCTTAACCCTATCCTAGCTGAACCAGGACACAAGCCTATGACTGCTACAGGGACAAGACATAAAACAGAGAACTAATATGGATGAATGTCTGTCTAATTCACTTCTACATTCCTCAGACCATTTGCTTTATTACAGCAAATATGATATAAATCTCTCTGAAGTCTTGTTAATAAATCTTATATTGTCTGCCAAGAGTCTGGCTTGAAGCATTATACACTTCAGGGTGGTGTTGTACTACTACTGTTCTAGAGGAGCTGCTATTTTCACCCCAAAGACTGTTGTTTTTTTTTAATAATTTTGTACCATATGGTATTATCTTGTTGCTGTCTTGGAAGTGGTCCAAGATGTGTGCTAACAATTTATCCCACTTTTCCTTTACTTGTATGAACCCTTTGACCATGCTATCAGACTGCTGTCACAGGCTCATGAAGTATTACAGAAGTACCTTAGATATATTCTACTGAGGAGCTTCAGAAAGTGTTTTGGTAGATTCTGTGCGAGTACCATTCCTTGTGACATAATGTTTTTGCAGTCTGCTGATTGCTGGATAATTTAGGAAATTTTTATTTGTTTTCATCAATGGGCTTTTGTGTCTTCTGCTAAGACATTGTCTTTCACTGCCTTGCCATTGACATGTCCTACTGTAAAGGAGTAGAGTTATTTTAAATTAATCTTAATCCTTTTGACATTTTTTATTACAGATTTTCCATGTGAGCATGGGATTTAAAAAAGTTCTGTGTGCTGTGAAATGGACTTACCTTGCCATCTCCTGTTTTCCAGCGAGGGTTGCAGATGACATCAGCAAGAAGAAAATAAGAAAAGATTGGAGATCCCGCACATCAGTGTTTAGTACCCAATACATACAGGGGCAGCTTATAACACAAAGAACAGGGCAGTGCCTCCATTACTACACTTACACTGCAGCAGTTCAGTTACCCAGATGACATACATGAATACAACTGAAATACAACATAAAGCATGACCACAATGATTTTAAGTATATTTGGGATTTGCCTTTTTTATGAAAGTGATTTTTAGTAGTTCTTTTTTGTTCCCGGAAACCTGAACAGACTTTGTTAATAAGCTTCCAGCTTTGAGATATGCAACTTCAGAGACTGGACTATGAGGATTTAGATAAAAGGCAGATGTGGGACCCTTTACAGTTGAATGCTTTTTTGAAAAGTAAGGCAACTGCACTACATATCTTGCCTGAAAAAGGAGATATGTAAGGTATGGATCTTCTTAAGGATTGAATGCATCCTCTTATGGTAGTGGCTTTCTGAGGAATGTATTCTATATGGTGCAAATAACAAGAAAAGAAAAAAGTGGTATTTTGTATACAGCAGATGGGAGATTTCAGGGTTATTATAGGCAATTAATTTAATCTTTTCCTATAAAAGAGACTTCTTATAGTTTTGATGACTCATATTTCCTTATGCTATACCTTTATTCCAGCATAGAACATAGCAATCCTCAAGTATGACAACTGGAATTACAATCGGAGATGGTAAGGGCTGTGGGAGAAGGACTGTGTGGGTTCTACCAGGCCTAGTAAAAAGGGTGGGGATAGCTTCTACATGATACTTGTCATATTTTTATATTTTGTTATATTCTCTTGCTGTACACAATAGTGTAAAGTAGATACATGGAAAAATATCTCAGACTGAAAATTTATTTCCGTACCTCAAAGAAGAAGAAAAGAAAGAGATAATAGGCTAAAATTTTTAGAAATTCTCCAGTGATTTAGGTTCATTTCCAAGTGTAGCATAGGATGCATAACAGCAGGAATCCAATTCCCTAAATCTATGTGTGAGAATTTCTTAAGCCTGTAACAATCATACAGACTCTTTCTCCATGGGGTGAGACCATTATATCCAGAGGGGAATGAGTTCCCACTATGTTAAAAACCTGTTCTAGGATGAAAAGAATTATAATCTGAAAATGTTTTATTCTCTCCAAATGCTGTATAGGGAGCCTGGGCAATGGGCAGAGACATAAGGAATCAAGTATCTGCCATCTAATCCTGGGTGAGGTGAGTTCTGTGTTTAGTATTTAACCCCCTTTTCAGGCCTTCACAGTGAAATTATACACCTAAACCTCTTTTTGTTTCTGACTACTATGTATCTAAAAGCCAAAATTTGTAAACAGGACTAAACAATGTAGGTGTCTTGTTAAATGGGAGAAAATTAATCCGTTCATATTTTAGTCCTGTCTTGTTTGCAGAGAGGGTAAGTCTAACTGGTAGGTTTGCTGGTTTACAAATAAGTGAAGATTTTCTGGGCAACACACAAGAATAGTCTGAATTGTCCATTGTCAGGATAGAGGACACAAATTAAATACAGCACAGATAAAAACAAAAATTCAACACTTTCTTCCAGCTCCACACACACAGACTCCACAACGTCATTATACAAATGGGTCTAACAGTTTGGTGGAATTTATGTTATAGTACAAAAAAGTCTATTTTATGATATTTAGGATGAAATTCCTCTATGCTTAGGGGATGTCAAAATTGTTCTTGACAGCCTCAAAAAGCCCTGCAATATTAAAAGAACAGTTCTTAAGTTTTGTGGGGGTTTTGAAGCAAAAAGAGTGTAATACAATCATATGTATTTTGTTGCCAATGTGACAGATTAGAAAAAACCACCTTTATCAAACAGAAAATAAAAGTGGATATCTGAAAAGTTATGTTGTGTGTAGCATCTAACCTGCAGTTTTGCACACAGATTCAGCCAAGATTAAGAGCTACCAAGGCAAATCATAGCATTGCTTTTGGGGCCTCTGACCGCACCATTGAGCCACTTATGCACAGTTGTCCATCAAAGATCAGAAGGTTTATAAATCCCCATTCAAGTCCTGTGGCTTTATACACTTTTTATAGTGATGAACTTTGAGGTCTGGGGTTTTCTTGTAGTTCTCCATATAGAGCTCTTCTCTACTTATGTTGCTCTGTTGAACTTTTGCTGTATATGTTTTCCACAACAGTTTTCCCCATAGAAACCAGGAATAATAACTTTAGAAAAAGCTGTGGAAAATATTTCAAATAATACTAAGCTTCTACTGCTTCCCCCCCCTCCAAGCTTAATCACAATAATTATTTAAAAGGGACAGAGAAGTTATTCAAAGACTAGGCTGCATTTTTTCCATTACATTAGAAAATTAAAATGGAAAACAGAGTCTTTACTATTTCATTAATATTTTCTTGGTAGATCCATTTTTTTTTTTTTTTTAAGAGCACTGTGCAATTAAAACAAATACTGCGAACCTTTAGTTTTTTAAATAGGGTTGTGAGCACAAATAAAATTAATCTTGAAGCTGTGTCAATAGATCTTTTTATATGATGTCATGAGTTCTGACACAGCACTGTGGGGATTCTGTCACTGTGACAAATTTAGAAGTAAAATAAAGACTTGATAGACCATAACACATAATTTACTCTGACCATTTGTTATATATTGCTATATTAGCATAAAGCCCCAGTATAAATGATATATGTAGGTTTAAAATAAGTCAAGGAATTTATTGCCACTTGCTCACCAAAATATCCATGAGAGTTCTTCTTCAAAACATCTCCTTTAGTGTCAACAGTTCCAACAAAAGAACCTGCATGCATGGCTGAAATGATGGTGATTTCAGCTCTTCACTTAAGAAATGGGAGAGCCTAGGAGCCTGCATACAGCTACCTGACTAATGAGTGGTAGCTCATTATGGTCCAGTGACTTGATTGCTAGTGTTGGTGTGCCACGAAGTACACAAAGAGGGAGGCCTATGGTCTGGTGCACAATATGGAAATTGGCAGAGACAGTTGTTGTCAACTGAAACCAGAGTAGTTTGTTATGTGAACTCTACCCAAAGTACAGATACCCTTCCTTTCCCGTTCAGTGAGTTAAATAAATCAAGACAATTCAGGTGGAGAGTGCTCAGCTGGGAGCTATGGAAAATGAATCCATACCTGCAGTGGCTGTCGGGTCATTTCCCTCACATTGGTGAGTCCTAATTTGTTAAAACCAAATTCCATTCCTGCTATTCCTCCACCATTTAGGTTCCTTCGCATTTAGCTAGTCAAGATGATGGAAGGCCACCACAGCGTGGAAATCATTGCTAGCTGAGCTGTGGATTTTGCCTGCCTTGTAGCGAGGAGCCAAAACACAACGGTTTTGTTAAGATCCACATAGAATTTTTTGTGCTTCCCCCCCCCGAAAGCCATCAGGTAAAGCAGCTTCTGTGTTTAAGCCGTCCATCTGCCACCGTCATGTACGCCTGCTCCCTCATCCCCGGGAGTATGCTGGGGGTGCCACTCCAGGGCCGTGGTGGCCCCTCCCCGCTGCCGGCGGCCGTGTCGCCGCGGCGGCTGCCGAGCATGGCCGCTGAGCGGCGCGGCCCGCGGCCGCCGCCCGGTTGCTGCCGGTGCTGGGGCCCGGGTTGGTCCTGGGCCAGCTTCGAGAGGCGTCGGTAACGGAGCGCTCGACTTCTGGAGGCTGACTTGGGGGAGTTGTTGGCATCTTGCGCACAGGGATACCTGAGAACCGGCCCATGTTTTTTTGTTTTTTTCCCATTCACTTACAGGTCCAAACACACCCTGAAACATTTTGAATTCCTGTTACTGCCTTTTTTTTTCCCCCCCCCCTTTATTTTTCTTCTCTCTCTACCCCCCCCCCCCCCATCCCAGCAAATTGAAAAGCCCAGATACACAAAATCTCTTCAGACCAGAGCAGAATGTGTTCTGACATTTAACATTTAAGAGGTTTTTGGGTTTTTTTAATCCTTTTAAAAAATGCTTTTCAAAACATTTTAGCTTGTCATGTAGAGAAATGAAAGCACTTCATTTAGAAACAGCAAAATAAAACATGCTGGTTGTTTCCATACTATTTTTACCCTCTTTTCTCCTCTTCTGTTTAAACAATTCAGTAGAAATAACAGAGCTGAATTACAATGAACCACATTTTCATGTTTTGGTAAAGAAAATTGTGATCACAAATGCTACTCACTTCTGTCCAAAATTACATGTATTTTCAAAAATACCACATGACAATGTTAATTTAGATGATGATTAGATGAGTTAAAGGTTTCATTTTTTATCTCCTTTAATGAAATATAGATATGTATCATAATTCAGAAGTTTTCAATCCACAATCTTTTTTTCTAAAGCATTGAACATGAAAGGGAAGGGAAGTAAATGCAAGTAAAAGGTTTCAAGTGCCATGGAGGACTGTTGAGGACTATTGCAGTTGCTCAGTGTAATGCTGTGTTGATGTTTCAAGTCAATGGGAGATACCAAAAGGCACTAATTTTCTCTAGATCTGAGGTTTAGGCTTTCTTATCCCTACAATCATAAGGTAAGAAACATCAGAGAAAAAGAAGAAAGCTGGGTTTGCCAGGATTTTGATGAGTCCTGCCAGTGTTTGGCCTCAGCCATCAAACTATATTCTCAGCTCAGAGCTCGCTGCAATCCCTTTCATGCATGAAAACAACTTTGACCTCAATCCACTGGAAGTCATTTTCTCTCAAGTGATTGTGGTGCAACCCCTGGATTCTGCAAGGTCCGAGCAAATTTTGTCCCAAGGCCCTCCATCTCTGGTACCTAATGACTGAACAGCTGTGCTCAAAACCACCCTGTGCTACTATGTGTCCTGTGACACACCACCAAGTCCCAGATATTTGCTGTCTGTGCCCTTGAGTTGTAGGGCTCAAGTGAAACTATCATGATGGAAAATTTGAACTTTGGTGTACCTTGGTTCAATGGCACTGAAAGAAAATGAGCAAACAAACCAACCAACTGCATGTAGGCTCTCCTGGAACTTCCTTCTCTCTAAGTAAACATATACAACGTATTTTGCAGACAAAAATATTATCCCTTGAAACAAGGGCTATTGTATTCAAAATTATATTCCTGGTATGAGCATCAAATAAATTTTGAATTTTATTTCAAGTTTTAAAAACTCTGTTTCAAAAGAAACAGATCTGTGTGATCAAAAAGTGGGATTTGTTCTGTATTTGAAGTAGAAGAGTCTGGAAGGATCTAGGGTAAAGTAAAATATCTGAGTAGACTTTTCTCTTCTGCTTAAGATGATTGAAGACATGCAAAATTATGTTGTCAAATTCAAATTATCCAATATTAATTCAAAAGAAATCAAAAGCTGAATCTCTGCAAGCCTGCCAAAAGTTAGACTACCTTGTCTAAATCAATTACTTCAGAATCACCATCTGCTGATAGCCCATGCACTGTAACGCAGCCTTTTGAAATCTTACTACTCCAGTGAGAGAAAAATGAAAATAAAGCAAGCAGAAGAAATCCCAGGGGACTGTAGCTTCAGGAGGCGAAAAATTGGTGCTTTTTGCTTGCCTGTCTCTTCCCAGTTTCCTGCCCCCTTCAGCGTATGAGAAAGACAAGAAGAGTTCGTGCACTTTGGAAACTCGATAGGAGGCAGCAGCTGATCTTCCCATCACCAGCCTAAAAATAATCCACTCCAGGGCTTGAAGCGGCTTCACTAAGTGGAGGAAAATCCTGCCATCGGGATGATATTGATCACATAGCACAACCGAGTGACAATTTGGGTTGGTATTTTGGTTTTGTGTTTAAAAAGGTAAGCTACAGAGTTTGATCTAACATTCAGCAACCAAACGGGGCATGTGATGACCCTCCCCCATTATCTCCCCCTAACTACCTCCTCCTCCTTCCCTTTATATCTGTGGGACAGAGCTGCTCCTTGTTCTTTCCTGGGATTACAACTCCAATCTCTTTTTCCTTTTCCTTTTCCAGTCGCAGGCATTCTCAGCCTTTACCGTCCCCTCCTGCTGATGTTTTCTTTGCTGCTGTTCACAGGGTTATGTTTCTTTTTTTAAACTGTCCTGTCTTGGCATGTGAAGTCGAAGGTTTTACAGCAGGCAGTATAGCATGCTGATGTTGGAAATAGCATTGTGTTAAGAAGTTTACCACAAAAGAAAAAAGCAATGTATTAGATGTGTGAGATCACTGCAGATGTTTGTGTGAAATGCTTTTCAGTGCCAATAGCCTGTTTAGCACCACTGCTGTTGTCATTTTTTTGGTAGTTGGAGCCTGATCCAAAAACCTACTGAAGTCAATGAGATTCTTTGCACTGATTTCAGTAATATTTGGATCGGACTGCTGGTATATGCCAGTTAGTGATGTGAATGCTGACAAGTATCAGAGGTAATTCATCACCTTAAGGCCCAAGGTAACTGGGACAGTACTTAGCAAGAAAGAGGGGTCTGTTTAGAAGAGGTGTCACAGCTGAAATAGGAATAAAAAGGAAAAAGAATTTGTACATGATTATTTTTGATAAAATAGATTTTAAAGGGGCAGCACTTTTTGCCATGACCTTAATAGAACTCTCTGCAAATAATGCGTGGACTACAGAGCACATAGATTGCTTTTAGGAAGGTAAGAAGAACAAACTGGTAGGTTTATACCTAGAAAGGAAAAAGATTCAGAGCACTTACCTGAAATCTGTGGCAAAACTCAGAGTTAGGCCTTCCATTGTGCTTATCCAAAGCTATAAGTTCATAATTTGTCCTTAATTGAGAATTTTCTCTCTGAAATTCAAGAAGAAAGGACAAATTCTTGCTTTTGTAATTAATTAATTATTCAGAAGATTTGAACTACCTGCTTTTGTAAAACTCTGAGTACTTTCTCCATCCTGCATCTGTATGCCTACACATATCTATATATGTGTATATATATACATGTATGTATACATATATGAGTATATAATGCGTGTTATATGTAAGACCAGAAAAAAATAACTTAACTGAGACCCAAGTATGATCTGTAAGATAATACATTTTAATTAGAAAGTGCAGCTATTCATTTATATATTTTTTAAAATATATGCAACAGAACTCCTGAAATAAATGTTTTTCAAAATATTCTTATTTCCCCCCAAAAAAGTCCACCTGAGGAGTGTATTTATACTCTTTTCCTTATAGTCATAAGTATCTTGCAGAGCATGCTGAAAAAAGTGATAATCCAGGTAAGATGAGATTCTTGAATATGAAGACTTTTAAGTCCACTTACAAAGACCTTGAGGTAATTAAAATGTCTTTAAATAGAATTCTTACAAGTTTGCACTCAGTGAGGATGTTCCCATAATTTTCCCACTGTCTTCTTCACAATTACTTATGGAAAATATATCTCAGGAACTTGCTTAGTGCCCTGAGAATCTCCATTTATGCTTGTTAAAATGAGATTTGTAAGTGTTTAGGTTCAATGCTACATCATATTAATGTTTACAACTTTGTCCTGTCTTTTTTCTTCCCAAAAGCTTTTTCTTCTTCTCAGTGGATATTTATTCCTGATTCTCTTCTGTACTGTTTTGTGTTTATTATATTATGACTATGTCTGTACACCTTAGCCCAAAACCAGAAAGTCTGAATTTGCCAGTGATGGGGATTTTAGCATGAAAATTTAAATGCTTAAAACATAAGTTTTTTTAGCTATTTCGTTGCAGGGTGAACCACTGTTCAGATAGTTCACATCCTCATTAAAGTAAATCAACAGGGAATCAGATTTTAAAATCATGTAAAGGAGAGCTGAAACTTGCCTTCCACTGGCACTATCATGTGCCTGCCATTCTGATTGTTCTTTCCGTTCCCCTCCTCTGTGAAGTTTTGCTCATGGCTTTAGCTTGTAACTGATTTCTCAGCAAAGGCCATTTTCAAAGGGAGAAAGAAAAAACACCTCTGAAAATTTCTGACCAGTTCTAGAGTTTGTTAAAGACTCAAGTGAGGAATTTGTCAATAACTTTGAAGGTCAAAGGCCACCCAGCCTACAAATGTTAAAATAAAAAATTTCCTGGTATTTGACACTCCTATTGGGGTGCTGAATATAGTGGGTACCCTTAGAGAGCATGTGCTTGTTATTGGATGGATGTTTTTTTATCACATCACTGGATTTCCCCTGACTGAAATGCTGTTAAACCTAGTATGCTTGGTAACATTAGTATAAAGTATAAAATTCCTGCTATGATTAGTAGTGAAACATGTTTTGTGATGTACTCCCTTTGGTGTAATCACCCCAGCGTAATTTGGTGGCCTACTATATTCAACAGAAAGGGAAATTTTCTCTGGGAAATAAATTTTTTGTAACGACTATGAGTAACGTTGTCTTCTTACATGAGTATATGAGGATCTCAACAGTTATTCTGCAAGACTGATACAACCTGATGAAAAATGGTGGTCAATAACTTCAGACGATCAACTTTCAAAACAACTTGCTACCCTTTCGTGTGTTGTCTCCTCAATATTTTTGTTTGGGTTATACATTTTGTTGTTTTAATGTGGCAGTCGGACTGCTCCCATATTTTGCAGACATTGCTGTTCACTAGACAAAGATAGCTGCCTGTACAGAAGTGTTTAGCTCCAAAGATTGCAACCTGAACATGGTCTTAGAGAAAAGGTCGTGGCAATCCATATGAAGAGAAGAGGCCTTTGCTTTCCAGTAACTATCACTTCGTTTGGGACCTGTAGATAAAAGATTTGCTAAGAAATTAGTGGACATTTCTCTGCTGTTATGCCCTATGATTCATGGGTCTTTCAGCTAGTCCTGCATGAGCCAGCTTTGGAACTGAAGTATGGCAACTACAACTACTCAGCACCAATGTCAGGCTTGCTGTGAGCAGGGCTTCTTATCTTGGGAACAGCACCATGGTGATTAAGACTATCAGTTCTGAGACTGAACTAATTTTTACATGTCTCTTTTACTAGACTGTGTAGCCTACAGCAGCAGACTGCTGAGGATGATCTGGTTTTGCTGCTTAATTCACCTATGTACAGTTCCAGAAAGCCTAGCTTTTTGTTGCTGCCAGTGTTACCAAGGAAGGGGTCTTGGCAGGTGTAGGAAGGCAACTGCTACTATGGAATATGATAACCTCTCTGAGTTCAGCAATAACTGCTTTTATCTCTTCTATCCCTTGACAATAGAAATCTCATCAAATTTCTCCTCGTGTGGCTCTGCAGCCCAGTTTTTCCTCTTTGATCTCTCCCTGCATACTTACCCTGGCCTAAAAATCTGTCTCCTCATCTTTGGTAAGGAGAAAATCACATTTGGCTACACTGTGGAAAACCTTGAGCCAGCTTTGTATTCTGACTTGCTTTGGGCTGATTCAAAGATCTTCAGCATGGCTATTCATTAGACGATTAGACTGTTGTTCAGTGTGGTCAGCATTCTCTTTGGCAATGATCAACAACTGGTGCTTGGGAACTACATAAAAAGTCTTCAGTGTGTTGAATTACATGCTTGCACAATGCTCAGCACTGAGCGAAGCAAACAGCACTTCCTCACATATGCAAGATATCTCTGTTCACCTCTACAGATCTAGTTCTGACTGAAGCCCAGTATTGCCTTACTAGAAGAGTTAAAGCCAATGGAGGAATAGTTTAATTATTCTTAAAGGAAACAAATTTGGTCAGTCATCAGTCATAAAACTGTTTCATCTTCCTTTCTAAATTCAGCTGCACTTTTTGATGACTTAGAACAGTAGGCACAACTGCAGTTCTTCATGTTTTTTTCTGAATTTGTTGTTCTACCATTTCACATTTTCATTTCATGAAATGAAATCTTATGGTTTTACAGAAGAGGAGGGAATAGTGTATTTTCACTCTGCCTTTCATTGGTTATCTGCAGTCAAGAAATTCCAAACAGTCTTCATTTCCAGTCTCAGTTTTTGAGTGAAAATTTTCAAAACTGGGACTCATTAAAAGTCAGTATAGCTGAGGCTTTTTAAAACTCTTTAAAAATTTTAGAATTATTAAAGGTATCTTTAGCCTTAACTCCCAATACTGAAATACTCTTTGAAAATGCAACTTAGACTCTCAAATTAGTCTGACACTTTTGAACATAGTACTTTCACTGTTTGCATCCCTAAGATTGTGTTCATCCGCAGCTACACTGAGCTTTGCAAGCATGGGATCTGAGTGTGGGCACAAGAAATTTTGCCATTATATTATCAAATTTCCTTTAGAAGAAGACTGAAGACTACACTGTTTCCTTGGATGAGCAATTGGATCTGGAAACCTGTCATGGTCCAATTCCAGTAATTTTGGTGGATCTGTGCAAGCGCTGTTGTAAAATGTCCCATACTGTCTAGAGAAATCAAGGACTTGTTCTGACTTAGGGGCTTTTCTTTCTGTCCTTTGGAAATGAACACAGCTTGTTGGACCATGAGGCCAATGAAAATGAGCTTCTGGAGGCATGCCCTGATGCAGCAGGAAGTAATGGTTAATTTCAGCTTGGAATCAAATGGGAGTCTCGCTTACATTGTCTGTAAATGCAAAGAATCCTTTCTTACATGTCAGTAAAATTTCATCCTGTATATTTCCCCTATTCTTGAAACTTCATCAAAGAAATAAAAACTACTTGACATGCTTTATGTCTGTGGTGATGGGCCTGTGCATCAGTGCATCTCCAGAGCCTTCTGTGTATGTAAGTTTTCCAAAAAACAGAGCAGAGTCTAGTGTTTTGAGTCACATGAGCGAAACCATGGAGGGCATATCAGACCTGAATTCTGCAGCAGAAATGAATGGGAAGGGAACAATGGAGTGATTTCTTGCTCCCTGTGAGGCACACCAGAGAGAAAATTATTTCCTAGAGCTCTAATGTACTGCAGTGTATTTTCATATGCTACTCCTGAAGATACAGAGAACTACTAGCAGCCTGTCTGTGTAAACACTGGAAAGTGTCTATGAAAGCTGGCATACATCAACAGGTGCAGAACATGAGTCTTCCACTTCCAGTCACAGTTCATTTCTAGCACAGTGGTAATGGCCAAGTGGATGAAAGAAAGGAAGGGCAGAAGGAAGGATCCCTATCAGTATGTGATAGGCATCTAGGATCCCTAGATGTGTGTCCTGAAGTGGGTGCTGCTAAAAAGGGAAGTTGTACCTGGTGAGCATTTTATGAGGCCAGATCATAAGCTGCATTGGTCAACACAGCATCATGACACTGATCAGAACACTTCGATAGATTTTAAGCCTGTGGAGGTTTAATGAACACAGTCACTGGATGTGCTGATTCATGGTGAAGTGTTTTCTGATTTAAAAACTTGGGAATTTCTTGTCAATTACCCTATCTAATTGGAAATGCAATCTTTTTTATTTTCTGGGTTTTTTTACAAACTAAACAACTTAGGCTCTTTGATTTTCTCTCTCATTTTAAGAAAAGACAATTAAGCTCTACCTCTTTTTTTGGTAAAAAACGTTTAGCAAAAATATTGTGTAGATGGCTTATACCTACTCTTGAAAATTATCATCAGTGTGATGGGCACTGTATCTTTACATCACTATTAAAAATACGACCAGGTTCTTTCCTCAGCCTTGTCAACATACAAAGGACAGTTGATTTTAAGATGTGTTATTGGACATACTCCATCACAAAACTAGGCCTAGCAGAGATTGCTGTGAAGATTCGGATGTGATTCCTGAAAGATGCATCTTTCTTGAGAGCTTTCAGGGACTATTGTTTGAGGTGTAATATGAAATCTCTACAAACTGATGGTAGGTCGTAGATATGGTAGGATGGTAGCAGATAGCAATCTCTATGCAGTTATACAGGAACATCTACTGCCTATATTCCATTTTCCTTCCAGAAAAAATGGAAAAAAATAATCAGTTCCCTTAGTTTCTCTTGGACACAGTTTTAATCCTTTCTCCCAGATTTATTTTTGACTAGAAGCCAAGAGCTACACTGGAAATCAATGATTCAGCGCTCATTTGAACCCAGGATCTTCCTGCCTTTCAGTACCAGTCCAACTACTAGACAACAATAACATCTTACCATGTCTCAGAAAAGAGTCCTCTTGGTGGGAAAGGGAGGAAAATTCCCAGCAGAACTCCCTTGGACTTCTGACCTCTGATAAAAATGAGGAAACAACACTTACGATTTTCAGGAGATTATCATTATCATTATGTTTCTCTTAAAGGAGACATGTCAAGCTTTTACAAATCAAAAATAAACAATCTCTGTGTAGTTTTTTTAAAAGTTCCATATTTTTTTTGCTAATAACTTCTCAGTCTGTTCAGACAAAATTAATATTAACATGTTTCTTTTGTGTTACTAGTCATATGCATTTATGAATGTATTTTTATATACATATAAAATGATAGAATGATAGTGGTCATATCACTCTATTCATTATAGAGAATGGGCCAAAATCTCCATCAAATTGTGTTCTACTGAAGATTGAGTGGGTTGCCCATCAGCTTTTGCACCACAGTAAGTACATGCATGCATTTTTGCAGGATGTGTTCCACCATATGACTCCGTGCTATGCTTAACTTCTGGCAAATCTCAGACAATAAATTGCTGATAATGTTTCGAAAAGGGACTGTATTTATCACATTCTTTTCAATGAAACTCCTTTACAAATTTCACTGATGTATTTCAATATGGATTATGCTTTCCAGATCTAGCAAAAAGTTAGTTAAAAGCCAAAAGGGGGTTTAGCAGAGGTTCAAAGTGCTTCTGAACTCTGTATTCTTTTGAAGATCTCTACATTCCTGCTCTCTTTAAGGGAGTACTTGAGTAGTTTATGCTTACCTTGTTTAAACAATAGACTCAAAGAACTACTCTGAACTATTTGAGGATAGAAAGCAAGCTGCCTTCTCTGCATTCAACTAACTTTTTTTTTAAACTGCTTTCATGCATTTTTTGCATGTCTGTATTGTTCTGACTCCACAAAATTCATTAATGCCAGTGTTGTTGCAGAAAGACGCTTTCACCAGAGTATACATATACTTTGCTGAATTAAAGATACTCTTTACATTTCAGTATATAAAATTTGGCAAAAAAATGTGAGCAAATGAGTTCCCACAAACTATTCTACAGCACTATCTTGCTGTGTCTAAGTTTCAGGTGAAGAAATCAGCAAGGGAACATTTTGATTACAATCTTACTCCATCTTCTTATAAAGAAGAATGAAAAAATAAATGATGCACAGGTTGATAAAAGCCAGAAGGTGGCCATAACTCTGGGTCATACTATGGCCCACACTCTGCAAGCACAAATGCATGAGTTTATCTTGGTGCACAAAGGTAATCTCATAAGAAATCATGGAAGTGCTTAGATGAGACTAGGCATGTGCATAAGGATTTGCAGGATCAAGCATAAATACTGATTTACTGCCTATGCAATATTCAATACAACCTACTCTGATTAAGAGTTTGGCAATTGTCTGTAATAACTAGTCTATGTGACCATTGTTCTATGGGACAATAAAGAAATGCAAAATATCAGTGAATGCAAAACTGCCAAATCACAAATATCAAAGGTTCAGAGCTTGCACTGAGAATGTAGTGCAACAAATCGTATGAACAGAGGTGTTGCATGGAGAATGTTGGCTTGTCAAAGAAGCAGTAATGCACAGGAGTCAGCTTATGTGAATTTGAGTCTTCTTATGAGAAATGCAAATATTTTTTTTCAAAACTTTCTTGTTCTTTCTCTATATTCTCATAGAACCTTTCAGCATAACATTTGTGTGTATAATGAACACTAGAAGACATAGCATAGTGTATTTAATAAATCATTCTTATAATTGTAAATATAAATAATTATAAATAATATTAATTAAATATAAATAATATTAATTTAATATAAACAGAGCCTTCAATCTAATGTGCTTGTACTTGATGGAGTCCAAAAGAATTTTCAAAATAGAGCTGAATTATTTTCTATGGGTTGTTCAGTGTATACTGCTTCTGTATCTCTTTATTTTATTTATTTTGTGTTTAGCTAGAGGGAATTCTAGCAGTCTTGGTAGTTAACTGTTCTTTTTTTTTTTTTGTAGTTGTCAGACATTCTGGAAGTGATGAGGCTCTCATTTTGTGGTAATGACAATGCTTCAGCCTATAACATCAGTGCTGGTGTCCTAAGAAATGTCTGCTTTGTGGATGCCCTCAACTTGGTTCCCCATGTTTTCTTGCTATTTATCACCTTCCCGATTTTGTTCATTGGTGAGTTATTCAATAGAGATGTGCAATCCTAAAAACACTTGAGCATGTATTTACATTCAGTCATGTTTATATGTGCTTGAAGGCCTGTGGTGCAAGCCATTGGATGCTTTGTATTTATTAATTTTAACAAGGAAGAGAGAGAAGGGCTTGACCCAGAGGACGTGACACCAGCCTGCTTGAAATATTGGGGAATTTTACATATAAATCTGAACTAAGCAGCGTGAAAAGATGGATGAGAACCAGACAAATCAGATCTAAATGCTTTGAAACTTCTCTCTGGAGAAGTTTACTTCAGATTTGAAATTGGCAACTTGCAACCTTTGCTATTTTTAGATATAAGAAGACTTAGGACAGTGGGTCTGAATTCCCTTCAAGTTACGTGAATTTCAGAGAATATCCAAAATGTGCAATTTGAATCTAAGGCTAGAAGAAGTGTAGGAAGGAAACTTTTAAAACAGAATAATTACTTCTTTTGCCAACATTTGTAAACAGAAGTAGAGCAAAAGAGATAATATTTTTTTCCACAGGAATGAAAATAAGAAATTATAAATCTCTCTTGAAGAATTTAGGACAGTGAAGTGGCTCTAGCTCAAACATTCTTGTAAAAAGCCCCATCTAAATTAGTACTCTATAGTTGTCTCTTTATCCCAGTTATTTGCAGTGATGAAATAAATGCAGTGATGAAATCAATGCAATCTAATACTTTTTCAGAGCTGTCAAACACATTCTAACTGATCGTAGGAGATAAAGAGACTTGAATAACCATCAGAAGGCAATAAGTATTAATAAAAATTAATATTCTCCTGACAACTGCATAAGAAATGGCATGTCAGTTCTTCCGTGTTACCTTCCTGATGTCACATATATACATTTCTTCAATGAGGAAGATTTTAGTTTGGGACTATATTAAAACTAGAGATTTAAGGACTTCCATTATGTAAAAATACTCTAAAGTGATTGAATAATAGGCTACAGGAACCTGTGGGCTCAGGCACTCAGTACCTAGCAGTCAAAGGTATAACAAGATCCAGTGACTGAAAACTAATTAAGTAATTAAGCAAGTAAATAAATAATAATAATAATAATAAAGGTCTAACAAGAATACAAGAAAGTTCTAACAAAAGAATAACCTAAGACTGGAAAAAAACCAACCAACCAAGGGTTATGGAGAACTCTCTCAGACACTTTGTGCTAGTGCTGGCTCTTTCTCTGGTATGAGATGCAAGTCATCCCTGAACAATTCTGCAGAAGTATCTGATAGAAACTCAATGCAAGATATGAGGGCAGAGATAATCTTTTACAACATTCTGTGCTATGCATCACACGGTAGCAGACAGCTCCAATTTTTTCACAGGTATTAGCCAATTAATTTTGAAATAGTTTTGCAGCCACTGAAAATTCCCTCTATTTTCTAACAATGTTAGGAAAAAAATGTAATAACTTAAATTGTGTGTTATGTATGTAACTATTTGGTTTCTATTTTGTTTCTTGATTATCAGGAAAAATGGTTATTGAACAGAGCATTAAAAGCCAACTGGAGTCCACAGCATTGACTGATTCCAAAACCAATAATAGATGATGAACTGTGTTTGTGTAGATGTATGGGCAAAGAGGAAATAAAAATGAAAAGCAGCTTGGGACAGACAAAGATAGGAGCAAGGTTAAAGAAAGCCACATTAGATTAGGAAAATCTTTGGGAAACTGTAGAAAATGCTTAGGTGGGTTTGGAGAAGAGAGGATGTTTTGTTCCTGCAGTACTTTGCTTATTAAACAAGGATGAAATGGCGAAATCCTGACAGTTTCCAAGAATGAATAAACCTGGGCTCTGGTTTATGTGTTTCTGAGTCACCTGATAAGCCCTTAGGCACAATGAGATGCTGCATCCTTGTGTATCAAAAGCATATCCTTGATTTTAAACTCGGTGGGTTTTGTTTTCTTTTGTTTTGTTTCTTTACTTCCCCAATATGTGCTGTGGGATTCAGCAAGTCTGTCAGGGAATTCCAAGAGTTGCCTTACAGTAAGTGGGACGTGTGTGCCTGTTTGGGTTAACTGACTCATGACAACCCTGTACCAGGGTGGGAAGGGACAGAGGCCAAAGCAACGTGCAGGGCAAGACTTGCCATCACAAGAGGCTAACATCTAGTCAGTCCGCAGCTCGCCCCAGAACTGTCACATCCTCAGGTCCTTGGTGTCCTTCTTCTTGCCAGGTTGCTGGCCTCAGAGGGGTTCTTGTCTGAAAAGGATAGGTGCCATCTGAGGTGATGACATGGAAATAGGCTCCAAGATTAATTTGTTGTTTAAATCGGCTGAGCCTTGGTGCTGTGCTGGGAGCTTTAATGTGCCAGGAATGCACAGGGGTGGGAGTCTGGGCTGTGCCTGAGGAGTGGACACTGGGAAATCAACGTTCAGCATCCCCTGAGAGCCTGATCCCAACCCGTCCTGAAACAGAGATAATAGATGTTACTCGTCTGAAGTAAATGTATCTCTTTGAGGCCTCATTGGAGGATGCAACTTTTACATCAGTTGGAAACTTTGCCCACTATTGTCTGTGACTGGGAAAGACACGATGATGCCATCACTTAATATCTGTCAGTCCCTGTTGTGTGAGCATGAGACTCAGATGTTTCTTTTGGTTTTCTCACCTTTGTTCTTGGCCAGGGACCTCTTCTCTTTGATTGCAATTGTGAGAAGTCTGTTGTCCCATTGTCTACAGGATTAGATTCAAATTATGGGGAGCTGCATGGCAACTCAGATGCTCCTGGGTCATCTTATTAGTAACAAGAGCCCCTATAGTCTTGTTGAGTTTTTGTATTGATTGTATATTATTAAGTGTGATCTATGGATTAGAACAAGAAATTGATAACCAGATCACCCACTGGCTGACTCTGTGATAACCTTCCTCTTTCATTACTATCATTTCCCAGGCTGGGGAAGCCAAAGCTCCAAAGTCCAGATTCACCACAATACCTGGCTGCACTTCCCTGGGCACAACCTGCGGTGGATCCTGACATTCACCCTCCTGTTTGTACACGTGTGTGAAATAGCAGAGGGCATAGTTTCCGATACGTAAGTGACAGTGTTTGGTGGATAGCCAAGCTAATTGCATTCATTAATGTATAGTGTTACTGTGTGATGGGCTGGCTAGTAAGGCGTAAAGAATTTTTCCCCAAATAATCTAGGGCATCATTTCATGAACTGTCTGAATTTTAATGGGATGAAGGTGAAACAGTTATTATTAGCACTTTGTTATTTTCTTCTCAAGCTATAGTGGCAAGAAAATATTGACAAAAGTTAAAGCATTCACATGGGAAAAAATCTTTTTGTCTCTAGGAAAGTCATATTTGTCCTCTTAAATAGATTATCAGAATACCTGGGAATGTAACAGTGGTGGAGAAAGACACCGAATTCACTCATTTATACCTTGTTTATTTTCAGGCAAATGAAGTCTCGCCATCTGCATCTCTTTCTACCAGCTATAATGGGATTTGTGGCTGCCACCGTATCCATAGTCTATTACCATAATATTGAAACATCTAACTTTCCAAAGTTACTGTTGGGTAAGTCTAGGTCTGATATTTATATACTCTTACAAAACCCAGTAGTTTAGCCAAAGTCAACTTGCATAGATTGAAGAGGATGGTGAAATGTGTTAAGAGAGGAATAATTCTCTGCTCTTCAAACTAGTATTATTGTAGGAGTTATTACATCTTTTGTAAGGTACACACTGAAAACTATTTTTAAAAATGATCACAAAGGGAAAAGCATTGTATGCCTGTAGTATTTCTAGCATGAGCTTTTAGGTATTTTTTAAGCAAGCTAGGATGTAGAAGATAATTAAACTATGAACTCTTTTTCAAAATGAGCATGTTTCCATATGCTCCCTTGGGATACATCCTGCTTTTTCAAAGAGGAAATATGATATTTGTCAAATTAAGTGACTTTTACTTCATTTTAATAACAAAGTTCCCCCTCAGATTACCTCAGTGGACTTTTGTAATTGTGTGAAGACCCACCATTGTGGACATCTTTGAAGACTGATAACCCAGGAAACAAAACAGGGACTTGGGAAAAGGAAGTGCAAAGCAAATTTCTTGAACCTGGCTTCCTGACTTTGGCTGACATCATGTGTTGCCAGCCTTCAGGCTGGTGATATAGAGGCTCACCATGCCTACATTGCACTAAGCCATGGAATATTTCTGTCTGAGAGAGCTAAAACATCTGCAGCACTGGTGTGGTTCATTTATATATATATATATATTTTTTTTTTTTTTATTATTATTATTATTATTATTTTTTTTTAAATTATGCATGTGCATCTGTTTTACAGCTCTCTTTCTTTACTGGATAATGGCCTTTGTCACCAAAACAATCAAGCTTGTCAGATACTGCCAGGATGGTGTGCCTTTTTCTCAGCTGCGTTTCTGCATCACTGGAATTATGGTCATTCTCTATGGGCTGCTGATGGCGGTGGAGATCAATGTCATTCGAGTTAGGGTATGTGGTTTCTTTATCAGGATCTGACAAAAATCAGTGGTATCTCAGGGATGGAGATGGGTCTTTAGTCCCAGTAACACTGGCTTGTGTTAAGTTTAGGCCCAAGTTTAGCTTAGCGGTAAATGTCTGGTTAATTCTACGGAAATTGATGGGACCTGGCATCTCTTTAAAATGTATGTCCTTCATGTGTCCCCTGGGCTTGGTATGTATGTGTGCCTGTGTATATGTATACACACAGAAAGTGCATACTTACTTGTATAGATAGATATACATGCATATTTGTGCATGTAAGGGTATATGTGTGCATGTATGTAATCTATGCTGTGTTAATGTAGATAAGCTATATATATAGTGAATGTATAAATTAGCATATATTCTTACCCATGATAATCTAAAATATAATTATACCCCAAAAATTATTTTTTGTTGTTGTTCAGATAGACGCAGGTGGTGCTGGTAGGCTACAGAGCTTTGTCCACATCCCATATTGCTCAATTTCTTGCCAGTTTTGCTGTTAAAATGGAAATATTCCTATCTATATGCAAATTTATATTTAAATTCAATGTATAATTATGTTTAAATGCTTTTAATACTTTGACACTGTAGCTGTATTATATGTAATTTTTACTAAAAATTATAATTAATAAGATCATTCCTGAGCACAAACTGTCAATTTTCTCCTCTCCAGAGGTATGTTTTTTTCATGAACCCTCAGAAAGTAAAGCCACCAGAAGATCTACAGGACCTGGGAGTGAGGTTTCTGCAGCCATTTGTCAATTTGCTCTCAAAGGCAACTTACTGGTGGATGAATACTCTTATTATATCTGCTCACAAGAAACCTGTGGACCTGAAAGCGATAGGAAAGCTTCCAATTGCAATGAGAGCACTGACAAATTATGTTTGTCTCAAAGAAGCGTATGAGGAACAAAAGGTAAACCAACAATGTTCATGTCACTGTTTGGCCTTGGAAACTATAGTGTCACTTTGAATTTTTTCTGCTTCTATGAAATCCTAGTTTTAGGAATTTTTAACTTAGGATAGTTTGTTCCAAGGTGAAACTTGGCTTAGGAAGTTCCAATACAATGGTTACTGTTTGGTTTTACGTGAATTTACAGCAGGAGAGTGTTGCCAGATTGAGAGCAACAGGAAACTAAACCCATAACAGACTTATCACTTGCTAGATTTCATTTTAAAGGTGAAATCTTTGTTTAAATCTTAGCTGCTTATGACAGCATCTTAAATTAGAAGACATTCTGTCCATAGTTTCAGCTGGAAGCACTCATCTTCATTTTTTTCTCTAGAAAGAGAAATAGCCAAAACCACACATCAAGAATAGCCAAAACACTTGTGTCTTAACAGCTTCTTAGTCATCAATCCAAAACATAGCACCGTTCAGGCTGCTATGAAAAAACATTAACTCCATCCCAGCCAGACACAGTACAAAAACCATGTGTTGGGCAAACTCACTGGGTAGGGCAGGAGTTTCCAGAGAAACTTCTCGATGCATTTAGGCAAAACTGTGGTGATTCATTTGTGACTAAACCTTGTGATTTCTGCCAAAAAAGAAATATTTTGTTTTGCAGAAAGGAGGAAGGATTTGAGAGCCTGCCTCCCTGCTTTGTACATACATATCAATACTCAAGCATAAACAGAGAGAATACAGGCATTCAGAGGTCACTTTGGAAAATGTAGCATGTAGGACCAAAGTATATAAATCCTGTTCCTGCAGAAACCAGATAAATGTGTTTCTATGCAGTGTCTGGTTTAAAACTGCAGTAAGAAGGAAAGCCAGGAGGAGCAGCAATATGCTCCCAGCAACTGAAGGAGCTGCACTCTACTTTCTCTGGACTCTCTGAAACCTTAATCAGTATAATTTTTTCTATTTTAATAGATGTAAGTTGCTTCTCTTTCCTTTTGTAGTTGATGTTTACAGAGAGTAGAGATTGGAGACAAAGACCCTTCTGCTTATAAGCAGAAAACTACAGAATTATTGGAACTGAGCTTTTCATAGCAAAGGGGAAGTGCATCCCTTAGGCCAGCTCCTTGAAAAAGCATTTGGTACCTAAATACTACTTAAAGAGACTGGAGAGTCTTAGGCACTGACATGCCCTGAGGATCTGAGTCTCTGTGCCATTCTTAATGACAGGCATGATGTCTGGATGCAAGCATTTGTCTGTAGCTTATTACATCTGCAGATACTCTGTGTTCCTGCACAAATATGCGTCTCAGGTGCCAAAAAAGGCAAGCTAAATGTGCCATTGCTCATGTGCATGAGTGCAAGCATTCAGCGTGTAGCTTCCCTCGGTGTGTGTCATGCATATATGAAGACTTGCATAAATACGGTTACATGCACCTACATTTAGGTGGCTGACTTCAGATTTTTTGCTTTCCATAATTGTTTAGTCTCAAGATTACCACGGCATCAAGCCCATTTATGCTAATATTCAAAACCAGGCTGTAACCGTGACATAAACTGATATTTCATAGATAAAGTAAACCAGAGGACTAAAACAAATCCAAAGAGTCAGGCAGTAAAACTTGCTGCAGTTGACTCCCACAGAGAAATGTGTTGGTTTGATCGTGGTTGGGTCAGAAAACAGCCACAGAATTAGGAAAATTCTTCAGGTTGAAGCATGGTCTGCAATATGGAAGCGGTGATATGTCACTGTCTCTGCTGTCAGTGTGTATTTCACACTAATCTTCCACAGCTGGAGAGGGGAACATCCCCAGCATTCTCTGGATTAAGTGGGGTTATCCCTGCCTGTGCCTGAAGATAGCTGATCTCAGCTGTGCTCTGTGGCCCTGCAGACAGAAGGCTTCTGTTCCTTTCCAAACCCTTCTTATCAGGTTTTGATGAAAGATGCTGAACATGACCATGAATATTCTGTATTGTAAAATGCCATTGAGATAGCTCACGTGATGTTGCTTTGCTATCCCTTCTGCATGCTATGAAAATTGAAAGCAGTTGAGGTTTTCTACCAAATAATAGCTTGAGGGAATCGAATCAGGTTAGATTTGGTTACTGTTTTCTCAAAATCACTGTTTTCCAAACCTGTGTCTCCCAAGCAGATAGGAGTGTAAAGCAGTGGGTCTGAGACTGACTTTGTATGGCTGCTGTATTCTGTTAAAATAGGACATTGCCACTTGTGAAACCATGAAGTCTGTGAACATTAGGTTCAATCTTTTCTTGCTTTCTTTGATGTCAGTGGGCAACTCCTTAAACCTGTATTCAACTATTTAGAGAGAATTCTTCTGACTCCTATCATATGAAGGTTTGCCCACTGACATGAGACGTAAGCTAATATTTCTCAGTGACAAATCTGAATTGCCTATTCTGTTCTATGTTTTTTTTACATTTTAAAATTTTCATCAAGCAGTTCTTATTATTATGAATACATTCACTACTCAGATTTCTTTAGTTATAAGTAATTTTTTCAAACCATTGAGTAATTTAATTTTAATATCACTTTCATGCTACATGGTATTTTATAGAATTTTAAAGCCAATTATCAGTAATTTTATTGTAATATTAAGTAATATTAAACAACACAATACAAGGATAAATAACTTTGATTGACATTCTAATTGGCTATTAGTCTTGTAGTTGCTACTGCAAAAGGCATTCCAACTCTTACAGTAAGATATAGGTCATTTGTTACTGGTTTTATAGATAGCTTGTGTGTGGCAACATAGCATAACACAGCCTATTATAAGAAAACAACATCACATACATTCTTTCAAATTAGAAGATACTATAAAACTACAGGTAAAATAAGCTCTTTTGGTAATTCTTACTTAAATATGCTGTTTGAGGTTTCTTCCTCAACAAAGTATTGCCAAAAATAAATTGCAATCGGCTTTCCTTGTCTCATTATTTCCTGCCATCAGTAAATATTCTAAAAGATGGACATGATATATTTTCTTGATTTTTCTGGATAGTTTCCTATAGAAGCAGACATACCTCAGCTTATGGTATTTTTATCATACCTTCCTAAGAATCCTGGAGAAATTAGAATTGTGGATAGCAAGGCTTCTTCTGCAGAATAAGCAGTAATGCACATCATACACATAGGCTTGGATCCATGACGTAAATTCATATATTCTCTTTAATACACATTCACAATTCCTACAATATTAATGGATATTTTGGCTGAAGATAAAGAATTCTTTAATAAGATAAAGAAGTCCTTAATAATATGCAATGAAACTCTCACAGCCAAATTTTTGGACCAATGTACTATCTGTGGCTGGTACTTGTCACATAATCCTCGTGCCAAAAAAAAATTGACCCTGTTTCTGTTGTTGCTTGGCTTTTGGTTTGTTTTCCATACAAGTGGTTTAGATGTTTCAAAACTCTTACTAATGCATCATATATCACATACCCCAAAGTAGATTTAACACATTGATATTACATTTGGTTTACCCCATCAACCAAAATCCCATGTAATTTGCCTTGACAGGCAATAGAAGGTTTTACTTTTGGATAAAGTATTTATAAATAGAAATTGCAGTTTTTAAAGTCAAGGACCGTCAGAATTTCCTATGTCTTGCTATTCATGTGCCACTGTGGATCTTACCTGTTATAGCAAAAAGAAGAGGAAAGAAAGTGTGTTATACAGCTAGAAATCACAGGAACAGAGCATTGCCCTTCAGCATCAGACTGAACCTGTCAGCTCCAGCACTAAGGAAACAGTCAGATTGCCATATTTACCAAGGTGTGCCTTACAGGTGGCTTAATTTACCAGCAAGTGCTGTTTCACTGCCCTTATTTCAACTGTTGAGTGCCCAAGGTAAAGAAAATTACAGTGATTTAAAATGGAGGTGACAAAGACAAGATAACCTAAGCAAGTGCCACAGGTCAGAACAGCAGTCCAGCCTGTAATTCATACAACAATTGCTACTAACTTTACCAACAAAAATAATCAAATGTAAACAAACACCAAGATGCATAGTTGTGTAAACAGATTAAGTTCACATTCATGTTGCTGAAACTCTTCCCTTTAGTACAGCTCTATTCCTTTTCTGTAACTGGATCTTTTTTAACTATATTTTTTTAAGATTCTTTTTCTCACCTTCCAAAAGGAAAGTAAGTCCTTCCAGTCTCCTGTGACCAAGAGGAGAAGTTCTTGGTTTCAGGTGGCTTCCCAAGACACAGTGTCTTAAAGGGGCTAGGAAACTACAGAAAATAATCATGGTAATAATGCTTTTCTGATGCAGAAGGCCCAGACAGAGCTTTTTATTTGATTTTTATTACATTGGCCAAACTTTCAAGTGTGGATTTACTGAAATATGTCAGTGGTCATCAGAGAGCTATAATGAGTAGTGATTAACAGATCAGCACCTAAAAAAAGGATAGGATTCAAACATACAACATACAATACTACAAGCCCTTAACACTAGGCCTCAGGAACCATTGTGGAATAGAGTTTAAGATCAGAAAAAAAATGCACTTTTCTTTCTCCCCCCTCCTCATTAGATGCCTCAGATAATTTGAAGTTCTGATTAAGAAAGAAGAAACAACATTATTAGGTAGTTTAATTTAATTGGGTTTTTTTCCAATGAAAATTAAATAGATTTCATGTAGAGATGACAATTACGTGAACTTTGTAGTAGTACTGAAAATGGCTATTGAAATAGCAAAATCTTATTAAAGAAATAAGAATTTACCACTGCCATTTACCAAATTTACCATTATGTGAATGCTCAGAACAGTACGTGCAATTTTTTTCCAAAAGATGGAAGATGTGTTTTCCTTTTAAGTTAGTTTAGCTCCTATCAAGCTGTTAGAGTGCAGACTGTTTGTTTGAGGAGGATGATGACAGCCCCTGTAGTGCAGTCTATCTCAAAACCCAATAGGCAACAAATTCAGAGCCTTTGTCTGAGAAACTACCATGAGGCCTTTGTGCTCTTTCCCTCATCAGAAGAAGCAGTTTCATTCTTACCACTTTCTGAACTGTTACCTCTAATTTGTTCCCATGCTGCTTATTTCTGTGTACTCAGCTTCTTGGCATTGGGTATGACCAGAGACTGACCTAATCTCCAGAAGCCAGTAAGCAGTTATCTGGCCCTCCTGTACACTTGTACATTTTTGGCACCATGCACATATTCTATCTCACTGTTGAAGTGGCATAAAAGGAAAAACAGAAAAGAGGAAAAATGATGAGGCAACCAGGCAGGGTACAGGCTTTTCTCTGGTTAATTTTCTGTGGGCAGGGAGTGTTATTGCTGGGCTGTACTTAAAATGTCTCTGAAGGCTCAGGAGGGCTTGGCTTGGGTTACAAGTTTCAGGCATCCGTCCTACTTGAAGAGTGACAGATGCTTTTTTAAAGTGCCAAAAGCTGCTGCCTGAAGTGCTCTGCAGGCTATGGATCTGTTATGTAAAAGTCTTTCTTCTTTAGATTAATAAGACCTCCGAAATACCAGAACCCCTCTGACTAGATACAGAGATAGCTCCCGGTTGGTGTTTTAGGGCAAGAGTTGTGATACTGCATAGATTCACAGAACTGAAGGCTAGAAAGGACCCTTAGCTGATTTAATCTTACCTCCCTATGAAGCCTATTACTTTCATCTCTGAACACAGTAATTAGTGATCGGCTGAAGTGCGTCTTCCTGGAAAGCATCCAAGAGATAGGAAAAAAATCCAGATAAATTAATTTAAACTATATTCTTGTAGGTGTCTGTCTGTGTTTTTTCCTTCAATCCCTTCTTCACTTCAGAAGCCTTTACTGGAATGAATGGTTTCACACCTACTGTGAAAGTCAAGATTACCCATATGAGCAAGGCCTTGACAGGTCAGACCTTTTTCTGAGCACACATGTGACAAGGAATGTGCCAGTACGATTAATCTGTATTTGCATTCCTATGTTCACAGGCTCAGAAAACTGTTAGGATTTAGAGGTGAGAAACCACAGTTACCAAGAGAAGGTAGAATTTGAATTTGATGTGAAGAATGTCTGAAATCTGTTGATACGCTTGCTACCTCATCTACTCCAAAATACCCTTCAGGAATCATTTTGGCATCCAGACAGGAGTGAGGTAGAAGCTGCTGTATACAGCCTGGGAGTTATCTTCTTGGGGCATTGATACCTGTTTCTCTGTTTTCCAGAAAAAGGTAGCAGACCAGCCCAATCGGAGTCCCTCCATATGGTTAGCAATGTACAGTGCTTTTGGACGACCAATTCTTCTCAGCAGCACATTCCGTTACTTGGCTGATTTGCTGGGTTTTGCTGGGCCATTATGCATTTCTGGCATTGTCCAGGGCTTCCAGAATACAACAAATAATACAAATACAACAGAAAAGGTAACCTCACAACATGGATCGAAAGACTTTTTTAATACATCTGGCTGCATGATTTCATGTGTCTGTGATCATCATTGTATTATTTCATTGTTTCTTTCAAGCAAATTGAGTAATTTTTTGTGAGAGGCAGTCAAGTTATAAACCTGAGTAGTGGAAGTCTTTCGTATGAATGCAACACAGGTAGTGCAGGTTTCCCTCAGTTGCCCAGCTGACTGCCTCTTGGTGGAGGTGTCCCTGCAGTTTTGGGGAGAAGGAACAGATTTTCTGCTCCTCTTCAACTGTGCCTCTTTATTTCAGGCAGGATACCCGCTGTTGGTGGATGCATCCATCAAGGATGAGTCTGGAAATTCTTCATTTTTGTTCACCTGTCCATTCGTAGTTCACTGACAGGTTTGAGGTCTCTGAAATCAGTTTTCTGCTGGGAAGATGAGAGCAGTCACTCCCTGTTTGTGACTGATAATGCTGCTTATTGCTATGATGAAATGCATTGGCTTATAGAAGTTGAAAAGCATCCACTTTATTCAGTGGCATTCTTGATACTAGAGATGCACAGAAGATGCTAGTTCACAGCTCATTTCAAGTTTCACTGAGACTGAACTTTCAGAAATCACCTCTAAGCACTGATCAAGCCTCTGACACAGAACATTTTCTATCATAAGAAAAAGAAATTATTAGTAGCTAGTGAAAGGATACAGGTAAAATGATTTTACAAGTTGACAGCAGAGAAGACATGATGAAGAAATTTTCCTACTCCTGTGTTCTGATACGGAAACATCTCCATACACTTTATGCAGTGAGTGTTTTGAAGTTGAATGAGCAGATAGGTATGTAATGGAATAACATTTTCCCCTTCGGATAAAGCATTTGACTGTTGTCACTACCCAAATATCTTTGTCTTGGCTGCTCACTTCTGACATTCGTTTTCTTGACTGATGGTCTGAATTTGGCTTCTGACTCTCATTCAGCCATTACACTAAAGAATGAGACTTTAATTGTACAGCTTGTCAAATAAAGGTCTTTATCATCCTTGAACCTCCACATGTTGGATTTGAGCCACAGAGTTAAAAGGCAAAGTGCATATTTTGCCTCAAAAATGGTTTTTTTTTTGCATGTTGAACAAACAAGGTATTTTAGCTTGAAATGTTTCTGGAACTCGAATTTAAGAATCTGTTCCTTGTTTGCTTCCTTTATCTTTTGTACTCTTCAGTGTAGTGGTTTTAGCTGTGGGTTTTTTTAAGTTTTAATCGACACTGCTAAAGGGAAAATTAAAATAATTGGATAACTGAAACGACGCCAAGGGTCTGGCTTGGTGACACTCTCTTGAATACATTTCAGAATACATTTGCTTTTGATTTATGGATTTTGATAAACTTTCTCTTGGTTGTTCTTGCTATTATGTGTTTCTCCTTTAAATTCTCTCTAGTTTCAATTAATGTGAACTAATTGAATTTTATGCTTATTCCCCCATAATTCCTGAGAACTTTATGTACATTGATAAGGGTATCTACAAATGTTATTTTATTATTGTTATCCTCACTGTGTAAACATGGGGAAGTTAGATGCAGCAGAACATTAATAAAAGAGTTTTCAAATATATTTATCTGACCAATCATACACTTAAGCAACCCTCATTTCAAGGAGTCTTGGGCTGGTGGAGTCACTTAGTCCTATTATTTCAGTGGGATTTAGGTGTCTTACAGACATTAGACCTTTTGAAAAAATAGTTGGGTGATTATACACACCTTCTGGGTGTCAGCTGCCTGTGGCAGAGGGAGGAGTGTGTGGTGTGGCGAGGCTGGGGTCACTGCAGTGAGGTGAGTCTGCATGGCTTGGGGCGCCTCTCTCCTGACTGCAGTTTCATGGCAGATGACAGTAATCCAGAGTGATGAAGTAATCTTCAAGAGGGTAGGTACATGGCTTACTTTCCAATATTTTCCAAAATACCAAAGGAATAGCCTTTTCTTTAGTATTTTGGTACATTTATTTCCTTCTCTGCCTGAAACAGAGTAGCACAGTGAACATAACTAGAAAATGAAAACAAATAAAGTGATTTAAAGGAGCTTTCTTTTCCTTCCTGTTGAGGCATTTAAACCTCATTTTGTGTGGAATACTGGCATATATATTGTTATTTTATTCAGAATTCACAGGTGTCATAAACTATATTTCTGGAAGGAATTGTTTCTATAATATGCAAATGCAACATAAGTAACTAATCCTGTATAATAAAAAATACTTTCTTGCAGCTTTGTGGTGCAGGTTGAACTAGCATTTCTGTCCTACAAATCATCAAAATTCAATGGAGAAACTAAAGATAAGGCAGACATGGTGATCTCATTGTCCTCTTCCTGCTAAAAACAATTAATTTTATAACTGCTAAGATCCTAATTCTTTGGAACATGAGAGGAGTGTCTAGTTTGTATCCATCTAATTTGTGTCATTTGCAATGACTGAATTTCCTTGTTTCCAGTGTCTCAAGAATATACAATCCCTCCTATGCTACTTCCATAATTTTTTCCTTTCTTTTCAGGTGAAGAATCCATCAAATTCATATCTTTCCTCAGAGGAATTCCTCAGGAATGTTTATGTTTTGGCAGTTCTTCTCTTCCTGGCCCTTCTCTTGCAGAGGACATTCCTGCAGGCATCCTACTATGTGACTACAGAAACTGGCATCAACCTACGAGGTGCTTTACTGGTGAGCAAAGATGTTTCCACAATCTGCCAAAAAATTCACTAATACTAACACCAGCTTTGTATTTTCATTTGTCTTGTTCTTTACCTGAAGACTCATTTAACAATTTTTTGAGAGAAGATATGCACTGTATTTTTATACACAAAACTGGAAGAAGTAGTATCACTGACAGCCAAACTGATGGCAGCAATACCTTTTTCTAAAAACTAAACCCATCATAATAACATGTAGAAGTTTAACACTCACTCTGTGCATGTAAGAACATATCTTTGCAGATGACATTAGGTATATGAAAATAAGCAGTGTCATTTTGGCTCTGTATCTGCTTTGTTCATTTACTTATGAGGTTACCTCTGCTGACTGTGAAGTCACCTGCAGCATATCTTTGGCTGGGCTATGTTTTACAGAAACATTGTCCATGTATCATGAGCAGTGATTCTGACTATTTATGCCCTTTTGCACAGAGACCTGTGGGATGGGACAGGAGAATCACATCTCCAAAACTGTGTCTCTCAAACTGGCATCTATTGACCCTCTCTGAAAGTCATGTTTATGACAGCTCAGCATGTGGGTGGGTTGTAGCAAGGATCTCTGCAGACCAAACTCCACAGACAGCAGTAGCACTGTGTGCAAAACAGAAGCTGGTAAACTTACCCTAGGAATATCTTCTCAGCACAGAAGCTTCTGGGGTTTGTGCACACTGTGATTGACATAGCTGTTTCAAATGTTTTCTGCCTTCTCCCAGGATAGATGGGGTACAGACCTGGTGAAGAAAGAGTACCTGATTATTTCCTTGTGATTTTCTGAGTCCCACTTGCCAAAATGAGGACTCTTAGGACGATATGCAGCTGATGTAATTCATCATGGTCTGTAGGAATTTCTGATTAATTCTACAAGATCTACCTTGCTCATGGATGAAACAAGGCAAAGAGCACAGGTTATTTTAAAAAATTCCTTGAAGCTGCAGTGTTGGATATATGGTCATCACTGAGAACTGGGCTCACAATATTTGTCTTTAAAATTCTAGTAGTTATAAGCCCTGATTAAGTTTAAACCCTTCTAAGTTCCTACAAATTTTATAAAAATAGATGGCCAGGTAAAGGAAAGAAACCCAAGGAAATACATACCCACCCTGATTAAAACTTCATAGCCTGAGTTTAACTATCTTATCAGAAACAAGAATCTTTTTGACAGACAGTGTCACAGAAAAGCAGGCTCATTAAATATTTGTTAAAAACTGGTCTTTGCCCAGTTTTCTAGATTTTGATGTTTTGTTGTCATTTTTTTCTAGGTCTGTGTTAAGCAACAAACATTTTAAGAGGAACTGGAGTTTTTTTTTAAGTCAGTTCTCTCTCTTGTGCTTTCTCTCACTCCGTCTCCATCTCTCTCTCTCTGCCTCAGGTGAGAGACTGGGAGAAGGGCTCTATTAGGTAAAGACTGATACTGCAGTTTGAAACATCCTGCTGCTACAGTTGGTTTAGAATTATACCATTTTCATATCTTCCATTTTATTCCCTTCCCACAGGCAATGATATATAATAAGATCCTGAGGCTTTCTACATCCAACCTGTCCATGGGAGAGATGACGCTGGGACAAATCAATAATTTGGTTGCCATAGAAACAAATCAATTAATGTGGTTCTTGTTCCTGTGCCCCAATCTGTGGGCAATGCCTGTTCAGGTAGAGCATCAAAGTAAGGGCCTGGTTTCCGAGATCCTCCAACCTGGTTGAAAAACGTATATGTCTGTGAGAATACTACAAAATCCAGAGGGGAACCTGGACTTCACACTCATTTGCCAGGAAGACTAACAAGCAGAACCATGGCCCCTCCAAAGGCTGGGAGGCTGTCTCTGCAGTAAAGAGAGAGGATTTTTTTGAGCAGGGTTTCCATGTCATGGATGTGGTCTGTGAGTTTAAGAATGATGACCTGTCATCCTTTCCTTGCTCATATTTTTACCACTACTGACACAAGTCATTGCTTTTATTTCTGCCACATGGCAGCAGCACTGGCATCTGACTAGCTCTAAGTATTGCATTTGCAGTGTCCACTTGTAACTGCGTTTTGTGGCAGGAGCAAAAAGCAATTGAATCCTGCTCAGTGACTGACAGCAGCACTGAAAGAGTGCTGCACAAAATGCTCAGAGGAGTTCTTATCTAAACAAGCTTAGTTACTGTAAACATCAGCTTCTGATCAAGGCTGGGAAAGATCTGTAGGTAGATCAAAGAAATCTTTAAAAGTGCTAAATAACTTAATGACCTAAGCCATGCTGATTTTCCATGAAGCTTGGACTCTTACAGCACCTTCAGAATTTTAGCTTGGGGTGAGATTGGCATGGTCCTTACTTATAGGCGATCCTGCTGACATTAAACAAGTTCAAAAAGGAATAGAACCCACTCTTATAGTAGATCTGTTTTGCTGACATTCCTGGAACTATATCAGTAGTCTATTATAATAGTCAGCAATATTACTACTTCTAGTGGATTCGGTAGGGTTTAGAGAATCATAAAATAACTTATGGAGAAAAAGACAAAAAAGTTTACATGGCAACAGAAATCAGAAATAATACAGAGAGTTTATTTTTAAGTCACTGTTTCACATCGAGGTTTATTTGGAAGTGTTGCTGTTAATACTGTGAATGTTATTAAATGACCATGTGGTCTGATTGCTGTGCTAGTGAATAATTATTTGTAGCCTAAATTCATGATTAATTTGTCTCTTTAATAAATAGTCTGTCCCAGCCACTGTAGAAGTGTAATGGCCTTCCTCACTGCTACTATAAAAGGCTGGTTTGAGGAAGTTCCTGATGATTTTGCTGATTCCTGTACTTCACCTTCAGGCAATCAAGAGGCAGGAAACACAGGAGTAGCTTGACCAAAGCTTTGGCTGGGAATGAGCATAGCATGACCTATGAATTTGTACTTGAGTGCACTTGGTGAATGAGCATCTGTGGCCAAGGCTACACAGGGCTCCTTCTGCTCTTAAGCCCTTAATAAAAGCAATTACCTTACACCTCTGCTCCAACAATAAAATCAAAAAGTGAATACTTACTATTTCCTTCTCAAAATATTATACAGTTGATACCAATGACACTGGTTTTGTGGTAATATGTCTTTATGCCTGATAAGCTCAATTGGCTGCTTTTTGGGAAAAAGAGGGAATAAACTAACTTTGGTAGCTATGAGCTGGATTATAACTATACCGCTCTGGAAAAGGTGATAGGACTGTCCTGTCTTGCCTTGTGCAAAGGAGTTGACCTTCAAGGGTTATCCCAAGAAACAGCAATTGTCAAGGCTGCCCCTCCTTGAGGAAAATAGCTTGTAGCAAATACTGAGCGTGTATCCATCCAGTGTGATCAAATATAGCCATACCTTGCTTAAGATGGGGATGAGTCTTAGAAAATATACTGTGTATCCACCAGTTATGGCCTGCTATCAAGGGCAAAAATTCATTGAAGGATCAGGCCTCCAGTAAGGGCTTCAGTTTACACCAAGTACAAATTGCTACCTGTAACCTTGTGTTATTCTGGTAAGAAAATGGCATCTAGGTATGCTATGAAAAGTTAAATAATGCTTTCAAAATGTTGAACTCCATTGATTCTTATTTCTGATATTGGATAATAAGAAGGCAGATTTAAAGACAGGACTTGTCTAAGAGATAACAAAAAAGCCAAGTAGGGAACTAGTTCTGTATGGTCTGTTATCACTGAGGACATCTCTATACCATGAAATGGGGCTTTTAATAAGAATACTAAGTAGTAGAGCTTGTATTAAACCAGAATCACAGTAGTTGCATCAGAGTTATTCTCAGGTAAACGCCTGGGGGAAGTGTTCCCAGACTCTTTGTAGGGCTAAGGTTGCATCTTGGTATTTTCCTACAGAGCTCCATGGTATTGATGCACAGGCTCAGGTTTGTGTCACTGCCAGCATGTCTGCTTCATGCTTCAGTGCCTATCTTAGATGTTTCTCTGTCTGCGGTTGCAAGAGGACCACTATAACAGAATGCAGCTGTGATTCATGACAGCCCTAAGACCTTTGAATACTTCCAGAGTGATGTGAGGAGCTCTAGTGTAAATAAGACTTGAGACTAGTAATTCTGTAAACTGCGTTGGGGCAAGCACCATCATTTTAGTGCTCCATTAGTTCTGTGGAAACCTCATCTGGAATTAGGACGACCAGGCTGTAACACAAACTATGTAGTTAATATAAAAAATAAGGGCTTCTGGGTTCATTTCCCACACTTTCCAAAAATGACCTCCTGAAGTACAGGCTCAGCTGATTTGTGTGAACCATTCGACTGTTTATTAGAAGAACAAACATTTTTTTCTTGCTCTCATTACAGCATATTGAAATCTACCTTTTTTTTTTTTTTTTTTCCATTTTTTCTTCATAGATAATAATGGGTGTGATCCTACTCTATAATTTACTCGGAGTGAGTGCCTTGGTGGGTGCTGCTGTCATTGTACTGTTAGCTCCAATACAGTACTTCATAGCTACAAAGCTGGCTGAGGCTCAGAAGAGCACTCTCGTAAGTAAATTATTTCAGTGACATTTGTGACCCTGAAATGAGAACTGGGAACCAGGTGTTCTGGATTCTGTTCTTGTGGTTAGTGAACATTCATTGCAGAGGTTTGGGGAAGCCCTCCCTTAATTCCATCGTCACTCCCTGTCTGTTTTTCTTGGTTTAGTGTCTCTTCCTTCCTAACATTTGTCATACAAAAATCTGAAAAAAGTGTGTAGGTTTTAACCTGCCTTCTCTGCAGAGAGTAGTTTTCACCCAAGTAGCAGTTTCATTTGAACTCAGTTCCATGAAAGGATGTTATTCCTACATTCAGGTGTTATATTTGTTGGGATGTTAGCAAACACTACAAATGACTGATAAATTATAGGAGAACAGTATTAAAGAATATGTACAACCACCCTCTGAAATGGCTAGAGGCTTTATGCTCTCACCCCAAGTTTTGGTATTCTCTAAAAATCAGCTGGTGTTGCTGGATTAATAACTATTGTACTTTCTTCAGTGCTGCAAGTTTATCTTGCTGTCTAATTTAGTTTACCAATTAGAAATGTTTTCTGATACTTTGTCTAATTTTTAACTTTATTCTCATGATCCTTGAACTCTCTGAATCAAACTTTGATGTTTGTGTTGTGAAATATTTAAAGATCCTTGTTATCTTAATACTAATAAGCAAATTACACATAAATGTATCTAATCTTCAGCACACTTCAATCCTGTTGAGTTGTGCCAGTTTATACCAACAGAGGATTTATCTTTGCATAATTTCAGAAATAGTCTGAATTTTTCTTTTTGCTCCTTTCTGAGTTCCTCTGACTCATAACATCTTTTGGATTATGATTTTATCAAAACTTTTGATTACTGTTTTCTGGTGAGGGGCAATCAGCTAAGTATATCAACAAACATCTCACTTATTTTCATGACCAGGCTGTATGAATCCCGGAATGAATATTTTATCAGCAATTACTACCTGTATGTAGTAATTGCATCTATTGTTATGGATACCACTGACCTACTAATCCACCTCCTTGAGTTTCACCCTCAATTTGGATGTTTTGGTTTATTTTTCTTTTTAGAACGGGATCACTTAATTTTTCCCTCATTATTTTAAGCATTTTAATATCTCCAAAGAATTTTATATTGTTTTACTCAGTATGGCAACTGAAAGCCTGTACAAAATCACAAAGTAATAAATCTTTAATGAACTTTAGAACAGAAGTGAAGGGAAAAGAGCATTGCCACCAAAACTGCAAATTATTATCAATCCTTGTTTTCTTTTGAAATGAAGGACTATTCTACTGAGAGATTGAAGAAAACTAATGAGATACTAAAAGGCATTAAGTTATTAAAGCTGTATGCCTGGGAGCACATATTTTGTACTAGTGTGGAAGAAACAAGAATGAAGGAACTCACCAGCCTCAAAACCTTTGCACTTCATACATCTCTTTCCAGTAAGTAACTATGCTTTTAGCACTTGTAGCACTGGGAAATGTATCCTTTTCTTCCTGTAAATATTCCTCCTGACTTCAACTAAAGCAAAATACAGCTGTGCCTATGACACTTTTTTTTTTTTTTCCCATGTGGAATGTGATTAAAATAAAAAGACATGACAAATATATAACACAGAAACTTAAAAATATAGAACATATCTAGTTGATTTTCTTTTGCCTTTTCTGTCACCTTCATTATGAAATTACAGTTATGAGCTACTTTATAGTAAGGAGGCTCCAGATAACATTAGCAGCTCTGATTACAGTGAAGATTAATTAGTGACTGAAAGAAATTGTATTTTCTGTAATGTAGAAGAGCTGAGAGGGTAATGTTTTAATTGTGTTGCATAATTCTTCATACAAATCTTTTTATCTCGGTTCACTAAAGTATACAAATGAGATAATTCCTTGGTTTATTTCTTTGTGTGTTTAAAATTTCTCTCTGTCCTGGAAGGAAATTTCTTCATGCAGAGCAATTTTCCTTTTGGAGTTTTAATTACTTGAATTGGAAATAACTGGATTCTTCTAGTGCCATACAACTAATTGTAAAATTTTAAAAACTGATTTTTAAAACTAATAGTTTTTTCTTATTTCATACAATCTGATGCCTATTTTATTTATCTTTCACAGTTTTTATGAATGCAGCCATACCAATAGCAGCTGTTCTTGCAGTAAGATACATTTTTTTCAATTTTCCTTATAAAAAGGGAGAGAAAATAGAGGTGGGGAAAGAAAGAAAGGACACCATTGTTACTGAAGGACATATTCCTCATAAAAACAGCAGATGAGTCAATAAGCCCCTGCTAACTGTAGGATATAATGACCCTGGAAGTGCCCATTCCCAGAGCTGGTATTTCACCAGCTGTGGTTTGGATTGATAAAACCAAAAGGAAATATAAATTTTTACTGTCAGAAATAAATAAAAAATTAAATCATTGCAACTTGAAAGAACACCCATTTTGAGCAGCTCTCATTATGAAGGGGTTTTGGGTTGCTTTGCTTTTCTATTGTCTATCAGTGAAAATCCTTCCTATTTCAAAGTGCTTTATAAGTCACCATTTCAGTATTCAAGGAAGGGTACTCTGCAGTTTAAGGAGAAATAAATTTTGCTTGTCCTCCGGCCAGGTTTAAATCTCAGCCTATTGCACTAGAGGAACTATGGCATGCTGGTCAGTATGGAGTCTTCATAGACCAAATTCTGAGGGCATTACTGCCAACAGTATGAACCAGAATTGGATGAAATATGACCATAGCCCTGCATCTGTGAAAATAACCCATAAGATTTATTAGGTTCTTACTGATATTTCTGGGTTGTATGTTTCCTCTAAACCCTGATGTCAGTTATAAAACTTTACAAAACTAAATGCTTTGATTTTACACAGACTTTTTTTATTCTTAAATGTGTAAATGTCTTGAAATCACTGGTGAGTTTTTAAGTTTTTTCACTTTAATAGAAGACGCCTTTCTCTTCAGTTTATTGGGATTCCCAGTAAATTGAGGTATATAGTTATTGGCCTTAGTTGAGCAAAATGTTTTGCTTGCTGTCCTTGTCCATCTTTTCCAAGAGTCCTTATCCTGACATGCTCTTTTCCTGATGTGACAGACCTTTGTGACTTATGCATATACCAATGACAGGCCACTCCAGCCTGCCCAGGCCTTTGCATCACTCTCCTTGTTTCACATCCTGGTCACACCATTGTTCCTGCTCTCCACTGTGGTTCGTTTTGCAGTCAAGGCTATCATAAGGTAAGTGGCCTTTCTAGTTTCTCCAACTCTTGAACACCTATGTCCAGTACTACAACAGGGAGGTGCTAGACAAAAAGATTGTTTCTACCTGCTCATGTGGAAGAGGATTTAGAGATAGGCCTGTGACATTCAAAAATATGAGAGAAATCAGAGTAACCATTTCTTTTCACTGCATGATACAGAGACAAAGAAATGTTCCATTCTTTTTTTTAATATCACCAGGTTTGGCAGTCCAGATTCAGAGCTGGACTGTCCTTCCTTGGGATATGCTCTTCTTCTCACAGTGTAGCCACCCACCATTGCTCTCACCTAGTATTTTCTGGGCTCTCATGGACACAGAGTGAGATGAGAGAGTCTGACGTGAAGCTATCTAGCAAGACTGGCCCTGCTGATGCAGGGAAGAGCAACTGGCTTAACTCTACCTCCACAAAGGGTGCTCTGGGCTTTAAATGAGAATTTGGTGTTGTCCTGCCTCTCATTGTCTAGCACTAGCATGGACTCTTAGGAAAAAGAGTGGATGGAGGAACACTGGATACCAAAAGATGAGTTACTCAAGGGAAACACTCCTACAGGACTTCTATAGAGGAAATGGTGTTCCCCTGAATGGCAGTAAAGAGATGCAGGAGAAGCAGCACGGCAAGGCAGACATTTGTGAGTTTTATCTGTGAGGGTTAGGGATCTGCATGGCAGGACAGTGAGGAAGTTGTCATGGAGTGGAAAAGATTTTTGAAAAAAAAATAAAAGGAATTAATAAAATATGTTGCTTCATCAGAAACTTCTATGATCCAGGCATTTATTTGTGCAAATAGCCTAACAAAACAACTTCCTTCATGCTGGGCTATAGAGCACTTAATCTCAAGGGAGCTGATTGGTAGTAAATCAAATTTCAGACTTTTTGCTGTTGTACCAGTGGTCTGTATGTAAAGTCAGGGTCATGGGGCAGTTATGTAGACATACACTCTGCCAATATGTCCCAAGAGGCACAAACTCACACCTGACTGGCAGTAACATGTCAGATGCCAAGCACTAGCAGGATGTGAAGATGGAACTAATCTTCCGACCCAGAAACATAGTTCCTTCTTGCCAAGACTGGAGCACATTGGTAAGGTATTGCATTATACTGCTACCACTGCCTCTTTTTGGTGGGTAATAATAATAACAACAAATAACAGTCAAGGGGACTTCAGGCTCCACAGCTGTCATTTGCCAGCACCACACTCACTTAAAAAAAAAAAAAAAAGGGTTTACTTTTATTGAAGCAACAGCAGAGCCACATGAGAGATTTTCCTTAGGTTGAAAATTATTTCTGACCAGTTGAAACCTCAAGCCCCCTTTATATATCATCCCAGCCTCTACATCTCTGCACTGTTTATCATAGCTCCAATATCAAAATGGTATGTACAGTTTCCTATTACTGTTGGCCACCCCTAAGGACATTAGAGACTATTTTTGCCAAGACAAACTTTACCCTTCAGCAAACTTATTTCCTAACATCCTTCTCCCATGAACATCACCCAAGTGAAGAATGAAGAATATATTCTTGGCCACTACATGGCTCTATCATCAAATACATGCGCTCACTTGTGTTATGATTAAATGCTTGTATTTTGATCAGAATCTCAATTTTATGTTAAAGAGTAGTTCTAATAGCATGAAAGCTTTTGAGGGTACCTGTCCTCATTCAAATGCAAAGTTGATGTCTTCTTAGGCAAATGATCAGAATAAAGTCTCATATCTTCTACAAGAAGATAAATTTTTGCTTGATATACTTATGTAAGACTGGAATTCTGATGTGGGAGTGAGACGCATAGATTTTCCTTTCAAAAGAAGAAATAGGAACAGGTATACTTGCAGGAAGAAATAATGACAAGAGCAGTGCTTTCTTGGTAACCAGTATCTCTCTGGTTTGAACATGTATTGATAATTTCATACAAAGTGCTCAGACAGGCCTGGAAACAAGACTGCTTTCCCATTTGCAGATTAATGTTCAAATCCCTGATCTGAAAGTCATATGTCCTTCTGCTTTCTCAGTCTCTGGCTCAGTGCACCTTAATTTTAGTTTTTGCAAAGTAACATATCTTCACCATGACCAGTGGGTGCTTTTGTGGGTGCTTTTGTTCCCCAGAATGATAAAGAGCCAAGTGCTTACAGCATTCTGAAGGGAAGTGGGGTAGAAAGAGGATCAAATCTTTCTGTGATGAAGAATGGATTGAACCTGTGTGCTGTATTTCCCAGGGGACAGTTTTAAGAAGTAGGCAAAGAAAGCTCTTGCTGTATTTTTCCAAAGCTGGCCATGACTGTGCTAATTTGTGCAGTAGTCAGGCCTGTTTGCAAGCAGTGTATGCAAAAACTGTGTTCAGGATTCACCTAGTGCCCTGTCATTTTCAGAAGATGGAGGTGGGTGAATGAGTCATTTATGCATCCTGACTGTGTGTAGGCATAAGAAATACACAGAGGAAATAAGCCTGCCAAGTTGGAAATCATTCCTGCAGAGCTCTAGTGGCACTCCCATGACTAGCTCTCCTCTTCATTCCCACCTACCAGTACAATGTTTAATTATTTTCATCTCTCCTTCTTCCACATAAACAAATTTTCACTCGCCATCAGGGTGGCAGACAGTCCAATAAAAAACCAGAAGTATCCCATGAACTACTTTTGAAACATTTCTGATACATCCTGCTGGCTGGACGGCACAAAAATGAAAGTGTATTCACGGAAACCTGGGTTTGATTAACTCACTGTCCTGTTTTCTTTCAAGTGTACAGAAGCTAAATGAGTTTCTCCTGAGTGATGAGATTGGAGATGACAGCTGGAGAGGAGGGGACAGCTCTGTAGCTTATGAATCCTGTAAGAAGCACACAGGACTTGTAAGTTCCTTTTTATGACATACAACCCCCATAAAAAGCCAGTGGCCTAGCTGATAGGGTGTGGGAGTTTTGGCTTTGAGGCTGACAGTAATATTGACCAGTTTTGCCTCTTCTGTGTTGGGATCTCTGTGTTTCTGTGACATGAAGGGTCCCAAAACACATTTAAACATTGCTCAAGTGCCAGTAGTAATAAAAACCTCATAACACCTTGACACATTTACACATGGTTCAAATTCATCCTTCTTCTCAGTTTTTATAAAAGGCCTAGGTGCATTTCCTGTGGCTATGGGGTTTGTACTGTATATTGCCAGTACAATCTATCATATGTTGGGCATCTTTTAGGTAGGACCAGTTCCTGCTCTGGGAAATTCAGAATTGGAGGTGGGAAAAACACCACCAAAATTCCATAAAATAATTCCAAAATGCTGTTTCTGGAGCAGTAAATTTGAGTAAAATTTAAGGGAAAAAAAAAACCAAAACAAAAAACAAAACCCAAAAAACACACAAGAAAGATGACTTGGGAAAAGATATTTTTTCATTTTGATGTTTTTTCTAAATCTAGATATTTCAACTGTTTCAAACTGATTATATAATTTGAAATGTGATTGAAACTTGAAGACAGGAACAGAAATAAAGGATTATTACAAAGTAAATTTTATTTTGAGCTGAACTAAATTAGTTCCTGAACCCAAACCAGCATTTTTCTTGTTTTTCTGGGTTAACAGTTATAATAAAGGAAATAAAACTGAAATTGTTTCAGCATTTATTTTGTTTCTCTTGTCCACCTTTTGCTTAGCCCTACAGACAGAAACAAAGTCTAAATGATGGGGAAAGGGAAAAGTAAAAGTAGTATCTGTAAAGGTTAAATCATACAGCTCACCTGTAAGGTGTTACTAAGATTATACCAATTCAGCTCAATACGGTGGTGCTTACAAATACCACAGGTAGCTCTGAATGAGCTGGCTCCACAGTCACTGTTTCGCATTAGTGAGGTACCCCGCACAAGCTAATTTGATACACTTCTCACTCCTGCAGCTGTTCTGCTTCCAAGAACTCTGCATGTTGTTACACTTTTACTGACACAGCTTTGTTTGGAGCTACCTCAAGTGGAGCAGACTTACCTGGAGGAGGATGATAGACCTGAAATTTGGGGTGGTTATGAATGGGAAACCAAAAATCAGGTATTTCCTGTTCTTCAGTTAACGGTGTTTTAAACATTACACTATATGCTTCACAGTAGTGTAGCTTTATTATCACACATATTGAAAAGCACTGGTTTCATCCTGTAACACAGAACAGTGGAAAGAAGGGAAATGGATTGTTTGTTTTATAGGGAACCAAATGCTGTCCTCTCTTGAGAATTCCAACTTTTCTCCTTTCTTCATTTCACTATGTAGCACACCAAGGCCATCAACAGGAGGCAGCCCTTGAGGTATCAGCTTGAAAGCTATGAACAGCCAACAAAGAAGCAAACACGTCCTGTGGAGACAGATGATATTGCAATCAAGGTGGTTTGACAATATCGTCTCATTCTTTCAAGGAGCAGGTCCTCCTTCCTGCAACTGTACCAGATAGTGCCCAATTGCTGCTTTTCTTCCAAAGGCAAATTGTCCATTGCAAGAACAAGTCCTTAAATAAATTAGCACTTTATCCAAAAATAAAGTGAGAAGAATTTGCTTCAGACGAGTTCTTTACAGTGATTCCCTGTCTTCTCAGGAATCAAAGAGGCATCATGAGTCTAAAGGAACAAAATCTAGATAATTTGATATGCAAAAATTAATATAGATCTTTTAGACTTTCCCTTCATGCACTTCTCTTTCACTCTTAGAACCAAGATCAGAACTTTTGAGTAATTTTTTGACAATTACTATGACATGTCATTTATTATGGCATTATTTAAAGTCATGTTGGCCAACTTTTCCCCACATAGGTGTTCTGTTCAAAGAATGTTTCATGGCCTGGTCAGCTCCAAAGGATGCATGCACAAAAAGGCTAGGGTCCACTGGGGAACATTTTTCTTATGCCCAGCATAAATCTTTTGAATATTAAATTTGTACTTTGGGAATGCATTCACAAGTGGACATATATCACAATATGCAGAACGATTCATTTCTTGATAATCTATGCTATTTAGATTGTCACCTGTTAGGTCTTGTGATTATTATTCTTAGTCTTTAGAATTACATTGACAGAATGAAAGTACCTGGTAAACAGAGTTCAGCTCAAGATCATCCCTTTATTGCATTTCATACAGTATATATAGTATATATAACTTTTCTTATTCACAAACTTTTCTGAGTTTGGCAATCTTTAGTAATGTAACTTGGGCTTTTTTTGTGTATGAGCATACCTCACCATGTCTATTAATTACAGATTTATTTTAGTAATGTATTTTAAATCCAAACTAGACATTCTATTTTTTTCCCCTCATGTGTTTATATATCTGACAAGTGGTAATTGTTTTGTAGGTGACCAATGGATACTTTTCATGGGGAAGTGGTTTAGCTACGTTGTCCAACATAAACATTAGAATCCCAACAGGTAGGATGAAAGCACACTTTAAACATTAAATATATAATATCAAACTGTAATTCAATTTCTTGAAAAGCACAAAACTACACATTTAGAATTTTGTAAGAAAAATTGAAGGTTAAAAATGTATACAAGGTCATGAACTGTATAGTCTTATAGCTATATCATTAACCTAAAATACTATAAATAAACAAAAAATCACATGTTTTTTATATACCTATACAGTTTATATAGTTTTATAATAGTAGGAACAAAGCCAAGAGTAAGAATAAATATGAAAAAGAAGGTTGCAAAAAAAAAACCATTATTGTTTTTAATAGACATATTAAAAAAAGAAAGGAGAACTCCAGACTCATTCAAAGTCTGTCTACAGTATTTTATTTCCAGCAGTGGCTACCAGTGAGTACACAGGGACATAACACTCATGTCTTATACTTCTTTTGCCATTCTTCAACATTATAGTCATCTTCCAGTTCACAACTATTTTCATCTCAGAAATTCCTTGAGCCTCATGCAGTTTGTCTGTCAAGAAATTCTCAAGGATTTTCTCTTTCAATGAAATTCGTTGTCCAGATTAGTTCCTTAATTCCTTGCACCCTCAATGTCTTTTGGCTAGGAGTTCCACAGATTTACAAAACGTTGATTTGTTTTGGAAGACTTACACAGCAAGTGTGAGAAGTAGCAACTATTATTTTCTATTATTATTGTTGTTGTTTTTGTTATTAATGCTGTAAATTTCCTAACACTATCTGTTGGTATTTCATGTTATTAAGTAGTCTTTTATTTTTATATCCAATCAAGTGCTTAGTTTTAGGATAGCTTATTACTTTAGGCTGACACATTTTTGATGTCACATAGTTACTAAGCAATCCCAAAGTCTGTATCATTTGTTTCATTGTAGCATTAGATGTCCCATACCTGGATGAACACTCCTTTGTACTAGCCCAGTGCCACGTACAACACCAGCAGAAGGTCTTTGCTCCAAGGAGTTCACAATCTAAGGCCATGAGTTCACAGGCTGGGTCAGCCAATCTAAGAGTTTACCTCCTTTGAAAGGAATAAGACCCTTAGCTCCTCAGCTGGCAAGAAGCTTACCTGGCAAATGCACTAACTGGCCAGTTAGTGAGTTCAGTTAGTTTACAGGAAGATCTGAGAAGCACCATTGCCACTACAGAGTAGGACTGAAGGTGGAAAATTGGTGGTAGAGGCAGGAGAACTACAGCAAAGAAGAAAAAAGTAATGGATCTTTCAGTTGCAGTAACTTGTTAGATTGGCACAAATTTTCATGGAACCCCAGACTGAATAATTACTCCCCACTTTATATTATTTGACCCTAAATAACTTCCATAAAGTAACACAGTCCCATGCAATGTACTATAATATTATGTCAAAGCAATAGTCTCGTTCCTTTGGAGATTAGTGTGTACTTATACTATCCATTAATGTATACTTCCACAGATGAATACATGCAATATTGCCCATTTATGTAGTGGGTACTAACGAATTTAATCAACTAGTTCAAGTGATGTAGAACTGGATCTAGCTGGGCCTTGTGGACTTGAGTAGAACCAGTTTTTTCTTTTTTGAAAATGTGTTTGTTATTATTGTTATCATAGGTCAGATGACAATGATTGTGGGTCAAGTTGGCTGTGGCAAGTCATCACTTCTCCTTGCTATACTGGGAGAGATGCAAACGCTGGAGGGAAAAGTTCACTGGAGCAAGTATGTTTCATATAGCTACTAATTGCTGTATTAATTTAAGAAGGAGGTATATGGGATTTGATGTGAGAAATGTAAACTTCATGTCTCAGATCTGCATGTTGAATGATTATCATCACCCAGATCCTCTCTGGAAGGCATCACCTGCAAATTTATGAAGGGTTTTCATTGCTGTTTTATCATGGTTCAGAGCAGGCAGAGCAGAGTCCCTTAGGAGGGGAAAGAGGCTAGCCTGGCAATTAATATCTAATATATTAGCCTTAGCAAATGACCTGAATAGAAAGCTTATACTATTCCAAATAGGCTTCAGTACTCACTATAACTGAAGCCAGCTTTGTTATGCTGCTACTGCACACAGCAGTTAAAGCATGACAGGCTGGATCTTCTTCAGTCAAGGGGTACCAGCATACAGGAAAGGCTGTGTTTCCCACTCAGTGATGCTACTGCTAGTAGAAAAAAACATGACATAATAACATGTGAGCAAGACTTTTCCCTTTCCCTGGTATCTGCCCAAGCCTTGCTATAGAAGTCAGTGTTACTCTTCACATTAACATGGTCAGAAAGCAGCCTGAGTACACTGAATACCTAAAGAGTAAAGACTGTGAAGAAGCTGTTGCTGAAGAGGGAACTGCCAGTGAGGTCAAGCCTTGGGATCCACATGGATTCAGCCCCAGTGAATGAGAACTTCCTACAGAAACTAAGTGGGGCAGCAGCGACTCTTCCAGCTTAGGCTGGGCAGAGGCTGTAGAAAGGATGTTCTGTAACCCAAGATCATTCTTTGATTTTAAAGATCAGTTCTGTTTCCTTAAAACTACTAAGCCAAAATCTTCTTAAATAGCTTTTTGATAAGAAAGGGCGAATTTTGTCAGAGGCACCAATATTTTGTTGCCCCATCCCTTGACTAGTAACCTCCTTTGTCATCTTTTTCTTACAGCAATGTTGCAAGCTGGATATTTTTGCTTTTCCTGTGCTAGTATGTGTGGCTTTTTTTCTTCTCTAGCCATATTTCAATGCTATTCTAAATGTATAATCTCACTGGAGTAGCAGGTACAATTGGAGCCAAGGCAAGACTTTGTTTTAATTATATGAGAGTTTAAGCTTTGAAGGAAGAAGAGTATGGCACTTACCACAGTTAATTTCTTTGAGACACATAATGAAAATTTTGACCTCACAATCAAGCATTTTTTTTCTGAGTAATTTAAGAAAAGTCAAGGAATTAGTAGAGTGAACCTTGAAATTATTCTGACAATTGTTTTCAAAGATATGAGAAAACTGAAATTTGTCCTAGAGAAAGATATGGAATCTTAGGAAGATTAGAGAAAACAAGAAATCTTAGAAAAATACTAGAGAAAGTTTATGAAATACTATTTAAGTTTCACATTGTTCAAGAGAGATTAAGATCATATTGTCAGTTGATTAGCAGTCTGTACATAACCAGGCAACTCAGGTTTTAGCAAGCATCCCAGGCCTTACTGACTTTTTTTCATTGCAAATTATAATTTGGTACTGTGATATAGCTGATGCAAACATGGTTATGTTTTGCTGATAATTTCAGACTGCCTGACAGACAGATGAATGCAGAAGGATACTTCAGGTATTTAACTAAGTGGATCCTATATTTTACAAAACCATAATAAAGGTCTTATTTGTTCTCTTAAATCCATTTCCATGTGGTTCCACATGCATGACTAACGCAGCTACTGATCCAGGGATGAAATGCAGGCTAGGTGAATTCCTCAACAAATTCAGGTATAACAACACAGTAATAATAATGATGGATAAGATTTCAGCCCCATTACTGGGGTAATCCTGCGATGCATCACTGTGGAAGCCCATCATGGGGTTTGAATACCCTGTTGCTGTTGTAGTTGACTGCAGTGAGAGCTGTACTGCCAGGGTTGTCACTGGTTTGGGACCTGAGGGAAAGAAAGCATGTTAATGTATCTTTCTGTAAGAGATCTTGGCCAGGGTAAATCTTATGGGCCACATCTCAGTTTTTCCCACTTATATGAGACATGCCTCAGATACTTTACAAACCTTAGACAGAGAGCTGGCTTTTTGTTTTCCCAGTGATCAATCAGCTAGAGAGACTTCTTAAACACTGAAGCATGAGGCTATCCAGATGCAGCACCTCATCTCAGCCTATTTCAGATCTGAGTTATTAACTGCTAAGTCTATAATGGACAGATGTGGGGAATATGCAAAGACATGTATTCCCTTCATCCACACCAAGCCAAACAATCAGAACCTTCTCAGACCAACAAGCAAAGAAGAGTAGCTAAGTGGAAGCCCTTCATTTTCATTTGGTATATATTTTCTGTACATTGAACTGGTTTCTGTGCAAACAGGTTGATGTGTACTAAGTGAAAAGCACAGGAAACACAAGAATTACAACGTAGATCCTCCCAAATGGCCTGTTCTGCCCTCAAGCTATGGAAAGGTTCAAGAAAAATTAGGAAAAGTCACTGCTGCCCTCAGAAGGATTGCAAAGTACAACTGCTTACCAAAAGGTTGCAACCACAGTAGTTCATAGAAAACACTGAAGGGCATTATGGACACTGAAGTGATACATGATCGGAGAGATAAACATCAGTAGCCAAAGTCAGCATGAATATTAGTGCTGCTGTGCTTCTATGGCTGGTTGCAGGGATAGGAACAAATTCCTCCAAACTACTGGATAGAATTTGGGTAGATGGTGGGTCCTTGCCTTGCCTCAAATCTCTTACCTGTATTATCAGAGGAAATGGTTCATTTTACTGTTACAGTGATATCCTAGAGATTTTGTATCCCTCCCCCCCCGCCACCCCCTGCCCCTTTTCATTTTGTAGGCTGAAGGAATCTGGGCCTGGTTAGAGATGCTTTAGTCTATTTTAAAACATCCAGAGTTAGCATAAAAGTTGTCCAAACTTCAACAAGGTTTCTTTTTAATTTTTCCTTCAAACTTTGATTTAAATACATTTCTGACAGATCATTTTATATATTCAAAATCTTATAAAAATATCTAATCAATCTAATCAGTTTGATCTTTCCTACCATTTCAGACTTGAACTTAACACACCCCATTTTAGGGAATATGTGTATTTTATAGTACAGAATAAAAATCAGTATAAATATACACATTTCAATAAATAAAGAAATTAGAGCAAAGATTACTAATCCCAGTGGGCAAATAAAATACTCTCTTTAGAAATCTCAGGAGCTTCAGTTTCAGCCCACTCCCATGCCCTCCAGTTGCATCACTCTTTCAGATTCAGTAGGATTATAAAGTATAAGACCAAATACATTAATCCCTTTATTTGTGAAGGTCCCAGCTCAGCAAAGGTATTTTATGTGTTTATTCATGAGATTATTAATGGACATGGGTTCTCACAGAAACTTCACTCAGAATTTGAAAGAATTAAAGTGTATTTGTCAAGCTAAGCATGGAATGAAATTTCTAACCAAGGAAGAAGAGTTTAAGAAATTGAGATCCTAAAATTAGTCTTTGCTCATTCAGATATTCTATATGATCATAAACACAAGCACGTTAAATCTGGTATTGAATTGCAAGAGGTCTCGCAAGGCTTGTGTACAGTTTTTGTTAAACAGTACTTCAAAGGCCATTCCCAAACTTACACATGAACGCATTATCCCTTTCTCTACTGTTGCAATGCTCTGCTGATAAAAGTTTGGGTTTTTTAATAGAGGGTATTTAGGCTTTCTTCTTTTTTTTTTGTTTGACCTAATTTCTGATCTCTTTTTAATCTCTCATTAAACTCCATATTTTGCTTTCTTGTAACTTTTTCCACTGTAGAGAAGACTGGAAGCTTCTGCTGAATAAAGGACCAACTCTGGTGAAGCGATGTCTGTTTTGAGCCTCAGTTTATGGCTCTCTGACCCTTCTGAGATAATCCACAGGGTTTATTCACTTCTGATGCAACATCTTCTCTGGTGATAGGTGCATGAAGGAAACACACTTTAGGAGGCATGAATTATCAAAGTTCTTAGAAAGATGATGTGAAGCACAGAAAGCAACATGTCTTAGTTCTAGCATTTTGGGAAGATGTTTAATATGTGAGTCTGGCATTATGAGGGGCCTGCTATTAGAATTTTTATGCCCTTTGCCAGACTTGGATCGTCTGCTTATGAGTGTAGCTGCAGTTACCCGTATCCCAGCAGGCAAGCAGATGTTTCTGTCTCAGCAGTAAAATATTTCATCTGGAGGATTTGTAGGCTTGGGAGGGGAAGATTTTTTTATCTGCGTTTTTTTCAAGTCAGGCGAATAACACATTAATGTCATTTTTCTATTCCCTTCTAATGCCCATTTGCATTTACCTAGCATAAACTTACTCTTCTAGGTTTTGCACTTTGCAGGGATGTGTTGCCATGCCTGGACATGAGCACCATCGCTGGTCCAGAACTGCTTTGGCTGCCATTCCATAAGTCAGTTAACAAACAGAGGGAACTGCAAAATCTTTCCTATCATTACTGACATTGCATGTTCTTCAAAATGTATTTCATGGATATAATCCTTAAGAAGTGGAGGTTGACAAGAAAAGCCTGTGTGTTGTGGTGCCATGCATGGCTTGATGCAGTCTTACTGCTATAAACAGGTTGAAAATCAGTTCTGATTCAAAAGTGTGTTTGCAAAATCATATCTGCAAAACTAATCTTTGCTCTGGGAGAAATTTGACATTAGAGTAGTTACCAGCTTTTGCAGGTCATTGATGGAACTGTGTGGAGAAGCTTATTGCTTGTCAACCTTTTATATGCCTGGGCAATATTAATAATTTCATTTTTGATAGGTTTTACAATACATTTTTCATTTTAAATACATTTTCTAAGAACATAGATTGCCTGTTTAGCCACTATGCACTACATATATATGAAACTGTTGTATTTAGAAAAGTTATATATTTTTAACTAGACTTTGTTTATTTTCTCTTTAAGAACAACAAAAAAAACAAAAACCAAAACCCCCCAAAGTGATGTTGAGTTCTTAAAATGTGCACTTAACTCCAGTTTTCCCATATATAGAGCTAGCACAAAATGTTATTTCCTGCTTACTAAATGTCATTTACCATAACTTACAGTGTAAATGAAAGTGAACCTTCTTTTGAAGCATCCAGAAGGTATTATTTCTGTTTTTAGTGTATCATAATATACTCATTCATTTCTTCAGAGCTTCCTCAAACCCTCATCTTTATACCCTTCAGCCATCTCTGTGTTTTCTTACCATGTCCATAATAATTTACTGTAGGATTAACTGATGTACTGTGTTAAATCCAGTGGATCCCAATCTTCTCAAGCCATTGTACCACTACCTCAGTCCAGTCTGAAAGATGTTCAGTGCTCCCAGTTCCCATTTGATATCACTGGGTGTTTAGTGTGCTCCATATCTTGCAAGACAGGGACTCTAGATATAAGACATCATTACATGTACCCTCCCATGTGTTTGCATGTTTTCTGATCAGCACTGGTTTTCATGTTTCTTGCAACACAGCTTGATGGCTGTGTGATGGAGCAAGGCACAAGCATGTGAAGGGAGCTGGCAGTTCTCCAACTGAAATCAAGCAGTGACTCCACCCCTGGCTTCAGGGAAAGGGCCTGCAGGTTTAAAAGGACAAGCTGTACGAAAAACACGTCATAAATGATAGAGAAGTAGTGGCACACATAGCTGTGGTTGGGAGCCGCACCATGATTTACTACCTGATAATCCTGAGGACATATTTCATATTAGTGCATACTGAACTGCTAAAACTCCTATAATTTTGGGAATACTATTGACTGCTTCTAACCAGCTATTTCTCATACTATAGCACCCTCTCTCTCAACAGCAAATCCTAGATGCTTACATACAAAGTTATATCAAATGTTTGATTTGAACCAACACCATCAAAGAAACTGAGAAGGAAGATAAGTGTTCTGATCCACAAGCTGGTACCAGTTCACATCTCCTTCCTCACACATCTTGGGCACCTCAGAAAAATGTCTGAAAATACAGGACCTTTTTTTGCTGCTGTACAAAGGCAAAACAGCCAGAAGTGAAGAACGTTCATATCCCTATTGTACACATCATTAGGTATTTAGACACATTTAAAGTATGACTAATAAATACTATGGAGACTGCAGTGATTCCTCCCCAGTCTGTATTAAACTGCCTTTTTTTCCAATATCATGTCGGTCTACTGAGGATCTAATAGACTTAAAGGAAAAAAGCATTCAAAGAAAAAAGTATTTTGTGTGTAGGGCCACATGAAATAATCTAAATCTTCAGAAAGCAACAAGCTTACTGATGCCATTTAAACAGTGCCTTTTCACTATCTGTTTTGATGTTAGAGAAAAAAATACCAAATAACTATTTCTGTGAGAATTTAATAATTTTTATTACTTATAATTTACCTTTGGATTGAAATTACAGTTGCTAGATTGAGGTAGGTATCAGCCATTTACAGCAGAATAGATTACAACCTAGAGCGTAGATTTTGCCATCAGGGGAGAGAGTGGGTGCTGTTCTAACAAAAGCATCTAATTTAAAATTCTTCCCTTCACCTTTGTAACAGTTGCCTTGCCTATGTGTTTCCCTGTATTTTTATAAATGCACATTCATAAAATTAATTTTTAAAAATCTGATCCTCGGACATTTCATAATGTGGGTGCTTTGTTTTTTACTAATGCTCTTTATCTTCTACATAGAAACAGATACTCAGTGGCTTATGCAGCCCAGAAGCCGTGGCTGCTGAATGCAACCGTGGAGGAGAACATTATCTTTGGGAGCCCATTTAATAAACAGAGGTAAATATCAACCCCCTTGCAAAAACACCTGGCAGCTTCTTTCAATGAGGTTTTTGGCTTCTCCTTCTGAAGGAAGTTTGTAGATTCTGAAAAAAGTCAAGGCACATTAACCCTGGGGTGGATTTAGCTAACCTGACTTCAGCCATCTCAAAGGAAGGTTTCTGTTTTAAATCAGTTTTTCAAGGCTACCCCTTCAGCCAGAGTGCAAAGATGTTTGTAAGAAATCACACAGCAGCAGCTGACTCTCCATGAAATACAGCAGAAGCCATATGTGTAGTTTTCAAGCAGCTAAAGTTAGGTGGGATTAATCCCTTCTTTGGAGACTACTGACATATTTTCATTTGGTTTAATGGAGCCTGAGGTTGCCAAAGGACTCTGGAAATAGGGATTCTAGATGTGCTCCTACTGAGTTTATGTGCTAATTTTGCTGTGATCAAATTACTGGAGAAGCCACTCTACCAAAAGCACTTCATGTATGAAGATGGGTTGCCTCAAGGAAGTAACCTTAATTCTTCCTTTAGAAATACAGGAGAAGGGAATGTGAAGGTTGATGTGTACAGCTTCAGTTGTACCTATCCAGCACTTGCTTCTTGTGTCATTCTAAAAGGCCAGCAACAAATACAGTGGAAAAAGTGACCTGACTTAAGGAAAGCAAATTGCTGGTGTTTTCAAAGGCAACAGTCTCTTTGTTTTAAGTTATTAAAACCATATCCTATTCCTCTCAGTGTGTGTTTTTTTTAAGATGTATGACTCCATTCCCGCTTAATAAAACTTAGCAATGACCAAAAATCTCAAAATCCAGATAATCATCATCTAAAATTTCAGGGACCAGATTCTTCAGCTACTGCATCCATCAGCATAACTTCACTCATATCAAAGGGGCAAGGCTGAATTACACCACTTGAATAGTCTGATCCCAGCTGCTTATTAGCAGATCATCTGTGATACCCCACAGACCTAAAAATCTCAACAACAAATTTCAAGGTTTTGCATGTGGTTTCCTGGTTCTGGCAAGATCAGAAGCACTGTAAGGATCCTTTGTCCTGTAATATCCCACTGAAGTAAATGAAGAGGCACTAAAAGGGGGAACAATAATATCTTGTTGGAAAATGGCTTCAAATACTCCAGAGTCCAGCAAAACAGCTCCATGATAGGGAGGAATGTATTCAATAATTTGCGTAATTGAATCTTTAAAAAGTAAGCTTGCCAATAAAGATCTCTAATAAATATGTCCGTTTACAGTGCTTAGTTTACAATGCTCCATGATTAGTTGCTGTATAATCATTCTGCCCTACTTATTTTTGCAATTATCCAACCATTACGGAGCCATAATAGCTTAGCAGTGAATTCCAACTGAAGGTTTTTGTTTTAGCAAAGTTGCTGGTTAAATATTTGCAATTACTTTATTGTTTTAACAGGTACAAAGCTGTTACAGATGCATGCTCTCTGCAGCCTGACATTGACTTACTACCATTTGGTGATCAGACAGAAATTGGAGAAAGGGTAAATGATATGAATCCTTTTATGTCTGCTTAGCCTATGTATTAAGAAGGCACGCTCTGATGTCACTCAGACAGATCTAGTCTGTATTGGGCTGTCAGACTGGTAAATAATTGTAATTCACCAGGGGTTACTGCAAAAAAATTTGAAAATTTTTTCCTTCTTCAGCTGTTTCTCAAGTGAGATTTTTTGATTAAAGTCTCCTATATTTTGCTTGCAGAATTTGATGCTAGTATTGGGTGCATTTTTCAGTCTAAGAATCCTACTGTGCTTAGAGAAGCTCTGGATAATTTACACTTACCCATGATTTGTTGATGAATAGCAATTTTTCTTCTGATAGTATATGAGGATTATGCTTGTTTATCAACAGGATTAGCATTTTAACAAAGTTTTTTTTTTTAATTGGAACTCTGTATAATTGTAAAAAAATTATATTTCCAAAGTGTTATCATAATGTTTATTCAAAGATGCACATTTCTGATCCATTATACTCATTAGGGGATTAATTTAAGTGGCGGCCAACGACAGAGAATCTGTGTAGCTCGAGCACTCTATCAGAACACCAACATCGTCTTCTTGGTAAGATTTTTCTTTTTCACATGGAGCATGGAAAATTAGTAATAAAGCTGTCATTCCTTGAGACTATAGGGATTTGTATTCAACTCTAAATCCAAATTATAGAGATGGGAAATAAACATCCACCAGAGGCAGCATCAAAACATACTGGGAGACTGACAGAGGTGAGATTTCCTACAGAGATTAACAGTGGAAGAATAGAACAGATTGCCTGACTTCTGCTCGCTGTCAGTGGTGACCTACTATAACATAGCCCCACTGAAATCAGCAGGACTTCTGACCAGGAAAAGCACCTTGAGAGCAATGAACAGACTGAGGGTTCAGTGCTCTCCTGCAGAGTGCTGTGGGTTGGAACAACATTCCCTTCTCTGTTACTAGTTTCAAAGCATGTCAGGAATTTCAGAAGGCTACTGTTCATGAAGGGGCTGTTTGAGCCTCTTCAGAATTAACCAAGGACTTCTGTTCTTAGAGAAAAAGTGTTTGCACATTAATATCCTTATCTGAATGTTGTCTTGTTGCTAGCCACACTCACTCAAAGTGAAGACCAAGCACACGTGCAGTTTAGTTTGGACAAAATCAGAACAGTTCCTAACTCTGTTTTACTTTCCCATGCCAGCTTCCCATCAAAATTAGGCCCAGGTTTGGCTCTGGATCCTGGCATTTTCAAATTTGGATGAAAAATTTCAGTTCTGGTGTTCTTGATCAAGATTATTCCACACTGTCAGTGTGGCACCAGCACTGCACATATCTAGCCACAAAAAAATTGACTGAGTCCATTGCTATGAACTGAAGAGCAATGGATTCTACCTCACTGTTTTGTAGTACAGCCCTCTGACTAGGTCTTAGTCATAAGAGACAGATGAAATGTTAATAATGGCAGATGCTTTCTACTTTTAAAAAATTCTTGAAAGAAATAAAACTAATATTGTATTCTGTTCTAATATTTTTAAATTTGATTTGATTGCAGGATGACCCATTCTCTGCACTGGATATTCATTTAAGTGATCATTTAATGCAGGAAGGCATTTTGAAGTTTCTGCAAGAAGACAAGAGGACCCTTGTTCTGGTGACACATAAGTTACAATATCTACCACATGCTGACTGGGTAAGAGAAGAGATACCACGATGCAGATTTGCTAATGAAAAATATACACTTGAAGTTAGCACCATAATGCTTAATGAGATCACTACTTTTCTCTGTAATAGAGTCCCTCCTTAATTCCATGTGTCATGTGGCTGCCACTTTACATAATATGGATTTTATAGTAGAAGGAACAATTATATTTTTACTTTTTTTTTTTTTTTTAAATTTAAAGCCACCAGAGAATTATAACTTAATTGCAGACATGACTATTACTTACTATGTCTTGTCCATGCTTTTTACAAGTACAGGTAAGCATGGCTTATAGAAGTCTCAGTTTATGAGCTGTGTCAACAAACTTGAGAAATTATTAATAAAATATGGAATAAAATTAACACAGAAATTTGTATAATGGTAATCTCACCAATACTGAGAAATGTCTTGTAGGGTCCAGGTAGTGTCTATGTTTCTGAGTAGACCTGTTGAATTCTTTCTCCCCTAGATCATAGCAATGAAGGATGGAATGGTACTTAGAGAAGGGACACTAAAGGATATCCAAAACAAGGATATTGAGCTGTATGAACACTGGAAAACTCTAATGAATCGCCAAGATCAAGAATTGGAAAAGGTAAATAGGAGCATTTGGGCAAGGATGACCTTTCTGAAAGAAATATTTTTAAGTTGGTTTCAAAAAACCCAAACCATTCAGAAAACAAGTTTTAAACTTCCCTTAATTAGGGAAAAAACACATGAACTGTAAGAAATTTTAAGGACCAGAATAGATTGTCTAGGAAGTGTGTGGTGTATCTGCCGTGGGTGGTTTGTAAGGATACATTAGGCAAACATCCTTCTGAAATGTGGTACACGAGTGATCCTTTGCTGAGGCAAGGGATGGGCTTTTATTCAGCTATTGCCATGAAAATTTAGGATTCTTTAAATACTTCTTTTGATGTTTTTATCATTCCAGAAGAGAGGGAATGAAAGAATGAAAGAGAGAGGGAAGGAAGTGGATAAAACAGGCTTTTCTGAAAAATAAATCCTAAAATACTGTGCTTTTGCATTCTGTGAGGTAAATGATCCAAATAATGTCTCTCCGAGGTTACTGTTGGTGCTACCACAGTGGCAGACAGCTAAACTCTCAAATTAATAATTAAGTTTCCTTATTACAGGATATGGAAGCTGACCAGACTACTCTTGAGAGAAAAACCCTTAGAAGGGCCATGTACCCTAGAGAATCCAAGTCACAACTGGAAGATGAAGATGAAGGTATGGTTTATAATTTTGCTTTATTTAGTCTATTACCACACTTCATTGCCTTTCCACTTGAATAGCTGGTAGTTCTTAGCAACAAAGTATGAAGACACTGATGACACTTGGTAATAGCAGTGGAAAGTCCAATACTTCGACATGTTTACAATATGCTTGTTTAAGAGAGTCTCCATAGATTTCTCTAAACATTGTACAGAGATAAGGGTGTACTAAAATTAATTTCTTTGCTAACTCATACTGCCTGGAGGTATCGAGGGGTAAGATGGAAGTAAAACAACAGTAAGAATTGTACTTAAAGCAAATTGAGGTAGCTTTGCCTAGTCATTGGCACGATAATGTTAGATCACATGTAGCTCTATTCCTCATGAGATATCTGTGAATGGTTTGTTCTGGGATTTTGAAATATCATGTGATCAAATGTAGTTATTTTCAATTCCTTTTTGAATATGGAGTTAACCTGCTATTTTTCTAGCTGAGACTATTTATGGGAGAAGCTTTAGGTTTTGTTCTCAAGCTTGGCTTCTTCTTTCCCCCAGGTCTTGATGCTTTTAGAAGTGCAGATTGAGATTCACATCACTTTTAAAGTGGGGTAGGGGACAGAATGGTTGGATATTGGCAGCTGACAACAAGACCCATCAAAAACTTTCCTGGGATGCTAGACAGGCCTAAAGGGAGTAGTCAGCCTGGCAAGCAGTAAATTTGTGCCAGGAAAGAGAAGAAGTGAACTGCAGGCTTCACTTTAGCTCAACAGGAGCACTAATTGCAGGAATTATTATGGTGATGTTGGCTGGAGCGACCACAGAATACATACTGGCTACTAACAGGCTCTTTACTGCTGCCTTCTGTTTCACCTTGCAATGCTCATGATGGATTGTCATCTTAATTATAGGTCTGTAGGTCCTGGATTGCTCCATTTTTATGAGATTCCCAATCACTGTACAATAGGCAGAGTTGGACCTCAAAGCCCATGAGATTGAAATATTATGTTGGCTTCATACTTTGGCAGAACTGAGCAGAACACCTCTTACTACGTGCAGTCATCAGTACACTTTATCAGTTAAATTCTTGGAGGAGATTAAATTGAGGTCATTCCCAATCTCCTCCTTTTGGTCTGTGCAAGAAAGTCTTGCTAAAAACCTTTATCTTCTTTGTGAGATAACAGAAAACAGGGAAAAAAGGTGTGTCCATATATTCCACAGAATGCCTTCAAAAAGCAGACATCATTCAGATCAAAAACCACATATCAGTAACTTCAGGACAGAAATATAACCTGACAGTGCATTCTAGGTTATCCATATGTGACCTAGGGAATGTACACAAAGTCTCTGTGTCCCAAAAAGTGTAGAATTTAAACTTTCAAAAAATCACTTACTAACTCATTTTTAATGTTCAAAACCAGAATTTAATTCATTCAGGGCTATCAAGAGCAGGTCAACATTTCTCCTCCCCAGGTGCGACCTGCAAGGCTGTGAGATGCATATTGTTACTACCTGGAAAAAAAATAAAAATTAAATCTCATGTTTATGCACCTACAAAATATATATTTCCCATAACAGAAGTCTCCCACCAATTAGATTTCAGTGTAACGTGGACAATTACCATTTTATCATAGACAAAACTTTAGTACTCTTGAATGAAGGGAAAATTCAACTTTTTCATGTGACAGATGACAGAGCCTCTGGATGGAGAGCTTTGGAGATCTTTCTGGAATCTTCCATGTGATCCAAAGTGCTCTGCTGACTATGTAATAAAAGCAGCTGACTAGATTGGGAAAGGCCTACTCTACTACAAATAGTCAGTACTGAAGACCTGATTTACAAAAATATTTTATTAAATAAACTGGAAAAAGTCAGACTAACAGTATAAAGTTCCTCAAAGAGCACAGAGGAAGCCTATGAAAATATGTCTGAAGTGTCTGCTGTTTTTAAATGACAAACTGAATTTTGCTGTTAAAATTAAAAAATAATAATTAAAAAAAAAAGTCAACCAAACCCAGTAAAACCAGGTATAATTCTTAATACTGAATCCAAGCTAACTTGATCAAATGTCTGAGTCACAGAGGAAGAAGAGGAAGAAGATGAAGATGATAATATGTCAACTGTCTTGAGGCTCAGGACAAAGATGCCGTGGAAAACCTGCTGGAGATATCTAACCTCTGGAGGATTTTTCTTGCTCTTTCTGATGATTTTCTCAAAGTTGCTGAAACACTCAGTTATAGTAGCCATAGATTACTGGCTTGCTACGTGGACATCCATGGACAACGCAAATGAAGTCAGGAACGTTGACGATGTTAAGAGCACAAATAAGGTGGGCCATATCTTGGAGCTTGACGGGGGGAAAAAAAAAAAAAAGAATGTTTTATAGTAATTATTTGCTGTTCATACAGAAGCCAGCTAGATTGGAAAGACAGAGATATAGTGAAACTGATTATTATATTGGGTTGATTAATTGGGCCCAAGGAGTTGTAGTGAAGGGAGTTAAATCCAGCTGGCGGCCGGTCACGAGTGGTGTCCCCCAGGGCTCAGTTTTGAGGCCACTCTTGTTTAACAACTTTATTGATGATCTAGACGAGGGGATCGAGTGCACCCTCAGTCAGTTTGCAGATGACACCAAGTTGGGTGGGAGTGTTGATCTGCTCGCGGGTAGGGAGGCTCTGCAGAGAGACCTGGACAGGCTGGAGCCATGGGCTGAGCCCAGCTGGAGGAGTTTCAATAAAGCCAAATGCCGGGGGCTGCACTTGGGCCACAACAACCCCCAGCAGCGCTACAGGCTTGGGGAGGAGTGGCTGGAGAGCTGCCAGTCAGAGAGGGACCTGGGGGGATTGATTGACAGCTGGCTGAACAGGAGCCAGCAGTGTGCCCAGGTGGCCAAGAAGGCCAATGGCATCCTGGCTTGTGTCAGCAATCGCGTGGCCAGCAGGGACAGGGAAGGGATCTGACCCCTGTACTCAGCACTGGTGAGGCCGCACCTCAATTCCTGTGTTCAGTTTTGGGCCCCTCACTACAAAAAGGACATTGAATTACTCGAGCGTGTCCAGAGAAGGGCAACGAAGCTGGTGCAAGGTCTGGAGCACAGGTCGTACGAGGAGCGGCTGAGGGAACTGGGGGGGTTTAGTCTGGAGAAGAGGAGGCTGAGGGGAGACCTCATCGCCCTCTACAGCTCCCTGAAAGGAGGGTGCAGAGAGCTGGGGATAAGTCTCTTTAACCAAGTAATAAGTGACAGGACAAGAGGTAATGGCCTCAAGTTGTGCCAGCTAAGGTTTAGACTATATATTAGGAAGCATTTATTTACAGAACGGGTTGTTGGGCGTTGGAATGGGCTGCCCAGGGAGGTGGTGGAGTCCCCATACCTGGAGGTGTTCAAGAGTCGGGTTGACATAGTGCTGAGGGATATGGTGGAGTTAAGAACGGTCAGTGTGAGGTTAATGGTTGGACTGGATGATCTTCTAGGTCTTTTCCAACCTAGATGATTCTGTGATTCTGTGAATTTTTCATGCTAAAACATGATAAATCAAATTTTATCAGTCTTTTCAAACATGCAAAACTGAAACAGACGCATGTTTGAGGTTAGAAAAAATTTTGGCCTTTCAAAGGAAGGAATCTCATACTAAACTTTTCCATTTGGATTTTTTTAACACCTAAGTCAATGACCCCATTTTCATCAGTACTGGCTGTCCAGTAATGTCCTGCCAGAAAAAAAAATAAATAAATTCTTCAAATGTACTACTTAAATACAATCTGCTTATATCTGTAAATTTGACTCGTATACAAATATCTCAGTGGAATACATTTAGTGAACTTTCAGAAGGTTTAAATGTGTTATAGGCCTGGCAGATTTGTTTAGGATTTCCTCTGGAAATTTTAGTGGTGCTTGAACTTAGTAAAGTGGAACTTTCCAACATCTCTCAAAGGTCTTAATTCTTGAGATGTTCTACTTCGGTTGTCTGAGTTTCTTGACTAAAAATCTGCATACTTTTGTATTTTTCCAGTTAGTATATCTTCACAGTTCTATCACTTCAAGATCGTGAAGGGTACTCATCACTATGTTGAGGGATCTTAGAACTGCCAGATCTTCTAATTATGTGAACTTAATGAATAGCAGTTCCATCATAGTTCTTTTATTTCCCAAAGATTATATTAGTATAATTATGTAATATAAGTGATATGACATAATAGCTGATTGGTAGCAAGTACCTTGGGAACTTCCCAGTAGAAAAGAGAAATGGGTGTTTATTTCTAGAATTTATGTATTTGTCATTTTATTAGACTTATCATGTAGCTGTCTTCAGCATCCTCTCTGGAGCAGGGATTGTCCTTTGCCTCATCACATCTCTGACTGTGGAGTGGATGGGCCTCACAGCAGCCAAGAACCTACACCATAATCTCCTAAACAAGATCATCCTTGGACCAATCAGGTACAGCAAAAATAACATTCCTCCTGAAAAGCTACATGATCAAAACCTGTCCTCTTTGTAACTGGAGGATACTCCTGTGAAAAGCTCTTGTATTTTCCCTGTTTCCTTCAAGACCTCAAAAAGTGAAAATAACTAGTGAGGTAATTAAGGGAAAAAAAAATCCATGTCAAAACATGTGAAATTTTATCCCTTTTTTTATCTGGCTGAAATGTGTCCAATAGCTGTCACCACCTTCAAAGCTAGAGTGTCAAGGATAACTTTGAGTGCAGTTCTAGCTCCAGAGCACCCTGATCCCACTCTGACTAGTAGGTATGATGTCAAAAAATGTGGACACCAGACTTCTTCTGATGGCTGGGGACAGGTTCTGTGCACAATAACGACAGTCTCTCACAGGCAGCAAGATGGCCAAAAGGGTGCCTACATTACAAACACAGTTATCATGGTGCTTTCATGAATCAGCTGAGTCCTGGTATCCTGGAGGCTGAGTAGCAACCAGGGACAGGCTGTGATCTTTGGAAGGGATCTTAAGTCTTGAGGGAGCATAGATGAAAGAGCAGGAGGCAAGATGGTATGTTTTTGGAAGGGGAGACTTAAAAGTTTTTTGAGGGGGAAATGCCAAGAGAAGTATCTAGAGGGTCAGGATGTGGACATTATGATCTGTTATGTTATTCATATTTACTGCTTGGTTTTAGAAAATAGATGGACACAGCTGTGTGTTCTGTCTGACTGGACTTTTTACCCCAAACTGGAATTTCTTTCAGGTAACTTTTTGTTTTTAATTTGTTCCACAGATTCTTCGATATGACTCCATTGGGGCTAATTCTAAATCGCTTCTCTGCTGATACAAATATCATTGATCAGGTAGACCTATCAATATACTCTGGCTTATTAAATCTTGGCTTTGTAAATTTTCACTTTGCTACTGAATAAGATGATGCATTAAAACATTTGGTAGAGAAAGGCATCAAAAACAGGCTCTGAGAATGATAATAAACAAACTCACATTTGTAGTAATGAGGGCAGGTAGCCATTAGAACAAACATGATGGGAGATGGTGGCTTTTAATTTAGTCATATGCAGACTGGTTCCTTCTGTTGGAAGATGTAGATTAGCAAAACACCAGATTTTGGGCTCAAACTGGAAACAGGGTAGAATATAATGACTTTAACTACATGGGAGTACACATGACAAATAGATGTTCCACCCTGGCTGTAGCACGTGTGAATTTAGAGCTTTCAGATAGAGATGCTTTCACTATGGCTGTGAGTTAAAATATATGAATGAGCAATAATCCGGAATGTAAGGGTGATGGGAACATGGAAGGAAAATTAAGAGGCTATGAAAAAGAGGATTCTGTTTCTCTAAATATTTGGGATATGAACAACAGTTATCTCTTTCTTGCCTGTTATATAAATGAGGTGGAAATTGCTCCTATTCCCCCATGATCTTTGAAACAGTGACTTTTAGAAAAAAACTTACTGTCTCATTTGTTAACCTCTGGACATTTGAGTAGTAGGCCCACAGAAACATAAAGGTCCCTTAAATAAGGAGAATATCAATGAGTGCACAGTGGTATCATTCCACTTTCCCTATGGTCCTCTATAGGAAAAAGCATATAGTGGTACTGCTCGTGATTTTCACCTTATGTATGGTTTTTGTTTCACTCTAGCATATTCCTCCTACACTGGAGTCTCTTACCCGGTCCACCTTACTCTGCCTGTCAGCCATTGGAATGATTTCCTATGCCACTCCATGGTTCCTTGTTGCCCTCGTGCCTCTTGGTATAGCATTTTATTTCATCCAGAAATACTTCAGAGTTGCTTCCAAGTATGTATTAAAAAACTGTTCTGAAAATTTCTTCTAAAAAAATTGTACATAAGAATTGTGATGAAATGTGAGTTTATAGGAGCTAGAATGATGGGAAAATTGCCGTGGAGTCCTGCTTTTGATCCTGAGGTATGAGTTTGAGACACACATTGGAGGATGTTTCCAGCTGATCTGACTACAAATGGGATATTTGGGGAAGTAACATTAGTTGCATCACTTTTGTACACTGTTGGCTCAATTCGGATAAGCATGAAGTTTTTTAATCAACTGAGCCAGCTCTTCTTTGACCTTTTGAGGGTTAGTAGAGAATGGAAAATAACTTCCTGGCTTAACGTCAGTCACTGCTTTTTTTTTTTTTCATATTGGGAAAAACTCCACAGAAAGTAATTTACGCTGTACAGCAACATTCCACATTCCGAACAGTTTGGCTGGTTATAATATATATAATTTTTCAGCAAAAAGAGTGTGATGATTTCTTAGAGTCGTGCTTCTAGTGCGAAATTCTTCATATAATTTAGTAAAACATCTTAAGCAAGCCACTGAAGTGTGTTCTTAAATTCAATCAGTCATGCTTTTTTTTTTTTTATCAGCCATATTTCTGGCTGGATTTATTCCACTTTCTGGTACTTAAATATGCCCATCAAGCTGCCTGCTGACCTGCAGGAAGGCCAGAACAACCTATGATCATTAGCAACTGTCACTTCTGGCCCTGTCTCTGCAGTTGCCAGTACCATTGTATATTTAATGGTAAAGCATTAGCTGCTGTTTTTCAGTAACCCTTTAAGAGACACGGTGATTTTCAACTGAGCATACCAGTACAGCTGGCTTCACAGATAATACCCTTACTTACATAGCCTGAGAAAGAATTGTGTCAATTATTCCCCTTAATGAAGCAGGATGGGCACAGAGCAACATATCAATAATTTAGCTTCACTTTACCCTACTTTTCATCTGCTTTCCTCAGAATATCCAAGGAGATTTATTCGTAAGAAAACTCTATATTCAGAATTCACAAAACAAAAATGTTTAATTCTGAAATAATTTTCTTAAATTCTCTGAGATTTTTCAGAAACCTTGTTCTTTCACCACTAGGTTTCCAAACTAAAGCTGTATGTGGGAGTACACCAGTCTCAAGGTGGCTGAGGAATCTAGGAGACCTGGTTTTCATTGTTAAATCCATTGTGGTCTTCTGAGTGTCACCCTGTCTTCTACACATAGCAGTGCACACTGTTTAAACTTATTACTTAAAATACAGAAGAGTGGGCAAAATCTGATATATTAGACCCCAGGGGACTGCTACAGTTTCTCTCTGTATTTTATATGTGAAAGTAAAGTCTCCATCCATCTCCAAACCTGGTTTTCCCACATGCTATACTGATAGCCATACCATGCAAGCTAGCAAGAGGTTGATCTCCTCTGTAAATCAGCACACACATACACATGCACCCATTGGCTCTGCAAGTCCATAAGTACTTAATTCATTTTATTCCCTTACAGTTTTCTGAGAAAATGTGTATCAGCAAGTGTTTTTCTTAAAATCTGTTTAAATTAAACTCTTTTAAATCACTTATGAAGCATTCAGGGTTGACTTGTGTTATTTTAATCCACAATAGAAATTAATAAATCAAATTTATTTGTAGAAATAATAGTTTTGGGAAGTGTAGGATGAAGGAATTGCTTCAGCCAGTATTTATAACTTACATGGAGTACTTTCCAGGCATATAAGCTTCATTAATTTTTAGAAATGCAAATATTTACAGTATTCCTTGCAGCACTTTGACCCTTTGTTGTATTTTCCATTACATCTCTCAAAAACTTATGTGAATTTTCCATCATAAATTTGAAAGAGAACATATTTATCAGCAAAACATAAGCATCAAATTCAGTTCTGTATACTGTAACATTCATCATCATGGAGCTGTTATTTCTCCTGGCCTATCTAGTACAGTGTGCAAACATAGTAGGATTTTAATAAAGATTTTAAATATCAATGGTCTGGCCTCTCTTCTGTTTATACAACTGGCTGCTATGCCAATAGCAGTGTTACAGAAAGATGTATTTGTCTCTGTGGTTTGGAAAACATTGCTGTTTCAGGAGACTGGAGCTTTTTAGACCTAAATATCATTGCTCCGTGCAGGTCTTGAAAATACCATTGCTGAATAATTGAGGAAATTTCTCATTCATATTATTTCTTTGTCAGTGATATCTCTATATCAACCAATGTGATAATGTTAGTACTACAAATAGAAGGTCTACTATAGTCTGTTATATTCTATATTCAGCATATTGTGGAACTTACAGATTCTCAAAATGAGGCAAGCTTTATATTCAAAGGCACCCTATTTGTTAGGCTGGCTGCTACAGTTGCAATAAAATAGATGAACTTGCAGATACACAAATACCTGATGGAAGATCCACAAATAACAGTTTAAAATCAACTGCTCTGAATTTAATGATATTAATTTTATTAATAAATCAGAATGTTTGAAATGTGACATTCCCACGTCAGTGTCTTTCTATACTATAGAAATACTATTTTGTGTGATCTTGAAAAGAATATGTGCAATACATAAAATGTCTGTTCTTGTCTGTTATGCAGTCAAATTCTACGGAGATGTTTACATTGTAAGGGCTGTCTGTTGTTTTTCGTACTCCCAGGGACCTCCAGGAACTTGACGACAGCACCCAGCTACCTTTACTCTGTCACTTCTCTGAGACAGCTGAAGGCCTCACCACCATTAGAGCATTCAGGTTAGTAAAACAAATGATTGGAGGGAGGCTTGGGTTTTGGTCTGGCACACGGAGCTTACTTGAAGTATGTCTGAGGGAAGACTGTTGAATTTGGTGGACTTTGAATGTTGTCTCAGAAAAGGGAAGAGATTTTGGTTTTGTGTTGATTTGCCATGCCTTTAAACACTTGTGTATATTTTCAGTTACGCAAAAATTTATCTATTGGTTTTCTGCTGAATTTAAGATGATGAATTTTTTAGGATATGATATTTAAACTTTCAGTGTCTCTAGTTTAACCATGCCTTAGTTGGACAGCAGGGAGCTCTCCTTTGTCAGGCAGGCACAGGCACCACTCCTTCAAACCTCCTTGCTCTATCCTACAAGCTGTGCTATCCAAGTGCCCCTAAATCATTTCTGTATTTAACACACTCCTCAAGCAGAGAAACATCATTATAGCAGTCTCCAACTGAAAGTCAGTATGAAATTTGAGAGACTTGCCAAGAAAACTACAACAGTAACCTTGTCAACCAAAACTGAAAAATAAATTCCAGAAGATTAAAAGAATTTTTCCAAATTTCCATGCTTATATTTTTTTCTCTACTTACTACATGAAATATAGACCAAATTCTCCTTGTATATTCACTACATTATAGCTAGCATGACTGTTAAAGTGCCGGCTTGATGTTGCTCCCCAGTAAGCGTAACTTGCAGTCATTCTGTACAATGTAGAATTTTGAACCAGTGCAGATATCACTGCAATGCTGTTTACACATCTATCTGATCAGCTTAAGACTGTTTCATGAGTTCAAGCTAGCTTTAGGGCCTAGGCTATTAGTACAGAGTGCTATGGTAAGGACTGTGGCAGAAAAAGCAAAAATGTTGAGTGGAAGACATGTGAGCCAGTGGTCAACAGGAAATACTTTAACAAGCTTATATTCAACAAGAAATATTCTAACAAGCTTTAACAACCAGAATGATGTATTGAAACACTGTCATAAATAAGGCCTGATGCTGATGTATGCTGAATGCATCTTGAGAGGTTGAAAGTGGCCTTTCATCACGTTTATCTCCTGAGAAAGAGGAGCTTAGCACTTCTAAGGAGCAGTTCAACTCTTCTTTACCTTACAAAAAGGCAATGTGGTCTTGGATGGCAGAGAGCAAAAGGCAGTCCTAGGGAAGGAGTAGGCATCATAACCATCACTTGAGCTTTCCATGATCTCTGGTGCTAATCAAAGCCATTTCATTTCCCTGTCTGTTCTCCACTGTCAACCAAACCTGAAATCTCCAGTGTTTTCTGTCAGCAAGCTTGTATTTACTAATAGTCCTGTTAGTCATCCTCTGCAGTTTGAGTTCAGTATGTTCCAGGATAAAATAGAGCAGCTTGTCACATAATTTACCACAAAGTAGTACAGTTGGATCAGAAAGCGATTTCAGTGACCTTTGCTGTTTGTCATCTGACAGGATAAAAGTCTAAAACTGCCCAGAAGATCAGCTGGACGTGGATGAAAAGATACAGATTGAGCATGTCAGATTTTCCATTAGAAAAATGGGAGTTTTGCTGTCAGAAAGGCAGATGAGCAAAATAGTCAGTGCATCTCTGCTCCTTCCTGTGTCATTACTGTTACCATTTGTTGTTTTGGGGAGGTTACTTGACGTATTTACAAGCTGTACAGAGGGAAATAAAGTATCAGTGGGAAAAGGAAAAAAAAAAAAAAAAAGAAAGAAAGAAGTTTCTGGCAGAACAGGATTTACAGGTGCTTCACAGCAGGGCCCTCAGACCAGAATGGAAGAGCTTGCCATGGTAAAACAGATGATAAACTGCTGAGTGAAGTTCAGCTAGTTTATTCAAGTGAGGGAGACAATAGAATATGAAAAAACAAAATGGTTTCCATTTGACCTAAAGTACTGCAAGGCACCATGAATTTACTACACTTAGACCAACAGAGATTTCCCTCTGCCCTCCCAAAGCGTACCTGGGCTCTTAGGCTCTCTGGCATCCTTGCACTGTTTTTCAAATCTGACTGGCATTACGTGGGTGAGAGGGAAACAAGTGATGGTGGAGGTAACGACACTCATTTCTGTAACTTGGAAATGATCTATATCTCTCCCTCATAGTTTTTCCAAGTTGCTTAGGCAAGGTGTGACTGGCTGAGAAAACAGCTGAGCCGAGTAGCAGAAAGGTATTGATCTACTGATCAATCTACAGTCTACGTTAGCTGAAACCTTAGAAATGTCACTACTGGTGAAGACTTCCGCAGCTGGCCGGGTAACTTCTGAAATCAGATTTTAAGCTGACTGGTAAGCTCTCTGCTCCTGCTAGAAGCTTGCGAGGAAGAAGTGAGGGGCCACAGCAGTGCTCACCAGTGAGAGGACCAGAGGGCAACAGCAGCCACAGTCCACAGCTATAAAAGCAGATATGCTCTGGGAAGTATAACTCGGCCCTCTCACCCCATTTGAGGGGACAGGCTCTGATCCAAAATCTAGTCCAATATAATTTCTTGTCTAACAAATTCCTCTCCATTGTAACCAATGCCTGGTTAAGGAAAGCCCTGGCAGCAGGTATGGGTCCTTAGGGAAGAGTTTTTAACACAAAATTTACAAAAGCAGAAGAGCAAAAAGTTTTGGTTTGGAAGGAGGGGAGGGAGATAAGAGTTTAATGCTTCATCCTTTTGTGTATGAGTGTGTAACATGTTGTAATATAACAATTTTGCTCTTGGCAGGCATGAAGCCAGATTTAAACAACGTATGCTGGAACTAACAGACACGAACAACATTGCCTATTTATTTCTATCGGCTGCCAACAGATGGCTGGAGGTCAGGACGGTACGTTCAGTTTCATCCCAGCCATGGTTTTGAAACCTTGGAAGCAAACAGAGACTTCGTCTGATGCAGAGAAGATAATGATGAGAAATAATCTCACAATGAGATTATACACACTGTTCCTTAAAATAGATCGGGATTGTTTATGTTAAACCCATAGGGGTTTTTCAGCTTTCTTGGCCAGGATTAAGAAAATACAAGTCTCCCTCATCTTTTGCTGTTTTGATGTCTAGCATCTGAAGAGAGTGCAAAAACAAACATTTACATAATTTGAAGCAAGGCTTTCTCTACTACTGTGTGGCATCTGCAGAACTGCTGCTGCAAGAACTACTTTCAAACCAGAGCATGGCTTTCTAGTAGTTTCATGAACTATGCCATCATTCTGACAGGGCTGTTTTAAGCACCGCTGAGCTTCCAGGTCCTGAGGTATCTCTCCAGCACCAGTTTTAATCCCATAGCTGTAATTTAAGACCCTACTTCAGCTGTGAGGCCGTAATGTTTGTGATTTTAGTGTTCAGTATCACAAAAGGTGGTAGAACTAGACTCCAACAGAAAACCAAATGACAATCGGGCACAATGCAGATATTGCCAGTGAGATAGGCTCCTGGCTTTTATGGGGGCTCTCCAGGGACAGTACATCAGGAACTTTCCTGATCAGCAAGGTGAGAAGAGGCAAGCAAAGTCACTGTGATTTCCTTATTCATCTGACACTAAAAGAGCAGTGAATAAACAGAGCAGTGACCTGCTTCTGCTAGACACAAATAGTAATGGGCATGATTCATCCTCATATCAAAGGCTGTATGCTCACCTTCTTTTCCTGGTATGCTGGCTGTGCTCCATTTCTTATGATGGCAAAGCTTGCTCTTGTACATGAAACTTTTGGCTTCCTACAGCATCCAAGATCAACTCTACTTGCTTCCAAATCAAGACATATAAATAACAGAGCAATAGCCAGTCCTGGAATAAGCTGTGGCAATGCCTGTTAATGTCTCATGGTCTTAGCCTTGCTTACGTGCATAATGAATTTGATACAAGAATATGCATTGCTTCATCATAGAATTATAAATAATGTGGTCTTTCCAAGGAAACTATCATTTAGCTCAGCCTACTGGCACAGGGGTACTAAGATCACTCAAAAGTCTGTAGGATTTAATAGCGACTGTGAAGTTCTGTCTCAGCTGCTGATGGAGACTCAAGAACATTGTGCTTCTACTTCCCTGTAGATGTTAAGTTTGAGTCTGTCATCTACTCATCATACTTTTTACAGACAGTTGAACTAGGAAGCCCTCATTTCAAATCTTAGAAGGAAAGATTCCAGGCAGGATATTATCAGAGAGGAGGAGAAGAAATGGATGGAAAATGCTAATTCTGTAATCCAAAGTAAACATAATGCAGGGAGCAGTGGGAGAGTGGAAATACCAGCAGTCTCGTGAATCAGGCACCTTGACAACTACATGACATCACATGTGGCATTCACTTCAAAACTGAGGTACACATCAAGAAGATGGGTTCAAGCTCCTGCAAAGGTTGTTAGAAGTTAGATCTTTCTAATACAGCCTACACAGCAATTTCTGTAAAGCAAGTCATCACCATGCAACAGAGCTGAGAGCCTTTAGGTATCTACCACAGAATAACTCTGAAACTCAAAGTGCTGTGGCCAGAGCAAGGCTTACTGCAGCACCACAACTACACAGCTCTACTGCTTTCAGAGTCCACACTGCCAGCACCCACATGGTGATTCACTGCAGGCTGTGAGCATATAGCAGGCTTAGGGATGCCTTCACCATGCATGGTGTCCCATTGCATGACATAAACACTGTCTGTCAGTCTGCCCACTTGTGCCAATAAAACATGTGCATGACCTGTATAAATTCTACCAAAATTCTTCATGGATTTTGTGAAGTCACTGATACTTCTCTTTTGGGGGGCACAAACCCATGTCTGAGAAGACCTGAAGGACAGTGGAGAGAGTGGAACTGATTTGTTTTAGTGGTAGAATTAAGGGTGTCATTATTACGCCATTCTTACGATTTTAAATTTTTTTATGTGCTCATTCGATTTTTTTTATCTCCCCTAGTTTTGGAGTGAATTAAGGACTAGACATCAGTATAGAAATAATCCTCAGTAAAGTGGACCTGCTGTGCAATGAAATAAATTTTCTTGTTGCTGCATTTTAATGTTGCCTAGAATCTTTCTCTCCCCATCTCTCTCATTCTAGGATTACCTTGGTGCTTGTATAGTTCTGACTGCAGCTGTCACTTCCATCACTGAAGGGCCTAACTCGGGGTTTGTGGGGCTAGGTCTCCTGTATGCTCTGACGGTATGTATCAAGGCAAAGCATAAGAACTTTCAGACCAATGTATTAATTTTACAGTATTTTTTTAAATATACATGGTTATCTTCCAGCCTTCTTAATCTTGAAAAAAACAATCTTGCAAATAATGGATTTGAGCCAAAGCTGAGAGAGTTCAGGGCAACTTGGACTTGCTTCAGGTTTTATGAGCCAATTAAAAAAACACAACCATTCCCAGGCCCTGCATGCTCTCAAGCAGAGCAGGAAAATTAAAAATGCGTAAGAAGACCTGCTGTGCACTCTGTTTTGCACAACACAATGTTGGTTCCGCCTGTATATAGCAAAGCCTGCCAGAAAATACTGTTCCACAGACTGTCATAACCTGGGTAATCTTTAACCAAAGACCAAATAAAATAATTACTGAAGAACCAAAAATACCAGTTCTGCCTTTGGAGGGAAACTACTCAGATGCCCAATACTGCCCATGCAATTCTGAATGGATCTGGGGATTGAGACTTTTGGGGCTGGTGGGCATGGCATCATCATGACAGGGAGCAGTAGAAAAGCAGAGGAGATGGGGTTAGGAACAACGAGATTTTGGGGGCATGCTGGCATTTTGACACTATACTTAGCAGTGAACTATTTGAGCTGAATCATGGAGAAGGAACAGTGTTTTAGTGTACTAGGCTGTAAGAGAAGCTGAGAGTGCATCATGAGCACAGAGTGAGTACAATCACCAATAGAGAATAGAAATATCACTGAATTAACCATGAGAGTGGGGACAAAAGCATGATGAGGATAGTGGCAGGAAGAGTTTCTGAAATCATGGCTGGCACAGCAAAAATCTGGCTGCTTTATGGCACTGGTCTGAGGGAGGGATATGGGTATGGGTCTAATACTGGTGTCTAATACTGAGATCTGGCTTTGCACGTAAATGCTGGCAAGCCCATGGTTACAACAGAAAGTTCTCAGCCGTTGCCTTAGGGTGACCTTAGATCCCCTTTGTGCCGCTGTTGCAGCAGTGTAAGAATCTGCCAGCAACTGGGAATCAGTCCCACTGCTTCAGCTGCACTCTGAAAACATTCCTGATAATACTGCTTCGTTAGCAGAGATCTGGAAGCACCAGGATGTCTGCATCATCTTTGCCTTCTTTGTATTTAGTCTGTGTTTGCAAACAGATTATTAGTGTAAATTTAGCCATGTGCTGAAGTCTGGCATATCAGAGGAAAAAATGCTGCAGTCACCAAGTGATTACCTGTCTCTCTCTCCTGCCCCACAGTGACACTGATGAAATTTAGAATGCAGTTGGATCATTACCTATGTCCCTTGACACAGGTTTTTCTATCATTTCTCTTTGGAGCTAAGAGAGGGCTTATGTTTGGACCCAAATGAGAGCAAACTGTTTGTACCAACATTGTGTTTACAGTAGACATCCATAAACTTATTCTCTCCCCTTGTACAAACACTGCCAACTCCCTTGCACAGCAGTGATGAAGGTTGAAATAATGGGTAGAGCCTTTCAGATGCCAGGCTCTGTTATGAAATCTGCCAGGTCTGTGATTGCAGCCTGCTATTCCTCAAGCAGCAGTTCTGCAGTGTTTATCTTACCTGCAAACCCATTTCTGTAACTTCCTGACTCAAAAGCTGGACACTGAATGAACAGGTTTCTAAACAACAAAGAAAATAATATCCCCTTAAGTAACTCTATTTAAGGATAAATCAAGCAACTAAATCCTCTAAATTGACAACAAACGTTATTGCTGAATCTCAGTGAAAATTATATACTGTATGCCTGTTGGACCAGTTTTTTAAGTTAGTGAAAAAGAAGTGGGGCTGGGTGATTTATTCATAATAAAGTTCTTACTTGGCAGATTCAGCAATTTCCCACAAACAAACGGCAAAACCTTTCTCTGAATATATTTGTGTACGAGTTGTTTTCACTGTGTTAAGTTTCTAGACCTTTAATCAGTTATGTAAAGTATCTCAGTTTTTGAAGGTGATTGTCAATCAGCTGTTCCTAATAAGATCAGGGTTTTTTTACATGAGCACCTAAGTACAGACTTAGGCACATTTAGGAAATGTTTAGGAAATTGCTTTACAATTTTCAGCTTTAAATAGTCAGTCCTGACTAGGGATCAGTTTGTCTAAGTCACTGGGCATTGTTAGACAACTAATTATCAACTATTATCTACTACAGGTAGTACCTTTACTATTGATCAAATCCTTTTCATTACAGATGGGAATAAAAACCAAGAAGGAAATACCACTGAGCTGATAATACGTTTTTTGTTGTATATTTCTATGCTAAAAAACCTCACATTTTCCACAGAGAGAAATTAATTATCTAAATATGCACACAGAAACAGAAATTAAATTCCCATCAATTATTTTCAATATATTCGCAAAGTGAACTTTCTTAATCCTTAGTTACAGTCTTTGAAAGATTAGAAAATGTCATATTTCCAAACAACACTTCAAATTTTTATTCATTTTCTGTTTGTGTGCTTAAAGATGCCTTTCAGTACTGATTACTAGATGCTGAGAACAAGAGATTCCCTTAATCAGCCACATCTTCAGACAGTAGGTACAACCTTTCCATAGTGCTCCTTCAAAAAAAAAGGATGAGAATACTGAACACTAAATTACTATGTCAGGGTTGTTTGTGTTGGAGTACAACTGGCTTATTAGGTAGTTGATGCTGTTGCACTGAGTCTTGAACTGTTGTAAAGTCAGTAACAAACCCACTGTGCTGAGTCAGGACAAAGACTTTTACAAATTTACCCAACCTTTATTTGCAAACAGGTAGGTGAATAGACAGAAGGCTGAACCCTGTCCTTGCTTTCATTTTGTGATGCAGATAACCAACTATCTGAACTGGGTGGTGAGGAATCTGGCTGATCTGGAGGTGCAGATGGGTGCAGTAAAGAAAGTCCACAGCTTCCTGAACATGGAGTCAGAAAACTATGATGGCTACTTGGGTATTGCACTCTAATCTTTTGGGGTTTTAATGTGGTAATTGTGAAAGCATGCAAAATGTATACACATCTTTGGTGGCCAAAATCTGTTCTCATTGACGTGTTGGAACTCCCTCTGATCTGAGTGACAAGGACAGCCAAAAGCGGCTATGAGATATGTAGCCCATGCTAGTCAACATAAAAAAACCCAAAACTACCAAATGCCAAGAAGACAGAGCATGGCCCTACACAATCAGAAAGTACCAGGGCACAGTTATAGATGGGATGAACAAAACATCCATGTAGTTATTTAGAAAATAAAAATATGGGTAAAAATTGTAAATGCACCATCAGTCACATGCTTCAGAATCTCTCATCTTTGCAGCAAATGGGGACTTCAAGACTGGGTCACACTGGCAATCAGACCTCACCAACTCTTTCCTGAACTGCACATTGGTGTTCATACTCCACATATTTCAAATTGGCTTTGACTGGTATTTTAGAAGTGCTTGAAATGCAAGACCAAAAAGGCTCACAGGTCAGCAAGTTTCCCTGGAAAGACAAGCCCCTTAGTCTGGAGACAAAACCTGCCTGTGTATTTACAAATCAGGATGAAATATGAGCTGTGATAATGTCAACAGCTCGTATTGCACAGCAGTAACAACATCCTTCCTTGTGCTGCCCTTCCTGTGCCAGTTACTGACCAAAGAGCATGTTAACACTGCACTGACACTACATTCTTCTCTGCTCATTTAGCTTCTCTCCATTTTGTTGCCAAGAGCCATTTCAGCATCTGCCCTCTCTTCTTACGTGTTGAGATCTGGAAGCTAAGTGCTAATGCACCTGCCGGGCAGTTCCTAGCTCCCTCTTGGCAGGGAAAAGGGAGTCCATTTCTGGAGTGGCTTCAGGAAAGTGCCCAGGCAGGAGAGAGGGGGAAAAGGGAATGTCATAAAGGGTGACCCTCTGATTGAATTTGGTTTGGTTTGGTTTGGTATTTCAGATCCCTCTCAAGTCCCCAAAGACTGGCCCCAGGAAGGAGAAATCAAGATTGAAAATTTATGTGTTCGATATGAAAACAACCTGAAACCTGTTCTTAAGCATGTTAAGGCATATATCAAACCAGGACAAAAGGTACCAAGTTAAGCAATTACCTATCATCCTCATTCCTTATTGTGTTTTCTTTTCTAAGATGGCAGAAGAGCAAGAATAGCAACAACTTGTAGTGACAGCTATATACCTTGATGGTCCTCTCTGAGGTCCCTGGACATGAGTCGAGAAACTTAAACTGATGACATTTTATTTTAGGCTGGGATCAGTTTTCCCTCTGAGCGTCCCACTTCTTTCCAAGTCCATCTCCCTCGCATAGAGTGAGCCTAGGTGGCCAAATGAGGTTAGATGAACACCAGACTGGAACTGGGTAAAAATGTAAGAATATCTCACATTTCAGCATATAGTGACATTGGAGTCCAGATCAAAATGCTGAAGTTTCAAAAATTTCCTGGGACAAGTCCTTATGATGCTGAGAAGCAGAAAAGGGGAGTGTGCTTGCTGTGCTGGTCTGCCACCAGCCATTAGGAAGGACCTTTCTACTCACCACTAGGGTGATCCAGTCCTGCTTTCCCAAAATCAGTTGCTAGTCTGATTTACAGCTTCCCCCTGTAAGTAACATCTTGTGTTCTTTTGCAGGTTGGGATCTGTGGTCGTACTGGCAGCGGCAAGTCATCCCTGTCTTTGGCATTCTTCAGAATGGTGGACATATTTGATGGTTAGTTTTCACTGGAGTATGTTGTCTGTCCTGACCTGCTTCCCCCTTATTTCTTCAGAAGAAGTGAGGAGACTTTTTGATAGTTTATATGGCTCTCAGGCTCAGAAGATACTTGATTAGAATGAGGCTTGTTATGCCTGATCCTTCAAAGTACGGTGTCCTATTGTGAGTAGCGCTTTGTTCTTCCAGGGAATGTTACACACAGATTATACTCCTAATTTTTAAAATTTTTTGTGTGTATGGTCTGACAAAATAATATGCCATTTTTGAGATAGTCGGAAAAAATATGCAACCCTTTGGAGCCTCTAAATTTCTCCGAAAGAATAACTGCATTATCTTATAATAGCTGTCAAAATAGTAGCAGAATAGAAACTAGATCTCCACAAGTCCATTCCCTTGATATTTATTTTTATTTTATTGTGGTTTCCCACAACTACAGCAGAAATTGACTAAAGGTTTTGGAAATATTTTGCTGGTTTCACTCCTGCAGCATTTCACTCTCCCAGCTAATTGGCGTGGACTGGTATGCAGCAATATGCATCCTGGCATTTATAACAGATATACGTGTGTGTTGTTGCGGGAATATGGAAACCGACTGGAAAGTCATCTTTTTGTTTCAAAGATGTTTCTAATTTAGCCATTGCATAAGGAACATTTTCTAGGAAAATGCCTGTAGGATGTGGGAAGACAAGTCTGATGCAGCTAATATTTGCTTTTGTTGTGGTTCTGTGCCTATACATATCTATGGTAATAGGTTTCTGATTCATGACTGGGGTTCCTGGGTATATAAATAGTGCAAACAATAATAATTATGTTTATGGTCAATTTTAAGCTTCCTTCTACTTTAATCTTCTTTCTGTATCTTTTCTTTGCCTGTTCCTTCTGTATCCCTGATTTTTCCCAATGGGAATGCCTAAGTCTTTTCTAATCAAGATCTGTTTATCCTTTGTGAGCATCCCTCTCTCTCTCAGCTAGACCCATATTTGGCCTTTATGCTGGTCCACTTCTGGGTGGAGCCCTGGCTCTAATAAAAGTTACAGGAACTCTTCTAGAGCCAAGATTTCATTCATGTTGTCCATCTTGGCCCATTATGTCTCTATTATGTCTTTAAATTTGTACATGTTCTGTTTTACTCCCCTATTCTCGCTTCCTTCTTTTTTCTTTAGTGTTTCCTTTTTCTTCCCTCTGTTCAAACTACCTCTCATTCCTCTTCTGTCTTGTTTGGTCACCCTCATTACTTTCCCACTTTCTCAGCTCCTCTCTAATTTACTTTTTTCCTTAGGTCTCCTCATCTGCTCTTTTCTTTTCCTTGAGCACCATGGCTTCTATCAAAAATGCATTCCCCTATTCCCAAAGCATGTCATATTAATTTATTCCACCTCATCTCCTGCTAACCTTCTCTCATGTCTTCATTTGTGAAGAAAAGGAATTGCTTAAGTTTATGCAAACACTAATGTCTCATGCTGAAGTCATGATCTGATTCAGGCTTTATGAAAGTCTGAAAATAATTGGGCTTTGCACATTACAAACTAAATCCTGGTTTCTCTCACCAGCTAATAAAAGTGTAAGACTATTGGTAGTCCATCTAGGTGGGGATTAAGTCTTTCATTGGAATTGGGCCAATCAGAGGAACCTACAAAATGCAGTATCATGACAATTGGGAATGACAGAAGAGGCATATGTGAACAGCTTTGAACATCTGTGTATTTGCCAGTTCACAGTTAGATTCTTGCTGTTGGGAGAGATAATTGATGAACTTAATGTTAGGTACTTCCCAGGGAAGAACGCAACTGCCCAGTGAAGTAATCCACAGGGAAACTGCAGAAGTGAGCCTGATGAAAATACCCTTTATGATACCCTCATTCAGTTTGCCCTGGCCCATCCCTTCCCCATAACCTGAAGGAAGTTTCTGTGTTCAGGGAAAGCCAGTGGAGTCAGTAGTTCCTTGCTTTTGTTTGAGGATTCAAGGGAAGAGAGCAGCCAACCAAGTTTCTTTTACACATTTCCCCCATCTCCCTTGCCTGAATACCAGCAGTTGCCACACCCAGTACATCATAAATCAGATTTTCAGATGAGATCCATATGCTTTTGACCTGAACTAGTGACTAGAAAAGGAAAAGTATCCCAGCTGTTGCAGCAACTTCTTGTTGGGGAATGAACACTAGGGTAAGGAGTGATTAACGTGACTGCTTCCAGTAATCTTATGCTAGCAGAACAGTATGTGGCTAATTCACAACCAAAACTGAAATAAAACTGAGCTGTAGGAACCAGCATGAATGGTATTAAAATGCCTTGGTGTAGGACATCCTTTTTTGTTTTTCTAATCTGCCTCTTGTTAAAAAGTTAATGCTACTTCATTCCTTCTAGAGTTCAAAGGATAGTTTTGGCTTCTGATGTATGGACTGCAGACGCATACATACATAATGTAAAAGAAATTGTGCACAGTCTCAAATATCTTCTGTAACTGTTGAAGTCAAGGGGAACAGAGAAAGGCACAGGATGTGGCTAATTACATAAATTGCTCTTGTTTTCACTTTGTTTGACTGTAAAGCTCAGGTTGCCCCATAATAAATTATTCTTCTGGTGCTATCATTAATCACATAGCATGGAAGCCATATATTTCTTTTAAGGGAGGGGGCAGGGGAGAAAAATAAAGAGAGTAAGGCAACAGTGTCACTAATAAGCTGGGTTCACTCTGGCTTGTGTTACTACATACATTCACCTTCCAAGTGTTTATATGACAGTGCTGAGAGACTCATCAGGTTTATATGACAAGCTGCCTCATCATGTGGAGTCCAGCCCAGACTAGCTGTTTTATCTTTCTGTCTGCTACCTGCAGATCACACACTTTGTGCAATTCCTTCACATGTCTTCTGCGTGTTATTTTAAACAGGGAGGATAGTGATTGATGGAATAGACATCAGCAAATTGCCTCTTCATACTCTCCGTTCCCGACTCTCCATTATTCTCCAGGATCCAATATTGTTCAGTGGTTCCATCCGGTAGGTGTAAGTCACTGGGGGGTGACAAGCAGCATTTCATGGCATGTTTGTGATGGGCACTGTGGAACAGGAAGGCATGGAAAAGGGCAGGAACCTTCCTAGCTCAGTCCAATCTATCTACACAGTCTGTCCAAGGGAAGTCAAGTAACATACACAATGCCAAAATATTCCTTTGCACAAGACCTGAAAGAGCTGTAATTGCAATATTAAGACTCCTATTATGGTTTTGCTTGCAGCTTTAATTTGGATCCAGAATGCAAGTGCACCGATGATAGACTGTGGGAAGCTTTGGAGATTGCTCAATTGAAGAACATGGTCAAGTCATTGCCAGGAGGCCTTGGTATGTCTGAACGAAGTCTCTGAGAACATAGGCCAATAATGAAATTATGCATGCATGAGCATGCACACATATAAACAAATACATAGAATCTTACACTTTGAACCATCAGGTAGAAGTTCACAGGCACCTGATGAATATTCTTGTCTCTATGCTGGAGAGAACGTTCTCACTGAAAAGGTAAAGAGTAGTCTTCCACTCATTGCAGAAAAATCCTGCAGCACCTCAGCATCATAGTGAGGTGACTAGTCAGCAAAGAGTTAAAAAAGAGCAGTTTTACCTCCACTCCATAAGCAGAATCTGACTCTGCCAGCAGAGTTGTGGCTCTTGTCTAGAACACTGACAGAGCATTTTCCTTATAATTTCAGATCTGAATCATGAAGAAAACTCACATATTTCCTTCCACATTATGTGTATTTCATATTACTAAGGTATTATCCTTCAGTCTACCAGACTTGCTAACTATTTGTGCCAACTATTTGTTTAATGATATATTTCTCCTTTTCCAAAAAGTTGTGCTCACTTTTCTTGGTATCACTCTATTCCAGTGTTCGTTCAAGATCATGTTTATTGGCTTTTACAAGGATTTTGCTTGTCCCTGGAATAGTGCACAAGCAGAGCTTTCATGGTGCCCACTCAAACTCACTGGGTCCTGATTGTACGAACATACCTCATTTTAGTGGGTCAACATTCAAAGTAACTGATTTTATTACAGATGCAATGGTCACAGAAGGAGGAGAGAACTTCAGTGTAGGGCAAAGGCAACTCTTCTGTCTGGCCCGAGCCTTTGTTCGTAAGAGTAGCATTCTCATCATGGATGAAGCCACAGCATCTATTGACATGGCCACAGTGAGTATATCAATTAGCACCACTGATGCATGGATCTACACGGAGAAGAGGCATCTCCCATAAATTTCAGCCATGAAATCTCTTTAGCCAAAAAAACCTGACAGCTTTTTTGCTTTTCTCTTGTGTGTGGTTTCAGCCATTGCTATTGATGTGTTTTGGGGATTGATGTCTATGGTGAAGGGAAAAAAGACAAAATGAAATGTTTTAGAAAATCACTGCTTTCACAGATATGGCATTTCATTACTGAGAATCTGGTGCGCAGATCAGAGATAGTATGGAACATGATCCTCTGTCATGTGCTTGAAGACACACGAATTAAAATGTAAAAGGATGTAGTAACTAAAGAAAGCCTTTTCCTTTGGTAGGAAAACATTTTGCAGAAGGTTGTGATGACTGCCTTTGCGGACCGCACAGTTGTAACAATAGCAGTAAGTATTGATGCCAGCAAAAGGTCTCTTTCCTTATTCCTCAGTTAATCTTGCCTTTCACCAGTTAAACACTGTATAAAACTAAAAACATCACAAAATAAACCTAAAACACAAGGTCAGAATATTCCCAGATACTAGAACAAGTCATACATACTATCAACATGAAATTTTGCAGTAAATGCTATCTTGCTACCAAGTAGGCCAAACTAAAATACTTAGGTCTGAGGAAGGACTTTACAGGCAAACTTCAGCATCTACATCGTCTCCAGGAAAATTTGAGTCATTCTCGCTAAAAAACCGAAACCAAATCCATAGTTTAAACCATTATTGAAAGTTCCATCAAAATCTAGATTTGAATTTAGCCTCTGAAGTCTGTGCATAGTGTGTACAATCATGGCACAGATTTATAAAAGGAGATGAGATTTCAAAATCTTTTTGGTATGGTTTCTCAAGTTGGATTATCTTTTCTCTCTTTCAGAATAAAAAGTTGGGTTTATGGTAAAGGTTTTAAAAATTTGAATCAATGGGAATTGCTCAGAAAATGAATATCTGTTCAATTAAAGTTTATGATATTTTTTCCTGTTTTCCTGCCACTCCTAGTGCCCAAAAGTTCCATATAACTTTTTTATATGTATGCACATGTACATGCATACACATGCACAGACATACATTAGATAACATTAAGAGTACTTCCACCTTGTGACAGCAGGCTTACTCAACAAACAGATGTTTTATCCATGAGATAAATACATGTTTTAACAGCTAGTTCATTTACTTTGTCTGGAATCCAGTCCTGCGGTTAGAGATTAGCGTTATGCCTCCTGGACTGTGGTCTCAAGTCTGTCAGTGACGAGTTTGTGTCAGGCAAACCTAGCTCATTTACAATAGGCTCTAAGGTTCTTGGATATGTAAATGCTGAAGATGCTAACAGTAAGCATATTCTCCTTCAGTTACATGCTGTTCAAATTTTCAGTATTGTCCTTCTGACTGGAATCTCACTTTTCTTTTGCTTTGCCTTTCTAAAGTTGGTGTCCCAAGACAAATGGCACACTTCAATATTTAGCTTTCCTCACAGAGCTGGCTTCATTTCCTTCCTCTCTTCATTCATGGCTGATCCTTCCGTCACCCACCTGTTTTTCTTTTCTGTTTTCCAGCATCGTGTATCTCACATCTTGGATGCCAATATTGTCCTAGTCCTTTCTGAGGGCTTTCTAGTTGAATGTGACACTGCCTCAAACTTACTCCTCAAAGAGGACGGCCTGTTCACCACTTTGGTGAAGACTCACAAGTAGAATCTCTCAGTCACGAGACTCCTGGCTCTTTGGTAGTTATTTTACCTCTTTAGTTTCCTTTCACTCTACTTCCTTTCTACTGCACAGCTTCTGAGATGACAGTGCAAGAAGGTGTTTATCATGTAGTTCCTGGGTTTGTTTAATTTCATGACTATTTATGCTAATCATATTTAACTAAAGCTTAGGTATAGAGCTAATACTGAATCTATCATGTCAAAGGAATCCATCCCATGAAGTAATCCCTGACCTTCAGCCTTTATAGTGAAATATCACACTTTTAGAGTTTGTCCTGCCTATACCTGACTGGCTGTATTCATACAGAACTGAAAACAAACTCAGCCTGTTTACATTCCTGTTGCCTGTGGGGCTATTGCCTGTAGTACAAAGTTAATCTCAGGGGGAGCAAATTTATTTACAGAAGGAGACAACCCAGAAGTGCCCTAAAATAAATGCAGAGTAGTCAGTCGGGGTACCAAGGAGCAGGGCAGAACACTAAGCCACCTGACAGTGCATGCATACCCAGGATGTTTCTCACCCATATTTCCTAAAGGGGAAGATGTATTTTAGTGGCACTGTAGGGTTTATTCCAGCAGCTGTGCTGTTCATAACGGCAATTAACAGACCTAAAGTGAAGTGCATGTTTAAGTATTTTCAGGGTTTGTGGCAGAGGCTGTAAAAGTAATTGGAGATCTCTTCAGATTAAAGAAGAACAAGAACCCACTCCAAATACCACTACAAACAAGGATAGCCTTTCACCAACTTCATGTGCCTTGCATTAGTGAATTCCATTAATGAACTGCAGTGAGAATTATCATAATGAAAACTTCTGTCTGCTTTTCTTTATGGCAGCATCGGGTTCACACCATTCTAACTGCAGACCTGGTCATCGTCATGAAGCGAGGGAACATTTTAGAATATGATACGCCTGAGAACCTACTTTCTCAAGAAGATGGCATCTTTGCTTCATTTGTCCGGGCTGACATGTGAAGAATCGTATGATGCATTTTAATAGCTTATTTTTAAACAAATGAAATGCAAATATTTTCTATTCAATGTAACATCACTTTTATCTCTTTTTTTTAGAGCTTTCTTCTTCACACTTCCATCTTCCAAAATAATAAAACCAATTGCAATACACATATGCCTCAAAGCAATAAAAACGTCACTTCATTCAAAAGCTATTAAACTGCACACACACATGCTCATGTACACACAGAATCAGAAGGTTTTATTTCTTGGGAATTTGGCATTTTTCTTAGACTTTTTAGTGGCTTTATTTTCTTTTATAGAGAGTGAAAGAATGCACTGCTCTTATAAACTGCATATGTTATGCTGGAACCAGCAATCAAATCGTGCAGTTTGTCAAGGAAACAAGAGATCCCCAGAAGCATTCTATCCCCAGTGGGGAAAAATTAAAAAAACACAACCAAACAAATCCAAACTGTTAACACCTGGGGCAATCTGCCGCATTTCAAAGGCATAAACTTTGTTCATAAAGTGTAATGGAGAAGCAGTGAAAGAGGGAAAGGATTTAATCAGAAATAAGGAAAATCTTCTTGTCCTTCACTTTAGTTAGCACACTATAGTTGTCACTACTGTTTTTCAGTGCAATGATGGCTTATTGCTATAGTCAGTCTCTAAATCCATATTTATTCTGCAGATTTTCTTCATTCAAAGATGCTAATCATTCTATGATTATGCATGCTTCGATAGGCTTATAGAGGAATTTTGTCCAGTATCTTAAGACTTTATATTAATCTGAATTTATAAACTTAATATTAGCCAATCTTTTAAACATGTCCACTAAAATATTCTACTTAAAATGGCATGTAATTAGCCAACCACTAATTGTTTTGTATGTCTTTAGTCCTTCACATAATTTTTATCATGGGACAACCTTTCTTTTCCTATTACACATTTCTGGCTTATCTCTAAAACAGATCTAGTCCAAGAAGGTATCATTTTCAAATTATTACTATATCTTCAAGAATTTAGGTGAATTTGGATACATATTTATATCACACAGCTTTGAAAATGTTGCTTGCACTTGACTAACGCATATGGCTAGATTCTGAACCATGATAACTGCACAATGGACAGTAAACCTCCAGAAGGAGTTTTACAGACACACTTCCAAAGGCATGTCTTGAGAAATCATCTTCACTAGTAGTATTCAATGTGATTATTATTCATCTACTGTTATAAGATTTAGGAAGAACACTAGGTTCACTTAAGCCTATTTCTAGTGTAATTAAAAGAACATAAGGCACAGTACTTGGCAAAAAAATAATGCTATGAAATTTGGAGAAGTTAAAGGACTTAAAATTGGGATTACATTTAGTTTGGTAGTGTAAAAATGGTACAGTGGTTTATCTTTTTATTTTTCTATCTTAACTATTGAAAAAAAAAGCTGTGTGACACAACTAAACAAAAAAGCTCAGTCTTGAACATTTTATGAGGGGAAGTACTTCTGTGATTACCCTGTCTACTGCTGTGAAAAGATTTTGCTCTTTTCTGGATTAATTCCCTGTGTTGACCTTTGTCATACAAAGAAAATAAAAAAATAAAGCAGATGTTTGCAGCGGAAGTGCATGTTGTTACACAGATTTCAGAGCCAAAAGGCCAAAATCCTTGTTGATTTAACTTCATTGTCTTCAGTGAAAAGCTAATTGGATTAATTGCTGTCAGACTCAGTATAAAGATGAAGTACAAATAACTTTGTTTAATTGTGTATCTTTGATGACAATGCAATCCTGATGTATTTTAAGTGGTTCCAAGTAGTTAAGTGTGCTCCTGGTTCCCATTACATTAAATGGCTGACATGGGTCTGGGATTGTTTCATGTATCTTGTAGTACTTAAGAGGGACCAATAATTAGTTCCTCTTTCCTCTTACATTTGTCCCAGAGCCAGGGTTTAAGGAGCACCCAGGTTTAAGAAGTACCTTCTTTGCTCATTCATCCCTCCAGAGCTATAGAACTTTACACTGCTGTTTAAACATGTAGAAAAGAAAATATATTATGGAATGAGAAAAAACCTACCAGCATGTTTCATTCATTCTGAGGGAGGTTTGCAGGAATATTGGCCCTAGTATTACATTAACTATGGTCAAAATGTTTGATGATCATTGTAGAGTATCCCACAGCTGCCTAGCAGGTTTAAAAGCACAATTTGGTTCCTGAAGCAATTCATCCTATTCAACATACACAAATCCTAAGAGAGATAGCAAACATAAATCAACTGCTGTAGATATACTAGATCCCATTGCATTATAGCCACTGTGCATATGATGTTATATACTCACCAAGTGCTTAGGCTGAACTTTGCTTTTTTGTGTTTTCCTCTAATGGAGGAGGGTAATCCCAACAGTTGCACAGATGTTTTGTTACTAAGAATGGTACAGAAGGGACAAAGTCTTTGAAGCAAATTTAATTTCATGTAAAGTTCACAAATGTGAACAACTCCTTAGGAGCAGTTTCCCTAGGTTGTGACATATACATTGTAAAGGAAACATCAGTCTGGAAATTTTACTTCTTTGACTATTGTCACACTGCCTCTTCTGCTGGTTAGCCCTTACTCTCTTGCCACAGCCTCCTTCTTTTTCTTCATCATCTCTTTATATCATACCCTCTTTGAGGCTCTTTCTTGTATCTCTGAATGCTCCTTATTCAGTCTACAGTCTCCCATTCTTCCTGATTTAGGTCCATACCCTCTGCTCCATTTTCTCTCTGACACAGGTCTGCGTCACTCTCCTTATTCCCCTGGCTTGCTTTAGCTTTCTGTGATAACACCCTCCTGTTCAGGGGGACGCTTACTCTAGCATCATCTTGTTTTGGGGTTGGTTGGTTGTTTTTTCCAAGCATTGAACTAAGCAAGCTTTTATTATTGTGATGATATACTCTAGAACTATTAAGTTCTTCCTTTTAAAAATGACCTTTGAATGCAACACTGGCCATGTATACATTTCTAACTATGGACATCTCTGTGAGAGATCCTGAATCATATTTCTCATCTCATCTGCATTTCTTTTTCTGTTAAGTGTTTCTCTGACAGAAGCAGCAAAATAGGAGTAGGATCCCTTGTTGCCAATTATAGAATCATAGAATGGTTTGGGTTGGAAGGGACATTAAAGATCATCTAGCTCCAACCCCCTGCCATGAGCAGGGACACCTGGTTGTTCAAAGCCCCGTCCAACCTGCCCTTGAACACTTCCAGGGAGGGGGCAGCCACAACTTCTCTGGGCATCCTGAAGATTTTCTTCCTTATATCTAATCTAAATGTACCCTCTTTCAGTTTAAAACTCTTACCCCTCGTCCTATCACTACATTCCCTGAAAAAGAGTTCCCCCCATCCTTCCTTGTAGACCCCCTTTAAAGTGGAGCCGCAACAGTGTTTCTCAACCTTTAACTTGCAACCAGTGGGTTATCTTTCCCACTCCTTGAGTAATGTATAATGGTTGGCATGGATGAGACTGCTCCCTTCCTATATGTTGCCTTTCAACAAAGAAAGACAAGTTCTAACTTACTGCTTCTTCTGAACTAGAAATATCCCATACAACCTTTGTGTTTATTACTGAGCCAAAACTTAATTGTGCTAGGAAACACACTGTGGGGGTCTTTAGTTCTTAAAGCAGGTCCACAAGCCTCTGCCTTTAACAGGTAGCAAGGGGAAGCTTTTTCTTCCTCAAGATCCAGTGCTTAAAACAGATTTCTCCATTTATTCACTTTGCTGGGGATCTACATCAGCACAGTGGATGCTGGGATTCATCTAAGGTGAATTATTTTGATGATGTTTTCCAGGCAATTGCAGCTTGAAAGACAATGAGAATCTCTTTAAGAGTAGCTTTGCCTGAACCATTTGTGTTCTGCTAATTATTATTTATGCTTCAGGGATTTGGGGAGCATGACAATTATTTAGACTTAACATTTCAAACAATACAGTTACCAAATAGGAAAGTTGCTTTTTTTTAAAAAAAATAAAAAAAAATGAAATAAGTCAGTGACTGTGAGGATTCCTAATTCTGAGCTGGCTGAGCTGGTTGCTGATTTTTTGTAATTTCAAACTTGATTTAGATTAATATTATATGTTATTTCAAAGAGTTCCTTACAACTAACTGTTCACACTCCTTTTGCTTTGTTATGAAGACTGCTTAAAACCACCTGGCTAAGTTTTCTCTTTGATACACAGTATGTTGTCTGTATGTGTGTGTGCTTATACACAAAAACACGTGGTCTTTTATTCTAAAGAAGTGTGTGGTACAAGCAACTCAAGGTTCATTTCCTTCTGTTCAGAAGAAAGATTTCTTCTGAAAAGATACATGTCACATCATTCGATGGGATGATTCACTCACTGGAGGTGCCTGTCTCTCACCCACCTCTGCAGGAGTCCAGGCAATGAGCTTGAATCAGATGTCTGCCTTTTTGATTGCTAATTTTATAGCCTCAGGGAGCCTCTGAGAGTTAGACAATCAGTGGAATTTTAGCCATGTATAAATTGAAGAGGACAAACTGATCCACCAGCATTTCCTGCAAGGCAGGAAACTTCCCTATAGAAGTTTGGGATAGATATGATAAGCCAGGGGCATAAGCAAGGCAAAGTCTGCAGGGGGAGATCCTTTCTTTGTTAGGCAAATTGATATGCAGAAGTGGTATCTCAAGTGTTTATAAATTCCAGTTTTGTTGCAGACCTGAAAAAGTTCTTTATCTGCTAGAGCATGCCTGATTTTCCCAACTGTATCATTCAGCTGAAAGAACTATTATCAAAAGTTTCTCAAGCACTTGGATGAGCCCTTTTTAGGTTAGTGTAAACTAAGCAGAACGCCTCTACTATAAATTAATACACTTCCACTGAATTCAATTAGCAACAACATGAACATGGTCTAAAGGATTTGGCATCTCATTATATGTAAAACCTCTGTCAGCAAAAAGTAATTGTATTATCTGTTCTTAAAATACAGATGACGTCAATTTTGAATGTGGTCAAGTAGGTCTCTCCAAACTTCTTATACAATAAATTGTTTGATTTAATTATATGTGTTCTTTTTGCTTCCTAAAGTAACGTGCTGTCATTCTTTGTTGTGAAAAGATGACAATACATTCACATGCTGTTTTGCTAATGTGTTACGAGAAGCTGAAGGAAACAGCACATGTACATTTTAAACAAGCTATGCAGGCATTTTATCACAAATGGAGATATAATATATTGAGGCAAACAGCCACCTTCATAAAAAGCTGTGGACAGGGGCCATGTTTTCATTATTATGTTTCCATTACCTAGTGGCAAAAGCTGGAATATGTTTCTATTGCAAGCACTATGGCCCAGCATCCCCAGTGTGATACCGCCAATAGAAATCAGTTCTAAAATATGTAGTGAAACCACACCACTACTTGTTAAAATCTCTCTGGAGCAATGATTCTCCCATAAAACGTGTTTTAAATCAAAAATTAATTCAGCATATTTACTATTTTATAACCTCAAGTAGTATCTTTTGAAAACCTAATTTAAATTCAAAATATATTACGTAAATTCTGTGATATGAATTCAATGATGGCATGTGAAGAGCTCTTTAGTTTCTTTGCATATAAATTCTTCCAAAGGCAAAACTAAGAGAGTACTAAAAAAAGTCTAAAAACAAAACTGTAAATCAAATTCTTCGTTGCCATGCAAACATCCCAATCATTTCCACATTGCTTTTTACTGCTCTGGTTTTTCTCCTCCAGAACTGACCTCTGTGTGGAATTGTGGGGAAAAATTATCAGGTTTTCAAATTATCAAAAAACTGTTGTGAGGTAAAAGTTCTCCGACTCTTACAAATTAGCAATGTGCTGATGCTGTCTTGGCAGCACAGCTTAGAGTATTGGCTTGTATGATGCTGTGCCGTTAGAGAAGTTTCCAAATGTAATCCTTCAAGAGAATAGAAATTTTTAGAAAAGTCTTAATCTATTTACTACATAGTTATTGTCAGTTATTCACTATTGATAGCATCTGTCTGCTGCTAGACAGTACCCATGCAAACACAACATACATTCCTGGCAGGAGCTGTTTATTTATCTAATATAATAAGTCACACTCTGAAAGGACTATAAACAAGCATTTTTTATATATATATATATATAAAAATATATATATATATACACATACACATATATAAATTTGTTTCTATTTGGTGTAATTGAAATTCATCATGTGCAAGATGCCTTCTTTCGTTTTCATTGAACACACAGATTTTTATCCTATGAATTACTACATAATAAAGCAGTATTCACTTTACATTACCATGTTGCACATTTCACTGCCCAGTGCATTAATTCCTGTGTATGTGTATTAGTTCATTTAATATATAAACACATTACAGAGTTATACATCCTCTGGATAAAAGGTATAAATAAGTAATGAATAGTGCCAACTACCACTGCCCATAAGAGTGTCTCAGAGCTATTCCCATGACATTTCTTAACTCTCCCTTTAATTTACTTGAGGGTTTTCTGGCTGTAGAACCATAAATATCACTTAAATGTCCAGTGAAATATTTAACCATGTAACTAAGGAACTAATGCAGCTTAGTGTAAATGACATGGTCCAGAACCACCACCCTTCAGTATCACAGTTACAGATGACCCAAAGCAGCAAATTCTTTGAAAAGCAGAAACTTAGAGATTCGTATTTGATGTTTATATGTGGTTTTATCGTACTAGCTAGATTAAGCCCTTAACTCTTTCAGTAATATCACTATGACCATTAGACCTCTCCATCAGAAGCAGGAACGTGAGGTTCTAAGAGGCTCAGAGTACTGCAGATTTTCATGGCTGAATCATTCAGGTTTGGGGCTATCTACTTCTCCAGGTCTCACCACAGCGTTGAGATCGGAGGGCTCAGAGTTGCCAGTTATTCTGTGATATGATCTTAAAATGAGAGATGGCATCTATCTTCCATCAATGGCATAATCTCATCCTCGCAGCCAGCAGAGATATCATTCAGTTGTAGGCAAGGGGACCTAGAAACAAAAGATGGAGATATAAAAAAAAATTCCATTTCACAAATTAGAAGAAAAATCTCCTTCAGCTGGTGGTGTGGCTCTCTGAGCCAGCTCTGAGCTTCTCAGAACAAGTGACAAAATTCTACTACTCCAAGGCTGAAGCCAGCCAGCAACCTTCTGGCCCCTGCTACACAAGAGGTATAAGCACAGTTTGGATAAGGAGATGGAGTGAAAATCCCTTGATACCCTCAATGCCTTTGGTATCTGAAGCAACAAAGCTTCAGATACCACCGGAAGAAGAGAAATGGCAGCTATCATTTGTCCCACCTGTAGGAGTATACAGTACTCTTAGTTTATGGGGTTTTGGCTGCCTCCAGGATTTTGCCACCAGAGGCAGCTTTATCTGTTCCTAGATCCAAATCTTAGGCTCCACCTACACTGCTAAATAAAATGGGAAAAGTGGCATGGCCCACCTGTGAGAGTACCCAAGTGTCTAAAACCACAGCTAACCCAAAATAAGGTTGTCTTATCTATCCTGTGCATTTAGAACAGTCTCTGGACCATGCTTGGGGCATCCCACATCCAAGCCATGCCTGGCTACTGGGTGGGAAGATGCCACCTGACACAAGCCAAAATCCTACCATGGAAGAATTGGAAAAACATTTCAGTGGAAGATGATTTTAAAAATTTGTTATACACTTTGACATATCATTTAGCGAGGAAATTTTAGACTTAAAATCCAAATGTTGTATGGAAATATGAGATGAGATTGAGCAGAAAGAAGAGGGCAATGACACCAAGAAAAGTACAGAGCCATGCCTGGTCACTGAGGAGCAGGTTAGCAGACCTAGCTCTGAGACTCTCTTGAGTTTGGGAACAGCTCAGGCATTCAAACAGCTCTGTTGTTTTGAGTGTAGTCTGCTGAGTAGACCTGTGGGGAAAAAATGGAGGAATGCAAAAAGAGAATGCTAAGGAGTCCAAACCCTCATTCATGTTTTCTCCAATGCCCTGGTGATATGAATGAAGTACAGGACTGAAGCTTCCCACCAGCTCTTCCACCCCAGCTGCAGGGAGCCACCTTGGCACTGTGCAGAAGGTTAGGAGCTTGTAGGAAGTCCTTCTACACTGATTTCACCCCTCAGTGAACTCAAATCATTTGATGCCTCCATCTGATGACTGATCATAAGAGTGGGAGGAGGAGCAGCCACCACTCCCACCCATCTAGAGGAGTCAAAGATTTCACATCTCTATTCAGCCTATTCAGAGGTTAGTCTGGCCAGTAAACTCAAACTCAGAAATGTGAGTCATCATAGAGAGATGGATCAGCAGACAGTTTTTCCACAGAAAAAAGTTACCAGGGAAATAGACAGTGAGCCAGAGGGGAGAAGCATCTAAGGGAAAGAACACTCCGGTGAATTAGCAACACAGCTAGAGACTTACTGTAACCATGTTCAGCCTACCTAGAAACTGATTTACAGCCTTTCCATAAATCATGGCACAGGAAGGCAAAGAAACAATCCCAAACTGTTCTCTTCCCAGAACCTTAGAAGAAACTCCTGCTTCAGGAAGGGGCACGTAACATGACAGATGTACTTCAGAGCACCAGGTATCAGAAAAAGGCTGTACCACTTTGACTGTTGCCATATCATCTTGTAGCAGGGACTGACTTGGGTAAAGTCCCAGATGTGACAGTACAGTATTTCTGTATTTTTAAGCTAAGGTTTAAACCGAATCACGTGGGAGCAAATATCTGCTGTGAACTGAAAAACAAGAGGATTACCTTGCTTTTCTGGTCAGGGATACCATGACCTAAAAGGTAGACTGGGTAAAAGTGGTGCCAGCGTCCCTGATCTGGAGGTGTTGTGACAGCCTGAGTCTCTGTAGCACTGAGGCTTCACAAAGTGCAGTCTTTGGTTTTCAGCCAGCACTATAAACAAGAGATCTGGGAAGAAACAAACACACAGCCAAAATTAAAGACGAAGATAGGGAGATCGATAAGTAGTGTGGGGCTGCAAGAAATTTTGCTGAGTTTTGTGTAGGGATTTAATATGATGTGGTCATCTCTAGAGGGAAATGAGGCTAGAGCTTATGGCACAGAGTGAATATAAGATATACCCTGGAGCACAAGGCATTTCTTTCAACTACCCTTTTCTTGGCTCATGCATGTCCCTGGAGCAGAGGTGCTGTTAGGGAAACAGAGGCTAAACGACATTGGATTTTATAAATGAGACAACTGTAGGAACCATGTAGTTTGGGTGTGATAATCTTCCCTCTCCTCTCCCCCCTCCTCCTCCCACACTGCTGACTGTGCAGGAGGCCAGGGGCTGCAGTCCCAGCCCAAAACTGTGCCCCGCCTGCTCTCTCACACTATGGGGCTGAATACATTTCTCTAGGACAGTGCCCTCTCTCACCGATGCCAGCTAGTGGCCCATGTGCTGACCCTCTGCAGTACCAGGTGAGCCCTCAGAGGACAGCAGCATTTCTTAGGAGAGGCCGTGGGAGCCAGCTGGGAAGCGTGTGTTGCATTGCAAGCAGCAGCAAGGGCCCATCTCCGGGCAGGTGTGGCTGGAGTATCACTGCCCACCAAGCCCACGGAGCCAGATGTGAGCAGATAGTCTGCAGTCAGCCTAATGCTGTTCAAGCTGTAGCAAGCTCAGACTTTGTTGAACAGCTAAGGACATGCCCTAGGGATATAGCTGCTGTCAGTCAAGATGTTCACCCAAGATGGTGTGGGTCTCTCTTTCTCCCCCATGCTCCACAGGGAGCAGATACAAAGGTAGGGGAGACCTTCGCCATGGCCAGCAGTGCCCCTCAGCTCACTGAACTACAGAAGCTAAGCCACAACATATGACCCCATCTACTACCTGATGACTACATGCAGGGGGTTAGAAAATACTAAACTCCTGGTGAAAAATGCACCAGGCCCCATTTGTTGGCACTGGAAGTAGCATAACAGAGATTTAGAGAACTGCCAACATATTGCTAGCTTTGCAGAGAGTCAATAGCCTGCACCCCATAGCTTGACATGCACAGAGAAGTCAGATATGTACCAGATTTCATCAAACAAGGCTGATGTATCATTTCCAAACCAGATAGTTTTAATGGCAAAAAATCCCTCTGCCAGAAAACCCCCAGAACATCTACAAACTTCACCATGCAATTTAGTAATATTGGATGAGGAGTACTGGTTCCATGTATTTTGATGATAAAGACTATTTTTGTCTGCTGCTTTTGCATGAAACAGAAAAAAAAAAAAAAAAAAAAAAAAAAAGCTGGTTCAGGGTAACAGATGCCCTTAGTTTGCAGTTTCTGCTCTTTCATGTTTGATGGATCTACTGCCAGTTTAGCTAGGGAAGAGTTCATCCATGCTATCTGAATATGGTTTATCAGATTTGTGTCTTTGTGGAAGCCTCATGCTGAGAGCATGACATCTCTGGATGCCTGCAAAGTCATCCTATCTCTAAGCTAAGATTAGAATTTCAAACAAAACTTATTACAAACCAGGATTTTCTGAAAGTGCTGGACACAGCTATAATGTAGATATTTCAGATTCATGTCTAAGCACATTATTTAATCCTTTTCTAGATATGCATCATTGTAAAGTGATATTTACCATAATATCAGTAACTCTTGTGGGTGGAGGGGAAATGAAGCAGCAAGAAGGGAGATGCATGATGAGCTATAAAAAAACTGGACCCAAACCCACCATCAATTCTGATTATTTTTTGCCTGAAAAGTCTGTGTTCACAGCACTCAGACACTATGTTCCTTACAAAATGGGTTAGGAGACATTTTGGAAGATTTTCCCAGCTATTACTTAAATCTCAGACTAAAATGTGCATGTGGCAACCAAGCAAGTATTTAAAAGGGCAAAGGGGCACATTTTTAGTAGCTGTCACTCTCCAGAGCATATTCATACACTGTAACTTGAGGAAGTGGATGCTGTGCTCAAAATCATGCTTCATAATTCTTAACCAGGGAAAGGGAATAGTTCTGGTGCTTCTGATCTTCACATCCTGGCGGTCATGGCCCAGCAGGCTTCCTTGAAGCTAATCTCAAGAGAGGAGGAAGGCATTCCCTCCTGTGAGGGGGAAGCTCTTTCAATATTGAACAGGCAGAGATGGAAAGATGGGATTTCATAAGCACTTTTCTCCCAAATACAATGATGGGTAAAATGATGAATATCTTTTGTTTAGACACATTGGTGTTGTGCCAAGACTCTTTGTGTGTGTTTGATGGGACCCCTTCCTATCTCAGCTACAAAAAATCCAGCCTCTGCATGGTGCCCAATTAAGGGGGAAGAAACCTCTAGCAGCTAAGCAGGGAACAAGGGGGGACTGAGAGATCGTAGAGGGCACTGACAGCACCAGCACTGGCATCAGTTTCTGTTCCACCTGACCAGCTTGAGGATGGTCCTCCTTCCTCCCACCTGCCTTCAGTGATGATTTGGTTCCATTTTGCCAACCCAGCTGCTAATCCACACACTAACTGTGTCACACAGGCCCAGTCACTGCCAGCAAGGAGCAAGCACACCAGACCTGAGGGGTCCCTGGCAGAGCAATGGGAGGGTAAGCCTGAATACAGCCACAGTGGTGGGTTATGCTCTAAGGTGGCAAGTAAATAAAAGTGACATTTTTTTATATTTCTGTGTTCCTGTTTTTAAAGCTGTGGATTTCAATAATTTCAGAGGAAACCATGCAATTTGACATGTGAGTAAATTTATGTCAGAAGAAAATAATACAATTCAAGGATCTTATGAAAAAGGAGGGGGGTTTCCATGCAGTTCCCAGACAGTTCTTTTTTTTTTCAGATGCATCTAGCAGCTATACTGGGGAATATCAGTCTTGTTTCTAGCCCTACCATGGAACAAATACTCCAGAGGAGCTTAAAAGGAAGAAAGGATGAGGAAAATGATAAAATAAAAAAGGAAAAGGGATTTTTTTTTAATGTGTATTAAATCTTATTTCTAATAGTTACACCCAAGTGAGATGCACTTTTGGAGGCTGCATCAAACGAGTCAGCCCCCTAAGACCAGTCTCTGCCACCCCATTTGTAGCAGAGCAACGTCCCGAGTGATGTCAGCCCAGCCCATGAAATGCCATAGCTGGCACCAGTGATGCCGATCCTGCAGACACCCACCCAAGTGACCTTGTGGATGCGTACCCAGATTCTGGTTAGAATCTACAGGGAATTTAGATCTTGGTTTTTCAGACTGGAGCTGATCATCTCCCTAAAGTTAATTTCATTTGTTTAGCAATTACCTAATATGACTGGGGCTTTGAGGCTGTCTCTTTTCTGACTACTCGGTATCTGGTATTAGAAAAGAAGAGTGCTAGAAAATTTCCAGGAATCGCTCAACTATTTTAAGTTGAGCACGTGCATGTGTTCAACAGGGTGGATATCTTCAAGCTGAGGATTACACTGCCTGTCAAATGTGCCTTCTTAATTTTTCCAAGCCCTAATGCTCTTAAAACTTTCCCGATCACAAGCAGGCCTGTCAAGCGTTTCCTTTCTTTCTCGAGTTTACAGAGAAAGTAAGGTGTTTTGTTCTGTATAAATTTTATAGCATATAGGTCATTCACTTGAGCAATATGAAGAACAGTTTAGAAACCTCCCTACTGTACACACACACATTCTTTGGACATGGGGGAGTTAATCTGACACAATGAAATCTCTGCACTTTGCTTTGTTAAAATATAAATTTAAATCTTTTCATAAAGTTGGTGTACCATTTATTCTTCCTCCTGCAAACCCTAAAACTTTGGAGAAAACCTGCAATTTCCAAGAATGCAAGTTTTTATTAAACACAAGAGCCAAAACTGTAAAGCTTGACCTGTGGGAAAAAGAATGAAGTGCTGCAGTTTTGCTGGTTTTTGTCATTGTGTATCATTTCCCCTATACCCACCCCATACACAAATACCCATCTGCCAATGCCTGATCATTACAACGGCCCTGACTCTGTGCCCAGCAAGAGTTGTGACCCATAAAAAGGAATGTATTTTTTCTTTTCTTGCAGAAACAGGTAATTAAGTTTGCAAAAGCAGTAAAGGCCATGAGATTGTGGCTTGGGACCTCCAAACACTTAGGCACTTGCTTCGCCTGCAAGCTGTCTCGGCGAGATAAAGTTAAAAAGGCACAACTCCTGGTTTACCGGAGGAAGCAAGCGGCCGTGCCACTGCCGGGCTGTAGCCCGGGGTTGGCTTTGCGCGCCCCGACAGAGAAGGTACAAGCAAACGGTGGGAGCAACTTGCCCCCCGCTAAACCGGCCACGCCGAGCCTGGAACTCCCATCACCCCTCTGCCGCGGCGGGTATCGCTCCGCGCAAGGAAGCCAGTGCCTCTCAGTGCGCCGCGCCGGCCCGAACCCAACCGGCCCGGCCCAACCGGCCCGGCCCAACCGGCCCGAACCCAACCGGCCCGGCCCAACCGGCCCGGCCCAACCGGCCCGAACCCAACCGGCCCGGCCCAACCGGCCCGGCCCAACCGGCCCGAACTCAACCGGCCCGGCCCAACCGGCCCGGCCGCGCCCCGCCGCGGTAATTGGCGGCGGTTCGGGGCGGGGCGGGGGCTGGTTGAGCCCCGTGCCGGGGCGGGGGGTCCCTGCCCTCCCCGGTGGGCCGGGCCAGCCGGAGGGGAGACGCGGGGGAGCCGGGCTTTCCGTAGGCTTGTGCTGTCACCCGTTTGGGAACAAACTTTGGGAATAAAGGGAGGGTTCCCAGCCTAATCCCGGAAAGGAAGGAGAGCTGCGAAGGGGAAATGCGACCGCCTGCTCCGTGGAGTCCCGTTCCCCGCGTCCCGCACCTCCGGCTCAGCTCCTTCTGGTGATGCTTTCGAGGGACCGGACGGGGGCTTTTGGCGGGGCTCCTGGCTGCACGGCGAGGCGAGCGCCGTGAGAAATGAGGCTCCGTGGTCTCTCCGCAGAGCAGCCTTGGTTCCAGCCAGAGAAGTCTGATTCTTCGGGTCCTGAAGGATGCGAATAACTTAGTGCTCAGTGTTGTGGTACCCACCTGGGCACTGCTGTCTCCTGGAGAAACAGCCCGAGGAACCGACCTGTCGTACGTCATGTTACTTTACACCAAATTTGCAAGACTGTTCCGCAGCCTCCCTTCCTGCAAGGAGTGTCAAAATAGCATGTTTCGTTTCTGTTATGAGCTGATACCAATTGCCCATATAAAAATGATAATCTGAAAGAGAGAGGTCACTGTAGAATCATACAGTGACATTTAATGTAATAGTTATTGGTAGGGGGTACCTAATCGCGAATTCTTGCCGTACTGCATCCGTGACAAATCTGACCAGGTTCTCTCTTTTTGCAGGGTAGAGTGAGCCCTGCAGAGACACGCTAGAGAGACCACCCCCCATTTCACATCTCGCCGAGTGGACTATGGTGGCAGGAAGATGTTGGCTCGGAAGAGTATCATCCCTGAAGAGTATGTATTGGCACGGATTGCTGCCGAGAACCTGCGCAAGCCGCGCATCCGAGACCGGCCCCGCAAAGCCCGCTTCATCGCCAAGAACGGGGCGTGCAACCTGGCACACAAGAACATCCGTGAGCAGGGGCGATTCCTGCAAGACATTTTCACCACCTTAGTGGACCTGAAGTGGCGTCACACACTGGTCATCTTTACTATGTCCTTCCTGTGCAGCTGGCTGCTCTTCGCCATGATGTGGTGGCTGGTGGCTTTCGCCCATGGAGACATGGACCCAAGCACAGAAAGCACTATGAACAGCACAAAGTGGACACCGTGTGTGACATGTGTCAGGTAAAGTACAGTTGGTGGGATGAAGAAAGGGGGGAAACAGAGCTGCCTGCTGTCGTGCCAATGCCTAAGATGCAGCTTTCAGTTTACATGAACTGTTATGTTTGGTTGAGACAGTTGAAAAGTGCAGTGTTTTCCTCTAGATTACATAAACTCAGCAAGCCTTCTGGGCTTGGAAAATACTGTACTGTAGATTTCTTTGATTCCTTACAGGATCTGAAAGAGAGGGAGACCTGCTGCTTTTCATGTGTCTCCATACTCTGTGGGTAACATACCTTGCCTGTCGAGATAAGAGCCTGCTACAAGAGTGGGTATGTGTTATATGTATTGTAACGTTGTCTATGGCAGCGGGAGAATCCCCAGTGTGGTGCGAGCCACTCACCGTGCCGGCAAAAGGTGATAATCCTGAGACCGGTGCCTGAGAGGCAAGATACCAGCCATGGGTGTCTGGCAGAGCACTGGCCATGGGTATCAGGCAGGGCTAGCAAGAAGAGTGCAGTTTAGAGCAAAACTATATGTTTTCCAAGATGTCTTTCATGCGACAGCTAAATACAGGTGCTTCAAAATACCTTGATGAAGCCATAAGCCAGCAGTTTGACAGAGGAAGAGTTTCTGCTGTGTGCATGATGTGTCAGACAGTGAAAGCTTAAATTAGATTAAATGTCACCTGTTAAATGTTACCCTCCGTCCCTGAAGCTGTGACAGTTTTCAACGCACCGATAAACTGACACATACATACATAGTGGTTGTTAATTGGAGGCAGGGCAAGCAATAAGATTGCTTCATCATCTCATCAGTAAAAAATCTTTTTATAGCACTAGGTTTTTAAGCAGAAAAATCCTGATTTGGTACCACCAGACTGCCCCAGATCAGCTGCCTTTACACATTGCAGTTCTGTGAGGGACTGGGAGGGGGGCTGCAAGGTCTGCTGAGATGTTGGACTATCCACTTCCCTTTCCTCTTTTCTCCTGCATGTAGTTTGAAGGCACCTCACCAGGTTTGAAGGAACACTGTATCTGGTTCATGAGGGAGACGAGATTTCATTCTCCCTTTGTTTTGACACTCTTGTGCTAAATGAGGATTTTCCAAGCTAAAGGAGATGGGGATTTTTCCAAGCTAGCCTTCATTATGTTGTGAGGTTAAGGCAGGGAGGGGTTGTTGCTGCTTTATTTCTTTTCCAATAACTGACCACAAGCAGTTGCCTCTGAAATAAGACATCATGACCCAGCTTGCACCCACTGGGGTGTCACCCCTGGCATTTCTGGGATTTGTGGGATTTGTCCAACCTAAATTAGTGAGCAGCTACACCCCACCAGCTCTTCAGGGTCAGCCAGCAGGACATCCCTCCACTTGGTTGGTGGCCCCCTCAGCTTGGCCCACCCCATGGGGCTCCCCATGGGGCTCCTGGACCACCCTGCAGAGCCTGAACCATCTTCCCAAGGTCTTTGTGCCACTGGGATGAAGCAGACCCAAATCCATGGTTCTTCCAGGATGGCTGCTAACCTCTGCTGCAAGGACAGCCTAGAGAGGTGTCAAAAAGTAGCGCAGATGAATCAGTGTAACTTTCTGGTTTAGCCCCTGACAAAGAATACATATCACTCCCTCGTGCATGTACCTGGTGGTACTTCAGCCAACAGCTGCTCAAGCGTCCATGTCCAAGCCATGGAAAATCTTTTCTATTCATAGTGAAATACTTCATCCTGTTAAATCTGGCTACCACTTTGGACAAAGTTGTGAAAAGCAGTATGGTTGCTGACATTTTTAAGAATGGTGAGTTGTTGGATGTAAAATATATTTAATATTGCAGTGCTACATATGCCAAAATAATGGCAAATATTTTTTAACCTACTTTCCTGAGATTTAGGCCCACAGATATTTTGGGAGAGTTTTCTTGGTTAGGTGTCATTACAGATATGCAGGAAACAGGGTTTTTAACCAGTTCCCAGAACATACACAGCACTTTAATTTTTCAAAGTACTGCAGAAATTTCTAAGTCTTACAGCTCTTGGCCATACAAAGCAAACATTACCCAAAGAGGAAAACTGTTACAGAGCTCTAAGGGGAAGGACCTGGGAACAGTATGATTTGGACTTTCTGGCTCCTTCTTCACATTGTCATAATGCTGTACAAATTTGCTGCTTCAGATGCTTCCACTGTAAAAAGGTAGATTCTCTTTTCCTTTTTTTTTTTTTTTCTTTTAAGGAGTACTGTTAAGGAAATCAGAATACTTACACCACAGAGCTTTAAGTTGAATTAAGCTGAATTAAGTTTAAACTAGAAGTTTCATTCTGCATGTAACTAAATATTCATGAACATAAAACATCATTCAATGGATTCTATTAATTGACTCCTTTGTCCCTGACTTCTTCAGAGTGAAATGCAAAAATCCCTCACTACAAGGGAATCTGCCAAAGATTAAAAATATAGAAAAAAAAAAAAAAAAGAAAAGACTAAGTTCTTTCAAAGATATCTCTGCAGAGACTGAGTGGTTTTCTGAAAGATGAACTTTCTCATTTTTTAGAAAATTATCCCTGATATTGCCTATGCTATTTTAATGTCTCCTCATGACCCCAGGTTCACTGAAAATATGGTTAGGGAAAAAAAGAAAATATTATTTAAAAGCAGATTAATTTAAAAGCAAACCAGATCCAGTGAATGGTTTAGAAGCATCTTCATGGGCAGGACATATTTTCCATAGGTAAAGCCATGTTGAGCATGGTAATTCTTCGAACGTTTGTAGATTGCACTGTGTTAAAAGGGTGACTATGATATTGGTTCATATGAGACCCAGGGTACTTCAATTCTACCTGATAAACTCCAAGGTAATGATTTTACATGTAAGAGACTGGTGAAGGATGTATCTTTTTACAAAAGGAAATTAAAGACCCTGGTATATACAGGGGATATGACATTGTGGACTACTATAAATAATGTGTTTTGGAAAAGTCTGTGGACAGCATCCTCTAATGTCCATCACTATAACGTATTAGGGACATTTAACTTAACCCAAACTTCTACAACCCACTTCTGTATTGAAATTTTCCAGCTAGTCTTGCCACAACAGTGAGCTAAACCCAAATTCTGGGTCACAGCGTGGTCCTCCTGCCAGGATGTGCAGAGTGGACCCTGGAAGCCACTGGCCTCTCTCTGCAGCCTGATCCTGTGGGCTCAGTCACAAGGCAAGCAAGGATTTTGGAAGTGTCACAAATCTGGGAGTGCTCCTTTCCCCTCCAGGAAATCCTACTAAAGGGGGTCACAACTCAGATCATATGGGTGAAATGATGCAGTTTTCCCTGTTTCCTTTTTCTGCACAGACTGGTGGAAGAATCTTGGTGTGCTAGCCAATTACTCATTATTGCCAAAACCACCACTCTCCACCAAGAGCTTCCTGGGATGGAGAAGGTGGAAAGCCCAGCTGTTACAACACTGCCAGCTAACACAGTGGGCAACATGTGTTCCTGAACAGAGGATCTAGTGAGTTTCTCAGAGTCACCTAGTGTTACAGATGGTCTATTAGGACCTCAGGCTCTGAGGTCTTCTCTGTCACCATCAGACGCTGCACCAGTCATACAGAAACAGTCACTGTATATGCAGTGCTTTTGCTGGTTTTAACAGAAGGCTTAAGTTTACCCAGACTGTACAAATAGGTCCTTAAGTTTGTTTCTGGAAAGTATAAGTTACTAGCTTCTCAGTTTGTGTTCGGTGTCCTTAGAGTTAATTTTGTGCAATCTTCTTCTCCAGGTCTTTCACCTCTGCTTTCCTCTTCTCCATTGAAGTTCAGGTGACCATTGGTTTTGGGGGCAGGATGATGACAGAGGAATGTCCCTTGGCCATCACAGTCTTGATCCTGCAGAACATTGTGGGTCTGATCATCAATGCTGTCATGCTGGGCTGCATATTCATGAAAACTGCACAAGCTCACAGGCGGGCTGAGACCTTGATTTTCAGCCGACAGGCAGTCATTGCGGTTCGAAACGGCAAACTTTGCTTCATGTTTCGAGTGGGAGACCTGAGGAAGAGCATGATCATTAGCGCCTCAGTGAGAATACAGGTTGTGAGGAAGACTACGACCCCTGAAGGAGAAGTCATACCCATTCACCAAGTAGACATCCCTGTGGATAACCCCATTGAAAGCAACAATATTTTCCTTGTGGCTCCCTTAATCATTTGTCATGTCATAGACAAGCGGAGCCCTCTTTATGATATCTCTGCTGCTGACCTGGCGCTCCAGGACCTGGAGCTCATCGTGATACTTGAAGGAGTCGTAGAAACAACTGGCATCACGACGCAGGCAAGAACCTCCTACATAGCAGAAGAGATACTGTGGGGTCACCGCTTTGTGCCCATCGTCACCGAAGAGGAAGGCGTGTATGCAGTCGACTACTCCAAGTTTGGCAACACCATCAAAGTGGCAGCGCCACGTTGCAGCGCTAGAGAGCTTGATGAGAAGCCATCCATTCTCATCCAGACCCTGCAGAAGAGTGAGCTGTCCCACCAAAACTCCCTGCGGAAACGCAACTCCATGAGGAGAAACAACTCCATCCGGAGGAGCAACTCCATGCGGAGAACCAATCCCTCCCTCATCGTGCCCAAAGTGCAGTTTATCACGCCCGAGGGGAGCCAGAATGCCTCAGAAACATGATACACAGCCTTGTGCAAGGTTGGTGGGTTTCAGAAGGAGGAAGCAACCATGGTGTTTTGTTTAAATTTTCTTTTACTTAAGAAAATTAGAACACAGCGAAGAAAAGAACTGTGTGAGAACTACTTATTCTATTACTTACTGAAAGCACCACCTAATGGCATTAGGAAACACTTTAGCACTTAGTGTATGAATTAATAAAAAATGGCGTGTACACTAAAGAAAACACAGTTTGCTTATGTAATATAATGTGTATTTATACTTGTTTTAATGGCATCCTAATTTTTTAAATTGTATTTTTCCTACCAAGAGTCTCTTTCTTACCTTCTTCTGCTGGCTGTCACAAAATATGTTTTTTTCCTTATATCAGTGGGTTACCCACCTGCAGGCAGCAGTGAGTGTTTTTTCAAAGCTGCTGCAAACAACAATTCCCGCAGATTTTGTGTGGGATATTTGGATATTAATCTTTTTGGGGTGAATTCCTTGTTCCCTTGAAAGGAGTAGCTAAACTCCTCCATGATTTTACTGGAGAAGAGCCAGTATCTTATCTTTCTGTTGCTTTATGATAAAGGCATTTTCAGAGCAAATTCAGGTCAGCTGAAGGAACCTGACCATTCCACTGGAAAACTGGTGCTGCTCTGGGCAGCACTGGCAGAAAAAAACAGCAAAACAGCATGGCCTTTTGCAGAGCACTGCAAGACTGAGATAAGGGTGAGATACTCAAGCATGAACCTGTAATGTATCTGTAGCCCAAGCTGAGAAACTCAAGTCTTCCCAGCTGCCACCTGAGCACCCATTTCACTGAAATTATTCAAGTTGAAAAAAGCACATGCCTCTTTAACATCCTCTTCATATCCTTGGAAGACCAAATACTGTTTTGTTTTCTCTTATAGATTCATACACTGAAGGCAACAAGTATACTTACTTTACTTACAGTATTTTTCATAGGATTAAGTCTGCTTGCTTCAGCAGAAGGTTACTTTTTGCCAGTGAGAATTCATGAATGGGAATGAGAGGGAACCATGCCAATAATATCAAAAATAGTATTTTCAAAACTATCTGAATACTTTTCAGGGGGACTTGGGTGCTGCTGCTGAATTACTAATTTTCAGCAGTGTCTCACCTGTGTTTTTTATATAATACGGCATTGAGAATTGGTGGTAAGCAGCTTTTCTCTTCAAATTAAAATGGGCATTTTTTATCTAGACCCTTCCCAAAAATGTCATTACAAGTTTTTCTATGAGAATAAATAAATGTATGACAACTAATTGTATCACATTTGATAATGCTAAATTGATGCATGCTTTTTTCCTTTGTGAATAAGAAGTATAATTATGGAAATTCCTGTTCAAATTTCTTACAAAAGTTGCCTTATTATGTCTGTGGCTCGAAAGAAGTACTATCGCTATACTATCCAATCCACTCAACCACTTAAATGCTTTTGTGATTTTAACTATTTGCTTATTCCTGTTGGGTAAAATAGTCAAAAGCAATGCTGAATTCTCATTCTCTTTGGAATTCAGTTCATCAGCACTTGTATGGAAGGTTTGCAGGCTACGTGTGCTGTTAGGTGGTGGCACGAAGGGGCATTGTTCTGAAGTGTAGGCTCCCTACATTTCGAGCAGGTGATCCCCAGAACATAAACACTGACAAAACACTTCATCTGAAGCAGTAACGGAAACTGAAGTTTCTGCTAAAAGCATTCATTCCCTGGCCTGCCTGTTAATGTTCTGAGAGGATGGATGGTGAACATCTGGAGATATTAATCTGTCCATTGTGTGTCCAGACAATGAACATTTGTAACTTCCAAGAAGAGTCAGAGTAAAGCATATACAACTTGTCTCAGGCCTCCATTTCCAGGGCTGTGAATTTCTGTCTGAGATATGGTTCTATCAGATGCTGTACAAAAGCAAATTTACTACAAAATAAAAAGGTGACAGTAATTATTTTTTCTGCCTCTAATTTTTCCGTATTTCTTTCCCTTTTTTCCTTTGTATTCTCCATCCATTCTTCTATATTCTTAGTCCTTCTTGTGTCCCAGCCTTTTCCACAGTCCTTTTCAATAATAATTTTAAATTATCTCAATACTCTCTCAGTATTTCAGCTGAGATGTTTTTAACCAAAATAATTTTCTCATTTTCTCCTTAAGTACATTCTTCCTTCCAATTTTTATTTTGCCTTCATCTCTCTCTCTGCTTTACACCTTGTGTACTCTCTTTCCTGTAAGGCTATTGTAGAGATACTGGTATTTTTGAGATAGCACTAAGATACCTCAGTCATGTGCAAGGATGCTGAACAGATACACAAGACAGACCCTTGTGTCATGAATATCATGTTCATATGTGCTGTGCTCCTGTTCCTTGCAGAAACCCCCTTAGTGCAAAGACCCTTTCCTGAGCAAGTTTTGCAGTCCTGGAAGAGGCCAGCAGCAGAAGCAGCTGGAGTAAGCCACCCCAGTGGCCATGGAGAGCAGTGGGGAGGTTTCAGGGCTGGGAGATGCATTCCTCACTGAAGGACAGGTTTCAGCCCCAGCTTTGCAGCCTCGTGCCTGCCAGGAGCGGATAAGCTGGCAGCACCACGGTTCAATATGTGTAGTTATTTATTCTCCCTAGCAACTTTATCAGATGAAAGGGGCTTTATTTTAAATTTGAAGTTTTCTGTGTTTAAAGTACACTGCCAAGTTAAGAAAGACAGTTGAGATTTCTACAAAATACTGCTGACAGTTCATGCTGGCATTTAACTGTCTATATTTCTCATTGATAATAATTTAGAAAATTAGAAGCAACAATGTATAAGCATCATCCCACTGCCATCTCTTCACACTTATTTTTGTCCCTACCATTCCCATCCCCCTGTAACATGATGTAACTGGAACTGTATTAATCAGCATCGCTTATTCTGCACATTTAATGAACATTGGCTCTTTGAACAGCCTATCAGGCAGATGTCACTGGGGAGCAAAACTATTTCCTAGGAGTAGAAAAGTGATTATAAAGTCATTCCAGAACAGGCATAATATCTGGGACTGCACTTTAATTTTTCTTTCTAGCCTTAACTCAGAGAACTTCTCTATTTTAAACAGAAAAATGGCAGTGAGACCCTTTGTCCTCTCTCTGGACACCCAGAAGATTCTGAGTTACTGTGGTGGGGACATGGAAAGGAAACAAACACAGACAGTGCTTACAGGTGATATAAAGCTTAATGCTCCAGGGTCCAAGCTAGCCTCTGAGTAATGGGGTTTGGAGGAAACTTTTCCTTCTGGCAGGTTACTCTGCAGCTGTCACCTTCAGGATTTCTTGAGCTCTCTTTTGAAAGGTCTGGTGTGAGCCAGGGACAGAGGCAGGACACTGGCATGGGCACACCCTAAGCAGGGTGGGTAGATTAGGTCTCTGCAGGAGGGCTGGCAGACCGCAAACACCAAGGCTCTTCCTTTCCTCCCACTCAGACCGATGCCATCAAACTCCACAGTGAAGCCAGATACTGGGGACACACAGCTGCAGCCAAGCCTTGCCACAATGTGCAACCTATAGTCACTGAGTGCTGCCCAGAGCCAAAAAAGTCTGTATCCAGGGAGGAGCCCTCAGTGCCCATGGCATGAAGGAGAGTGCTGCTGAACCAGACAGGGCTCTATGTGGGGTTTGGGGATGCCTGCTGGAGGCGATAACCTGGCTGAGTGGGGCTGCTGGGGTGGTCTACACTGCAGGCAAGGCAGCGGGGTTGCCCTTCAAGCCTAGGTTGGACCAGGGCTGCTGAAGATGCAGTTAGGATAGGCACCTAAGCATTAAAAGCTCATGGAAGTGGGATCATGACTTAACGAGTAATAACTGGGTGTATTTTGGGTGCCCTGGGGCACCCCCACAACTGCGAGGAAGGCCACTGGTCTCCCATCAGGGCTATGACATGCCTGCCTGCTCAAAGCACTCCCCTTGGACACCCTCCAGTGCACCCAGCTGCATCTTTCTCTGTGTACCAACCCCCCCCTAAAGCCTGCTGCAAGCCACACTTTGAACCCCTCTGTAACACTTGGCATCACTGTGGCCTTGTAAAATGATCCCCCTCCTGAATATTGCTTCATGGGCATGTGTTGCACCACAGCAATTTGCCCTTGCGAATACAGCTGCTTGGCTCCATCCACAGAAGGGTTAACCCAAGTTTTCTGGGATACTCAAGACATCCTACTCAAGACATCTGGCAAGAGAGCCAGAAATATATTCAGCTTTAGTTAATACCTCATGCATACAATATGCCTTTGCCCTAATGCCATGTCTCACTCTAGTCCCTCAGGTCATTTCAGAGGCACAGGACTTGACTTAACTCACAGCCATCTTGAATGTACTTCACAAAAGCACATACCTTTATCTATATTGCATAAAGTTCAGGCAAGGAATCATGCTTATGTTTTTTCCTCTGGAAAGCAGTATGCACACATCATTCTTGCTGACTGAATGGCTAATTCTGCGTATCTTTTCTTCTTTCACAAACTAGAGATTGAGGACATTTTGTGAAATCAGTGTCCAAACACTCCAGTGATTATTATTAGCAAATGCTTGTTGCTGTAAGATGAAAAAGTAGTTAGTCCAAGACCAGAAAGGAACTTTGGCTGGAGAAAAGAACATTAGATATTATATGATGAAAGGAAAAAAGCTTTCATCATTTTTGACAAATTATATTCCCCGTGGAGCCTGATATTTTCAAAACACTGGTGGAGGTTTGGAAGGCACCATCAAGCAATAAATCATGTCCTGCTAGACTCCGATTCTGTGCTGTGCTACTATTAGCAACAGGGTTTCGTATCCCCAACATGGCATCTTACAAGTGTGAATCAGCCTGGTCTCCAGATGCTTGCAGTCACCAAACATGATTCTGGGGATTCACGGTGAGCTGAGTGGTGGCTCACTCCAGGAGCTGTGGTCACTAGACTCTATGGGGGGCGATGCTGGGGCTCATGGCTGCAGGGTTGGGGCTGGAGGCAGCAAGGGCCCTGGTGTCAGTGTCCTGGGTTGGTGACTTTTCTCTAGGAGCAGAGTTGGAAGTGGTGTGGCTCCTCAGGTGCTTTGGACAGTGTCTTTCACAGGTAGGTATTGTTCTTCATGTCAAGCTAATGAAGGACACTCGTGTGTGACGGATGGCAGTGAAATACAAAATGATGGAGTAAATTCCCACTTCTCTAAACCTGAATTCCTGGTCTGGGTTGCTTGCATAGTCAGGTGAGAGTTAACTTTTTCCCCCAAAAATGTTTATGTTAAAATATATTTTCCAAATATGTGTGTTTACATCACATCCAGATTAATCCAAGGTGATAGGCAAGAATTGCTAATACCCCTAGCATATTAATAATGCTTCTCAGCCCTATCTCTCTGAATTATGTCTCCTACTTTCCCTTAAGAATTCTTTGAACTTGGAAAAAAAAAGATTTCTCATGTGATAACTGGACAGTAAAGATAAAATATATTCCCACATTCCCTTATTGGACAATGTAGAGAGATTTAGCTCTCAGAGATGAGATCAGTGCTGTCCAAGAGAAATAGCCACTGAGATTGAGGTGCTCACAGTTAGGACACATCACCAAGGGGCTTGGATTAAAGGAAATATTTTAAAATACTAAGTATTCAGTAGGTTTCTGGCTGAGGACTCTTCTTTCGGACCACTGATGAGTTAGGAGTTAACAGTGAAGGGAATGTGCTAGGGCTGTTCAAGACATACTACAATGTAAGAAAGAAAAAAACTATGCATTCAAGGAAAACATTGTACATAATTTAGTTATTGCTACCAATAATTTTAACATGTAGGTTGTTAAAAATTCAAAGGCAAACAAAAAAATGTGATATATTCTCTCTTCACCTTTATAAAGATTTAACACCTACTTTTTTTTTTTTTTTTTTTTTTTTTTTCCTACTCTAAAAAATGCTTGATCCAACTGAAGACATTGGTTCTACCAACAAACTCACTGTAGTTTTCTGGAGGATATGTCTTAGTCTCAACACACTTTTCTGGGCTCAGCGCAGGAGTAGCTGTGTATGATGTCATGGCCTTGCTGCTCAGGAAGTCAAATGGGATGATATAATGGTCCCTTCTGCACTCCAAATTTATGAATAGGGAGGCTTAATGAGTTTTGGTGGAGAAAGGTTTCCTCTGATTCAAAAGTCTTAAATTAAGCTCCCACTGAGGAAACAAGCAAACATGAAAAAAAACCCCAAACAACACAGGGTTAGGCATTCCCAAATTGTTGATTTATTTTGACAAATGCATTTCAGTGCTAATTATGGATCCTTCAAACAGTACTGACAAATGTCCCTGGGGATAATTTGTAAAAATTAGGGTATCTTATCATTACAGGAGTTTACTTTTCTTCCTGCTGTTGTTAAATTTTGGCTTAGTAGCAAGGATGAGAAAGCCAGATTCTGTGTGGGCCAAAGTAAAATTATAATTCTTGGTTTTATGGTCTGAGGTCTACTGCAAAGATCAGTAAATTGAGGAATGGAACTGGAGTGATTGCAAAGGCCTGTCACAGTTTGGGACTCCGTGTCTTACTCACCCAGGGAACATCACTGCTCTCCTCAAACGCTATTTTTGTAACCACCATAGCCACGAAAATTAGTTGCATCCTTCCATGGCCCAGCCTCATTATCCTTTAGGGTAAATTTTTTGATGTTAGGTCTTTGATGCTGGGTGATCTGGGTTGGTCTGTCAAAAAGGGGTTGCTTCTGCTGACTCTCATGGTTTTCAGATTCAGTCAAGGCCAGGACACAAAACTGAAGGGTTGCAACACCCAGTAAAAGAAACTCTGAAGAGTTTAAGCGAGAGCAAGTCATAATTGCTAACCCCTTGGGAGGCCAGCTTTGCATCTCACAGCATTTCAAAAAATATCAGATAATAAAAGATGTTCTATGCGCAGCCTTAGCTAGTGTTTTAAATTATGTTATAAACACATACTATTCCTGGCAGATAAGATTAAATTGTTTGTGATGTGCTGTTTTTTCCAGATACAATATCTCACCATATTCTCTAAATCTTTTGTGTTTAATTAAGAGAGTAAGATTTCTGAACTGAAGCTCTCCTTATAGTCATCCCCTTTATACTCTTTAAATATCAATATGAATAATGGAATACCAGTCTGAATGTGCTTCTTAAAATATTTAATTTAGCCTAATTTTAAAGACACAAGTATCCTTCAGTTTATATTGGTATTAAGTATGTCATTATCAGTCATGGGGTTTTTTCATTCAGGGATAGTAATCTGTTCAAATATCAATTCAGATATTCTGGTTAAAGATAAAAAGTAACAGGCACAAGCAAAGAGTATGTTTACATTTTGATCAACTGTTCAAATACAACAAAAGTGCTTCTGATATTGCATCATGGGTTTTTTTTTTAAAAAAAAAAAAAAAAAAAGTCTTCCACAGTCTAATTTATTATGGTACATCTTGAGGAATGATTCCAAGAAAACATATAGTTCATCATGACTACATTTGCTACTGAGGTTCAGCTCAGTACTACACCTCAACTAGTGCTCAACTTTGAAGGAAAGCTGTCCCATCACCGAGCATGTAAAGCTTCAATAAAATGTGTTTATTTTTTGTTAGAATAACAAAGTTTCCCCACTTTCACTGAGGCCAGACAATCTCTGCAAAAGCAATAATGTGGAGTAAGAGGTTGACATCATTCCCTTAGGAGCATGGGAGTGATAACATGGACCCAACTGCATTTTTTCTATCTACACCCTTGCTGTCTGTAGGCCAGGATTGAATCACACAGGATTTCAAGTTAACACTCAGGTGCTTTGTTTGTTCAGTCACAGCCTAAGTTATGAACACCAGGATGATACAGAAAACCTACATATGTCACCCATATGACATTGACAGAATTAAACCAAGCATAGTAAGATGACCACGTAAGGCCACAAAGCAGCTGCCCCAGTGGAACCATATGACCCTTATTTGTACCCCTTCTGACAATGAAGGCTACAGGCAAAATGGGCCCTCTTCTGGTTTGGTTTTCTTTCCTTGCTTCAATCCTAACAAATGTTTCACCCCTGTTTAATTAAACCTGGAAACCATGCAACCCAAATCATACACAAACTCCTGAAACATTTCATCAAAATAGTTTAAAGCCTCTCATGTTTATAAGCAATGGAAAAACTTATGTTTAAAATGCTAAGAGCTATGCTGCACATTGCTTTCAGGAGGAGTTGGAGAAGGTCCAGGGCTAATGTATTTCAGTCATATCAATTATTAGAGTAAAGCCACAAAATCAGAGAAATGAGAATTTAAGATGACCAAAATAAAGATTTCCTGACTGTGCACTGAATGGTCAGTGGAACAATCTTCAAAGCAGAGGTGGCAGAAACTCTACTGATGGAGACATTTAAAGTGAGACCATACACAGACACATACAAGTATAATAATTTAGCATGGGAACATGTAGACTAAGTCAACCATATCTTTCCCATTTCAAATCTCAACACTGAACAAACCTCAAATCTAAACATTCACCCATTGAGAGGCTGCTAACGATGCCCACAAAATAGAGAGATCATCTTAAGTAGGTAGGCACACCTTGCACAGTGCTCACAGTTCACTGCAAATCACACAGCTACCAACTAGTGATAACTCCTTATGTCTTTCCAACATAATACATCTGTGTATATTAATACATTCTTTCCTATTCCTCTTCAAGCACAGGATTATTAATTAATCAGTAAAATCCTTAAACTTAAATTCTTCTTGTGTACATTAGCAAATCAAAGGAGAAAAGCTTGTTTAACTTGGTATTTATATAAATAGGTATATATATCTCTATAAATTTATATAAAGAGGTAAGCCAGATTTGGTGGTAGGGATTCTCCAGGTTATTGTTACTTTGTTTTTTCAGCCAAGTTTCCATTTAAAGCTTAGTCTCCGGCCACACACACAAATTACATATATTTTTATATATCTATCTATATATATCTATATATATATGTCATGAATCCTCATGTCTCAGAGACCCATTCATGTGCTTTAGAGAGGAAAAGGTCATTACTTCGATGGATTTTTCTCCCATCCAGGGCCTTGACTAACTACATTGACCTTTGAGCAAAGCTACCAGCTCCATCTGTTCTGGCAGACATTAAGGAAGGTCCGACACAGCAGAAAATGCATTTTTTGTTTGGAAGAACAGGCTGTGAAGGGGGAATTTTCATCCTTATTAGGGCAACCTAGCAGTGATTAATGTGACATGATGTCACAGGAGAAGCATTGGTTTCGAGATTGATTTCTGTTTGTAACTCTTTGCAGTGTGTTGGTTTAGATTTCTGTCAAGTGTCTCAGAGAGTTTCACATGACCGCTTTCCTCTTTGAAGTTTTCAACTTGACTTACATATGTATGCAGTGGTGGAGAAAGACTGGTACATGCCATCTGGACAGAAAACAGGGCAGGATAGTTATGAAGTGAAACTTATTTTTCTTTCCCCATTAGTATTTCCAGGCATTTCATATGGGTACTTCAGAAATGTCACTGGGAGTATTACACAGGGGAAATAAACTGTAATGGAGAAATAAACTGTAATGGAAAAATGTGTGCATGTATGAGTGTGCGTGTGCAAACACACATGCAAAGATCATTGATGTTTTGTTCCTGAACTTTTTGTCAGAAAGGAAGGGTTGTTTTAGTAGAAACAGATTTCAGACCTCCCTTTGAAAAGCTTGCCCATAGTAATTTGGCTCATGAAATCATCAAGAGGCTGTGGCAGTTCAACTCAGTAAAACTGCCATACATGTGGATCCATATACCCAACAGCATCAGTCATGACACACACACAAAAGAGGGTACAAATACACCTTCCAAGGGGTGAAATATTTATTAGCAAAGACACGGCAGGCTTACCAAATGGCTTCATTCAGCAGTCTGAGCTTTTAAAGACTCAACTCTCGGTACCTACTCTTGGAGCCCCTGGGAGCTCCACGAGCACTCACAGCCACAGATGATGCCATAGATGGAGCTGCACACGCTGTGCAGGACATGCGCTTTCAGTCATGAAAAGCAGTAGCGACCACACAGCTATGTGCCTCCCCGTTCACATCAGACAGGGACTCACTTCCAGCGGGGTCGCAAGCTGTGGCCATGTGAACCTCACAGCAGCAGTGAAGATCAGCCCTGGATCTTCTTGCTCTCAAAAGCACATGTGTCTAATGTCCCCCTGGGGAAGGCTTGCTTGGAGCTACCAGAGAACAGTTCAAAGAACTGTGAAAGACAAACCAGATTCCAGATTCCCTTCCCTGGCTTTTTATTTTCCTCTTGCTAAACAATTGATTATTGAATGTAAGTGTCTTATACACACTCTGAACTGGAATAGTCCCTTGTGTCCTCTGACTGAGCATTAACGACCCAGATTCTCTGTTATAAATAGTGGAAAGTCAAAGCTGAAACAGTTCCTATGGTGTCAGCTGTGCCACTGTCATGAATAAGCTCAACAGAGGTCTGCTGGGCAAAAGAAGGAGAAAACCCAAGAATGGCAGGACAAGCCATCTTCAGTACACATGGAGTATTGTAAAGAGACACCAACAGGGCACAAAGGACTCCAGGCATACCCAAGACCAAACTACTGCTGTAGACTTTAAGGAACACATCATTCATGGGAGAAGACAGCTGCTCTAGGGAACCAGGCTAATGTGGGAATGCACTGAAGAAGTCAAGGGATGGATGGCTTTTAAGGAAAGCAGAAGTGGATGTTAGCTGTTCAGTTTTAAAAACTACTAAATATACTGTTGTTTTTTGTTAAAGTAAATGTGATTGTGGTTTATTTCAGAGCAACGACTTCTGAAAGGGAGATCTGCAAGTACTGGATTCCAGTTGCTATGCTGGGTGGGACATGATAAGACATAGATACCTAATAAAGCATGAAATATAGAGTATCATCTGTTAATAAATGTGAACAGAATTAAAACACTATGGGTGCTGTTACCCACTGAGATAGACAGAAACACCTGAGCACCTCTGAAATCCTAAACAGTTCAGGAATCTCTGTACACTTGCTTGAAGTCCCCTCCAAATTACGAGGATACTCAAGGAAGCCTCTGAAGTTAAATATATGCTAAAGTGTCCAGAGTCCAGGCAGGAAGAGCACTCAAAGTGAAAATTGTCAGGGTATCCAGAGCATAAATCTGTCTAGCAGGGGAGTCTTTCTAATCCTAAAGCAGCCCTTCCCAGGCCACATGGGTGCATGTCTTCCCGCCCCAGGGAGTTATTTAACCCTAAATTTACATACAAACAGAAGAATCTTTGTTTAGACATTTCAATGCAGCCTCTCATGGAAAAGAAAATGTCTGTAAGGTTCTAGCTGCCCTTTCCATATGGCAGCAGTGTACTTAAGTTTCATGGGTTTCTGGTAAAAAAAAGATTATGTAGAAACAGGATCTCAATTAATAACAACAACAAAAAAAAAAAATCCGTAATCAAGTAAGCAAACAAGATTCGTTTTTCCCTGTTTCTGAAAGAATTGTCTCCTTTTTGATAGAGACAGAACTCCAGACACTGAAGGGTATTTGAAATGACAGATGTAAAAACTGTACAATGAAAATAAATTTAGGTACACTGTTTGGATCACCTATGTGCATTTACTAGATCTGTCCTTCCTGTGTATCAGCAAAGTGCCTTCCAAATGCTGTGATTGCAAGCAGCTCATATCAGGAAACAGTATCATGTAGAAAGTAGAGGTTCAGGTTAGCTAAAATTTGTGATTAGTTCAGACTTAATCTGAACACAGTCTGAATCTTGCAAATCCTAACTCCTAACTGTCTTCTGTGGAGGACTTTAGGTTTTCCAGATGCAATTCCAATGTTATTTTACAAGATTATTCACACTAACTATGCTGTATTTAGAGAAGATAGAACAAATACGTGTTTTTATTTTATAAACAAAACAGAATTTGTTTCTTGTTCAGCTCCGTAATAAATACACCATAGTTACAGCAGGCACAAATCATCACTGACCCCTTATGCCATGGATGCTGCCCTGGTTCGCACTCAAGTGTGTTGGCTCTGTCCCCCAAATACTCTGTGGGAGAATGTATAAAAACAGGGATGGACAATGGACCAATACTGAATTGGGGTTTTCTGAGCTTGCCACACTCCCTGCCACCAAAAGGTAGACAAAGTATTCCAGCCCATCTCAGTCTTGCTCAGCAAAACACTGTGAGGACAAACCCCGTACACCCACTGTCATAGGCCAGTTTAGCCTTAAGCATAAAGGAAAGAGCCTTACAATTACATAATTACATGTACTACTTGAAGTCAGGGAAAGAAAAATGACTTCTCTCATCTGAGCAAAGGCCCAGTAATCACTTGAGAAACAAAATGTCAACGAAGAAGCATCTCCAGGGTACTGAGCATTCCCAGAGGAAACAAGAGACACATTTCTTCGCAGGAGATTTTTCCCACTGGCAGAAAACAAGACCATCATGCAGTTTACATAACAAAAAATTGAACAGATCCCAGTATTAATAGATCAATTGAGCATTTTGGGGGTGTGATTGGGGTTTTTTTGCTGTTTTTATCTAGTTCATAAACCTGAAATTAAATATTTACAAACAGTATTTTATATTCTTTTCCTGGTGATACAGCTTTCTCTTTGCCATTTAAAACAAAAGAACCAGGATTGCAATGCAAGATCTTATTACTATCAAAACCAAACTGCAGTGCACACATCCCCTTCTAACATACATTGTTATATTATATGAAAGAAATTGGAAAACATAACGAGGTTGTAATAACTTAATTCACAGGAATTGGTTTACTGTTGAATTGTCCTCTAGAATATGTCCCAGAGTATGGTAAAGGGAGGATCTATCTAGTCCTTCATGTATCAGCCAAAATTGGATTTGTCACAAAAAAGAAGCAACACCCAGATACCCAAAATAGATGCCCTATTTTGATATAAACTTTCTTTACTGAGTGCTAAACCCCAACCTGCTAAGGAGAAGGATCATTCTTAGTTTTCTATGTATAAGAAAATGAAGCCCTGGAAAGTGACTCTTCTTTTGTCAATCTAGACATAAGTTTTGGTTACCCCCACATACACGTGCACACCTCCTTTTTTTATCTATCATCAGCCCTGTCATCCCCCACTTCTTTTCTCCATGTGAGCAACTCAGTGTCATCATGGAGCTCCTGGTCTGGAGCCACAGCCTGGCTCATTTCACCCTTTGTCTGGAGGCAATATGACCATGGTGCCACACAGCAACCCAGCACTGTCAGTCTTCTCTGGTGATCAGCCTGGCAAAAAATCAGAGATGCAATTGAATTCCAAGAAATATTAAAAACAAAATACTATTGACAAGCTGTATAAAATAGACTGTGAGAAGACAGGGGAGTTAAGGTTTAAATTCCATGTCTTACCTCTTTCACTGTTGAGGTTTCCAGGATCAGTGGGTTTGGGGTTTATTTCTCTCTGAGATACGAACGTCTGACCACTCCCAGAAGTGTATTCATTCTTAAATATTTGTTGCCTGAAATTTGACTGAAGATGGTAGACTTTTTCTGTTTAATCTAAAGACTTAACCTAGATTTTAATGTCATGGCAAGACACTACTATTAAACTTTTCATACTTTTCTTTCTATCTGAAATCAAGGAATCACAGAAGTTGAAACAGAGATACTTTACATTTGTCTTTCTCTTAATGGCATCTTTCATTGGATTCATGCCAAATCTTGCCAGAAATATGTTTATCACACCAATTGAAACAGCCAGCTGAAACTGTTTCTGACAGAACTATAAGATAGGATGAAATTATAGCCATCGAAATAAATTTTTACTAGTGATCAAGCCTGGATGCTGTTTGTCAGACTGGCTTTACAAGAAATCAAACCACAGAAATCTACAGACATTCATTCCTTTCCACACACTACAAAACTTGGGGAGAATGCAAAATTAGAATAAACATTCTTTACTCTGTCTGTATATATCTACATAAACACATGAATATATGTAGCTAAAGGAATAATTTAAGCAGTGAAGATTAACAGATATGCTACATTAGTTCATCTTCTAAAAACTGCAATGGATTTCTTCTGAAAACCTTTAAAAGAAGCTGCACCACTGCCTGGATGGAAGAGAATGCAGAGCAGATCAAGACTGGTTTAAGAGAAAAAACATATTCTCTCTGATGGAACAGTGTTAATAAGACACCGAGACAGTATGTCATCCTTCAGTGACAAGGAACTATTAGGTCATGCTTCATTCAGAAGAAAAGGCATATTGCAGCGTATTTCTTGTTGCACTCATCAGTAAGAAGGGCCAAACATTCGCCAGATATTTTTGCTATCCATTCTCTGAATTTCCCAGAAAATGTATTGTTCCATAACTTACCAATGTCCTACATCAATGGTCATTTCTCGTACTGGAAGATATTGGATAGCGTTCAGATGAAACTCACTTGCCTTCCTCATGCTTTCATCCCTGTTTTGGCTGTAGCAGACAGAGATAGTGAGGCACAAATATTGATATTCAATAAACACACCCATCATTTTCTCTGATGAAGAGAAAAATGGTGGATGGGTGAACAAACTTCCACGATTATTAAGGGTAGTTGGGAGCACTGCATTCTTCAGTATCACTGGCCTGTCACCCTGGGGAGTTCATTTCCACATAAACCAAACATTAACCAGACCGGGTAATAATGTTCTCACTGTTACATAGGAGGCAGCTGGCCAGCTCAAAAGGACTGAGTCTCTATTCCTCTGGGACATATGGAAATGGTCATTACAAGACAATATTTATTTATAAACACACTTGGCCCCATCAATTGGGCTTGAATATATAGAGGAATGGAGCTTATTAGTAAGATAAAGCTTTCCCATGACCTATAGAGGACACTGCATAGGGACCACAGATGTTCTGTATTAGAAAAGCTGGAAAATTTATGTCAATGGCCATGAAAAGCTCAGTTCAAAAATAAGTAATTAAATAAATAAGGAGGTCACTAGCAAAGACAAGGTTAAGGACACTGGAAAATGGGTCTTCCAGGATATTTAACCTTTATTTATTTAATTAAGTAGAACAGATCTTGGCCTTAACTGCATATGTCTTTCCTGACCAACTCTGCTGAAGTTACCAGAATTATTCTGGATTTGCACCAGTGCAGAGCCAGGCAGACAGCAGCCTCCGTGGTGGCTGGTCTGTCATGCAGCTGAACACACATACACACATGCAGCTGAACACAGACAGACACAGAGACCACACACACACACACACAGAGAGGTTTTCCTTGACAAAGGGATTCACACAAGTAAAGGGCCAGGGAAGAACTATAATTCTCAAGTCAATCCATGCCATTTTCTATGCAGGTATGGAAAAATGTCTGTCCCCATCAGATAAACTCATAAGGACTCAGCTTCAACTGCATAACTTAAATCATGGAGCTTCTTAACACAGAATCTGTAGTCTATGTTAAGATGGAAAGCCAGAAGAAGCTACACAAAACCATCATAAGACCTGATTCAGTTTTTATTTAGCAGAGCCTAGTTCTTCAGATTGTGCAAGTTGGCTTGTCTAAGCCCATGGATCATCTCTGCTTACACCAGCTCTGAATCCGGTCCTGGCCAAATGCAACCATATCATGTCCTGGCTGGCCTCAAGCCTTGAGTCAGTGGGTTTGTGTATTTATGCAGACTGTGCTTATGAAAGTCAGTGAACACAGGTTGATGTTGTTTGCACAGCTGCAGGCTCATTGTACCCCTGTGGTCTGGCTTGCAGTCTCCTTCTGCATTGCAGGTCCTTCTTCCTCCAGCATGACATGGAGCAATCAGACCAGCATCTCCTCACCTGTCTGTACATGAAGGGAATTTTGTGCCACACACTAGCTCCTTGGGCAGTCTTGGTCCCCTCATCTGCCAGAGGGTGATGGCTAGTTACCTTCCAGTAGAGCCTTCTGAGAGATTTTGAGCATGGTCTACTGTTTCTTCCAACCATTAAATGGCCTTCTTTTGTTCAGGTGTGCCAGGCCACTCACTGATGCAGCAGGAAGTAGGAAAAAAATCCCTGTTTTTTCTAGCTAGGACTGAAAGAAGCCCCATTAATCTGCAGGAATGGAAGTGAAGCCACAGAGCTCTTGGGGTGGTGGGACATCTTCCCTACCACAATTTTGCAATGAAAATACTACAGCTGTCTCATGGCTGAGAGCACCACAGATGTGTGAGTAACTGACTGACCAACATCAGGCCACCAAAGTCTAATTTCTTCTAAACCCTCATGGTACTGAAGGAGGTTTCCAGCTGTTCCTGACATCAGAAGGCCAGGCAAGCATTCACACAAGTACAAAAGTATGGGTGCACCTCTACTGTCAGTTTGCCTCACTTTCTATTTTTCCCTAGGGTCTTGCAGATATCCCTACCTTTCAGCTCACTGTAGTCCAGAGCTACACAGATTTTTCCTAGGCACTGAGAAGGCAGCATGTCCTTAGCTAGCTGCCTGCAGAGGTATGGGCCCAGGCGGATGTCCTCCCATTCTTCTGGGACCCACCGGTGTGGACCTTGCCGTCAGCACAGAGCTACTTGGTTTGCACCATGTTGGATTTTCTGACAGGCAAATATTGGAGAGTGCTGAGATGGGGGCAGTCATCCTGCCCCTCCCAGGGCAGCAGCTGGTGAGGCGGTGGAGGGGCAGAAGACTAGGAGCACCCCAAAATTGGAGCAGGTAGACACCTACTAAAGATCTGAAATTGTTGTGCTAAATAAACAAACAGACCACACTACAGTTCAACATTTTTTAATCTTGTTTCCCATGGTAGGATAGATAGAAAATATTAGTCTGATTACTCCAGCTCAGGCTGGGTTTACTTCAAGGGTAATTACTGAAGAATTTTTTTCTTTTCCTGTGAGCTTGGTATAGTTTACACTGAGAGAAAAAATCCCACAGTGCTTTTTTGCAGTTATTTTCCTTACATTTGTTATGTTTCAACTTTTGTAGGTTTTTTTTTAGAGTAGTTAAGAAGAAACAAAACACTTGAAGTACATATAAACCTCTGGCTTATGACAATTCAAGCAATTCCCACTACTTTTCAATGCTGAGGGGAAAATTTTCATCTGGAGTGTAATAGTATCTCCAATATGGACTTTGATGGGTATGGTATGTTTGATTCAGCCTTTGATACGTTGTATCTTCATGGGGACTTTTGCAATGGAAAGTAAAACAGGATCCACGATAATTCATTATTTCCGATTAAAAATATAAGAAAGCAGTGAACTATCAGCACTTTAATAGCATGTCACCCCTGGGGATTACCAAAGGTATCACAAACAGGAACTGCAAACATTTCAATAAGCAAGTGATACTTTCATCAGGTCTTTGATCTCCTTTGCCATTATTCCTCCTCTCAAGCTTATTTTGTATTTTTTCACTGGTCGATGAAAAAAAACCCCACTTGCAATATATCATAGCCCTCTCAAAATCCTACAATATAAGACAGTATACAGAATCACTGAAGGGTTGAGATTGGAAGTCACCTCTGGAGATCACCCAGTCTAAACCCTTTGTTTAAAGCAGGGTGAACTACAGCAGGTTGCCCAGGAGTGTAGGGAGAGGCGCTTGGAAGATCTCGCGATGTAGAGGAAGAAATAGAGGCACATGAAAGATCTCACGATGCACAGAAAGAACAGGGAACTAAAGATCTTGCGATGTACAGAAAGGCGTATATAAAGCAATTGGGCAGTTAATAAACTGAACAAATAGCAGCCACCGTATTGGCATTTGTGCTTTTGTTCCCGTGAAGGTTTTAACCTCCTGCAGGGGTTAGCTGTGATCTGAACGCCGCATTTCTGTGGCTTAGCAGATAGAAAAAGACAGCTAATGCCTTACCACAACACAGGACATGTTCAGTTGGGTTTTGAGTATCTCCAAGGATACAGGCTCCACAACCTCTTCAGGCAACCCATTTCAATATTCAGTCACCGTCACAGTAAGAAAATGCTTAAGTGGAATTTCTTGTATTTCAATTTGTGCCCATTGCCTCTTGTCCTGTCACAGGGCATCACTGAAAAGAGTCTGGCTCCCTCTTCCTCATCCCCTCCCATCAGGTATTTATAGATATGGATCCGATCCCCCAAGCCTTCTCTCTCCCAGGCTGAACAGTCCCAGTTCTCTCAGCTTTTCCTCAAATAAAAGATGCTCCAGTCTGTTAACTATATTCACAGCCCTTCAGTGGACTTGCTCCCATATGTCCATGTCTCTCTTGTACTGGGAAGTATACACCTGGACCTAGCACTCAAGATGTGCCTCACCAGGGCTGAGTAGAGGGGAATCCCCTCCCTCAATCTGCTGGCAGTGGTCTGCCTAATGCAGCCCAGGATGCTGTGGGCCTTCTTTGACACAAGACTACGTTGTTGGCTCCTGGTCAACTTGTCCACCACCACCCTCAGATTCTTTTCTACAGAGCTGTTCTCCAGCCAGTCAGACTCCAGAGTGTATTGGTGCATGGGGTTCTTCCACCCCAGAGGCAGGACTTTGCATGTCCCTCTGTGGAACTTCATGATATTCCTCTCAGCCCAGTTCTCCAGCCTATTGAGGTCCCTCTGAATGGCAGCACAACTATCTGGTCTATCAACCACTCCTACCAGTTCTGCATTGTCTGCAAACTTTTCGAGGGTGACACAACTGTGCCTTCCAGACTGTGTCATCCAGACCACTAACAGGATTTTTAAACAGTATTTGCCTCAGTAATAACTCCTGGGGTGCACCACTAGTGACTGGCCTCCACTGGACTTCATGTCACTGATCACAACTGTTTGATCCTGGCAGGTCAGACAGTTTTCAGTTCACCTCACTGTCCACCCATCTAACCCATACTTTATCAGTGTCTATGAGGATGTTATGGGAGACAGTGTCAAATGCTTTGCTGAAGCCAAGATAAACAGTATCTACTTACCTTCCCTCATCTACCAAGTTGGACATCTCATTACAAAAGGTTATGAGGTTGGGCAGGCATGATTTTCCCTTTGGAGGTCTGTGCTGACAATTCTTAATCACCTTCTTGTCATTAATATGTTTGGAAATTATTTCCAGGATTAGTTGTTCGTCCTTTTACTGTAAGCAAAGATAATAAAAAGTGACCTCACAATGACATTGCCCAGCTCTTGTGGGAGCAACCCATCAGGCCTTTGGACTTGTATATGTCCATTTTGTTTAAATACAAGTATTTCTTCTTAGGGAAGGAAAATATCAACATTTACTCATTTGTTTTCATTGGGTTTTGACTTATTTATCTGTTTTACTTCTAGAAATACTGGTGCTGAACTTGTCATCTCACAGTTTGCAAATTTTTAAGTCCACCCACGATCCCATTAATGGAGTCAGAAGTTAGAGACTTCAATTCTTCCACACATCAGGCTTCACTCTCTGCTTCATGTCTCAAGGTATTCTAGTTTCTAAAACATGAAGAACAGGAGATTAAACAATTTTAATGTTGTTCTTTGTGCTTTTACTTGTAATGAGATCCCAGAGTCTGTTTGTGTGCATTATTTATTCTCACTCCCCTTGACCAGCAATGTTTCTATCACCAGCACTCCCTCTTTTGACACTAACCTGTCCAGTTCTCACAGAGGCTATTCTATGTGGAATTAGAAACGTTGACTCATCCTAATTAGTCTGTGCTCAGAGAAGTTCCTCATCTTCCCATGTGAGACTCTGAGTAATCCACAAAGGGAAAAATATTATCACAGTGCAGCCTTTCTGTCCAAATCCTCTGCTGTCTGTGGACGCCATGGGAGACCATTTCAGCCACAGAAGGGACAAAGATATTTATTTTGATTTATACTTTTTTATCTTCTCCTTCTTAGCCACAATAAGCTGATCTCCAAGCAGACGCATCATCTCTGCGTATCTCTGCTCCCCAACCACACAGTGACCTATTTCAGAAGTCAAACTGAGATCAAATGTTACTCTCTGGTTCATGGTTAAAAAAACTTTGAATCACAAGAAGAACTAGAGGAAAAAGATGTCCATCCTGCACACTGCTGTGTTTACAGTGAGTACGGTTGGTCCCTTTCCCACACATCTTTGCTGTTTATTTGTTTTTTGATTAAGCTAACATGCATTTCAGCAGATGGATCCTTGAGAGTTTTAAAACATATTAAGGACTAGGCTAACCCAGTAACAAGAAAATATGACTAGGAGAAAGAAAAATTCTAACCTAGCAGATGCTGAAGCTTGTTATTCTCCTTGTGGCTCCATGCATACTCAAGGAAGTGGTGAGGTAAATGTGTGTGGGAAGATTTCATAAAGCACACAAATGACAGCACTGTGCTGATCTGGTTAAAAATTTGTTACATCTAGAAGGAGAAGGAGGAGGAGGAGGAGAAGGATGAGGAGGAGGAGAAGGAGAAGGAGAAGGAGGAGAAGGAGAAGGAGAAGGAGAAGGAGAAGGAGAAGGAGAAGGAGAAGGAGAAGGAGAAGGAGAAGGAGAAGGAGGAGAAAGGAGGAGGAGATAAAAACTCCCAGCCAATAGTCCTTGTTTCAGTAAAATAAAGCTGGAGTCACTGACGGTAAACAAGAGAGTTATAAGGTTGGGTCTGAGAGTTCATATTGGTGAACTGCCAGCTCATGGTCAGACTGAGGCTCTTAAATTAAGGTACAGAAATAACACAGCAATAGACCCTCCCGATATTTACGGGTATTCAGACTTGAACTCTCTAACCTCAGCTTCTTGCCACAAGTCCCTTTCCCCTTCTGTTGCACCACTAAAACTTGAAGGTTTTTATGGATTTTTCTGTGTACAACATCTGTGAACAAAAATGTTTCTCTGTACTCCAAAGCCACTGGCTGAAGTGATCAAGACATAGATTTGTCTTTGTTCAATATGTCATCGAAACAGCCATTAAATAAACTTTCTGTTTCTTTTTATGTTCTTTGTAGAAATAATGCAGAACTTTGCCTTAACAAGGACAGATTATATGCAACATGTCTATAGTTTGTTGTTTGGATCATTTGTCTTTCTAAACTAGGTCTTAGATGGAAATCAGTGAACCTTTAAAAAATAGGTGAAAAAAAGGAAAGATCTGGCTGAGCATTAAGCAACTTCCTAGTACCTGCCCTAAGCTTGATGAACCCAAATCTGTGAGGTTTTTTATGGTTACCCATATACCTAGTACTGGAGCCCCCAAGTCACTTGGTAACAGGGGCTCAATCTGATTCCAACAGAAATAAAAAGGAGTGCTTTCACACATGTGTTGATCTAGAAATAGCCAACACCATGTGAAAGTCTACTTTGTTATGAAACACTGCACTAGCACAACCATTTGGCCACAGTTTGTTTAAAGAGCAGTGGGGGCAGGGGAAACATAAAGAAAACACAGGTTTACATCTATTCAGGTTAGAGGCAGTTATTTCCAAACAACAAAAAGACAGCATTGCTAAGTACAATTTCAAAGTTAACTTGCCTGTTAAACACATCCAGGTTTTGTTTTGTTTTGTTTTTTTCTTAAAAAAAAAGGAAGGAAGGAAGGAAGGAAGGAAGGAAGGAAGGAAGGAAGGAAGGAAAACGGAAAGAGAGAAAGAAGGACAGAGAAAGAGAGAAAGAGAGAAAGAAGGAGAGAAAGAGAGAGAGAAAGAGAGAAAGAAGGAGAGAAAGAGAGAAAGAGAGAGGAGAGAGAAGGAGAGAGAGAAAGTGAGAGAGAAAGCAAGAAAGCAAGAAAAGAAAGAAAGAAAGAAAGAAAGAAAGAAAGAAAGAAAGAAAGAAAGAAAGAAAGAAAGCAAGCTTTAAAATTTTAAAAAGTAATGGTTGTCATAAGTTAATGTTCCAAAAGCAATTTATGTGCCAACTTTAACTAATTCATAATACACACACACACAAATATTTTCTTCCAGGATGTAGCATGCTAGAGGAGTCTCTCTGAAAATGGGATCTGCAGTATATACATGATGGGTGGGGCTGAGGGAGGGAGCTCTGAATCTGTCCTGGCCAGTCCTGAGGGACCAGCTCTTGTATGTCCTGTAACCCCAGGAAAACAGAGATTGGAGAGGGTAAACCACTAGATCAAAACCAGTGGCACTTCTCAGACAAAAATTGGTGAGCAGTCTGCGGTTGAGCAGTTGAGGGAAGAAGAGATACTTTTTTTTTAAATGATCATTCAACCTGATACAGAGAATTTTTGTCATGTTTCAACTGCCCCATTCAAATCCTAGAAAAAAGGGTTAAGACTGCACAGCCTTGTCCAGTTCTTTGATCCTGTAAGTGTAGATTTCTCTTATCAAGAAAAAGACCCTCAGTTTAGCCTATGCTATGCATGGGCTCAGTAGCTGACTTTCTCATCGACACCAGGTCCTGAGCTGGTTCAACTGGCAAACCATACATGCCAGTAAGAGTCTGCTTCCCTTGTCTCCTGCAGCAAATAAAACCCAGTGGAGGTGGTTCTGGGGCTTTGAGGATACTTTTTCATTGCTTGAGTCCTTTTCCACAAGGAAAGAAAGGAGACTAGAAAGTCTATTCTTCTGGTTGGGAAGCAGAAAACATTGCAGAAGTTCTAGTCAACAAATCTGCTTATAAAGGCATGGAGTTTATAATAGAAAAAAGTATGTAAAAACTCACAATCAGAAAGCCATGCTCTCTACCATTTTACAGAAGAGCTATTTTAATATATACATCAAATATGAATATGTAAAAAAAGACTTCTTGACATGATCAGAGATTGTAACAATAATCTAAATTATTGCCATTTTTGAGAGACAGGATTTCAAAGCGAAACAAGCAATTCCCTGAGTAGCCAAGTTAATGACACCTCCTTTCATAAGGATTTTATGGTTTTAGTTACTTTACTTTGGCGTCCAAGGTTGTAAGATTTCCAGGGCATATCCATGCATTTATTTATACAGGCACTCTATTATGCAGGTTCTCTACTTACTAAAAGGATATAGGCTTACACTACAACTCTTTCCTCAGTAAAAATACTAATAGTCTCTCTTCTACTTGGATACTTATTTTCACAAAACTTGCAGTGTCTTTATTATCCTTGAAACCTCTATCATTTGTGGTTGATGGTAGCCAAAGGATTCAAAAATTACTAAGGAGAGAGGAGGAAGAAATGGACACACACCTTGTTTTCATCTGCAAAAACTCTGTAACATAGTTCCAGGTGTAACATATTTTCAGGCATGAAGAACAATTAGATTTGCACTTTTTTTTTTTTTTTTAATTAATCTGAGGAGAAAAGTGAAAGAAAGGATGAAAATTAGCTTCATCTTTGGAAAGACTCAATGATCTTGGACTAAGGCAACACAAAAGTATGAGTTTCAAGTAACAGAAACAATATACCTGGGAAGAGGCAAATTTGTCAGACTTTAGTAAAGTGGAAGATATCTCTAGCCTGTTTTCCCAAGCCTACAAGGAAGGAGTATAGCATCCTTTGCCCTGACAATGTGGAGGAATGCTAGGGCCCAGATCTCCCTGCTGGGACCTCCAGTCTACAGGCACAAGTGTCACAGCTGTTGAGGGAGTTTGCTTCTGTGGGTAATCACTATCATCATCAGGCATCCTTGTTCTATTTCTCACTTGAATGTGTGTTTCTTTAATGTTAGCTACCAGCTCTTGTCCTGACTTTGTCAGATTAAGGATCACTTTAATGTAATCTTTGACTACTTTTCTTTCAGAAATTACCTGTATGCCTTTTAAAGCCACACTACAATAAACTGAATAGATTTAAGTTTTCCTTAGGCTCCTTATTTTATTTAGCAGTTTTTGTGACACTGGTTCAATCGCCCCAGATTTTCAGTTTTCTTTTTAAAGACAAACATCTCTGACTTATTCCCATGTTGGATTTACAACTGTCAAATAACAATACAACTGTAGCTCCTTGCTGCTACTTACTGCAGTCCTATTCCTATGTCTGTGGGTCATTGTTCGTCCTTTTACTGTGGTGACAGATGGCATTCAGGTTTTGTCCCCACGAACCTCAGCATTTGGTAAGGGCTTGCAGTGTCTCCTCAATCTGCTTTTCTGTTTATGGTTTCCTGCTGTGAGTTTGGGCATAGCTAGGGCAGCCAGGAGCTTTGCTTAACAAAACATAAGTACACTGTATAAGAACAAAAGGGCATATGTACTCAATCAGACCAAATGTTCCTCTAACTTGGTAGGTTAGGGGAGGTTTAGTTATGATCAAATGTGGTATCTCTTCTTAATGGCTTAATACAACAGATGCCTGCTGTGAGGAATTGCCATTAAAAGGTTTTGTTGAGCTGGGAGATGGAACCACACTCGGCCTATTTATTATCCAGTAGAACACTGGCGTTTTTCCAGAGGAAAGTGTCCTGAATGTGGCCCATAAAGGGTGTATAGGAGAGGATAATGGTACACACCCCCAGGAAGATCTACCAGCATCTATATTTTGCTGTCCAAAGGCCTTCTGAGGCAGACATGTGGTCTCACAACCCCAGTTTTTGATGGACTTTTTTTCTCTGAATTTGTCAAATCACTTTCTGAATATGTATACATTGATAGAATCCACTAGATGCTGCAGCAGGGAATGACAGCTTAACTATATTTTTTTTGAAGGGTCACAGAATCACAGAATGGTTAAGGTTGGAAGTAACCTCTGGAAGTCATCTTGTTCAACCCCACTGCTCAAGCAGGGCCACCTAGAGCCTGTTACCCAGGCTCAGGCCCAAATGGCTTTTGAACATCTCCAAGGATGGAGACTCCACAACTTTCCCGGGCAACATGTTCTAATGCTTGATGACCCTTACAGTGAAAAAGTGTTTCCTGATGTTCAGACGTAACCTCCTGTGTTTCAGCTTGGGTGCATTGCCCCTGGTCCTGTCAGTGGACACCACTGAAAAGAGCCTGGCTCCATCCAATTTGCACCTTCCCTTCAGATATTCATATACATTGATAAGTTCCTCCTCCCCAAGCCTTCTCTCCTCTAAGGTGAACAGTACCAGTTCTTTCAGCCTCTCTCACATCTGTTTGTTTGTTCTGAACCCATTCTGACGTTTGAGGTGATGCCCATTAGTTTGCATTAAAGAGACAGTGAGAAGCAATTTCTTAGCCAGCCAACACAGGTCTTCTAAACATCTGTCATATGCTCCTTTGGGCACTGCTTTTCCAGGCTCAGGGGTCCTACCTCATTTAGTCTTCCCACTTTACTGATCATCCTTGTTGTGTTTCTGACCCTTTTGGTTCTACCAGGTCTTTTCTGAACTGAGAGGACCAGAACAGTAGGCAGTGTTCAAGGTACACCATGGACCGATACAGGGACATCATGATGGTCTCTGTTTTCTTCTAATGATTACAAACATCCAGGTGCTAGGGAGAATCTTTTGCACAGGTATACAGTAAGGATGCTGTGATCTGTGTTCGTGACATGCCAGAATCAAGGGGTGAGGACTTTGCAAGTAATAACTATCCTTTTCCATCAACAGTTTGAGTGGCAGCTGTGTGAACTGATTAACAGGAAATTCAAACTCTCTCTCTTCTATCTTTGAAAACCTAAGTTCAGGTTCAAATTCCCTTGTAAAGAAGTGAAACAGGTTTGGAGTTTTCGAACCCTCACTGCTTGCCTACCAACATCATTAGGTACTCAAAGAGTTAAAGCCTGGATCTGACGGTTTTGAATAAAATCTACAGAGACAAGGTAATTAAACCCATGCTTTCTACTTCCCATGCTAGTCAGAGTCAGGGCAAAGTGACAAACAATGGTTTGAGCTGCATTAATCACTTCTTGAATCAGCTCTCTGACAGCACAGTGAGTTAAAAGAAAAAGGGGGACTTTCTCTAAAGAGCAGGGGAGAGGGGTACTTTTCTGCCCAGTTTATCAGCCTCAACAGCTCCGAGATGGGTGCAATACAGCAGCATTGGCACAAGCAAGCAGGCGCCGGCCCCGCTGCGCCACCTCACTTCATCCCCGAGGGGGTGCAGGGACCCTGTTAAGGGGTCCCACACTGCCCACCCATACCCAGGTCCTGTGCCCCTACAACCTCTTATCTCCCATGAACTTGCAGCATGGGGATGGCCCTCCATTGTTGTTGAACCTGTAAACTCTCTGTCAACTTGTAGAGCTGCTGTTGTTGAGCAAAAGCCTAATTTACCTGGCAAAGGCAATGACAAATGATAAAGCTTCAGTGTAATCTGGTTTATTTGTTACTAGCTGTGGTGTAAATGTTCTAGAAACACAATGTTTAATACCACAAACAGCTAATAAAATGGGGTTTTCAGTGGTATTTACAGGAAGGGCTCATTTCCTCTAAGTTTGCTTTGATGTTATTGAGAGAGGTTTTGTGGAAGATATTTACACTCAGCTTAATTCCTGTGGCATCATCCAAGTGCATTTGACACAGGCTTGGGGCCCAGGCGGCCAGAAGACAAAAGAGCACTTTGCACAGCACCTTATCAATTTGTTGTGTTGACTGAGTGGCATGATTACTTCTCTATGGCCAGGAAGGCTGACTAACCCTCCCTGAACTATTAATCTCAGGACAGTTTGAACTAAGAGAGATTTCTGCAAAAATAGACCACAAAGAATGCATTAGAGAGGAGAAGCTTGGCATATTTTACAGCTTCTTGACCTCTTCTGTGTAGATTTTTTTACTAAAGGGATTAAACAGAATATCCCAGTGCCTCAGTGCAATGCTGTGACCAATTTGCACAGCTGTTCTTACACATGTCTCTGAACAGCATGGCTGCTTGGGCTTTTCTATCAAGCACACCAAATAAGGGGCCGACTCATTGCTGCTTCAACTCAGTTTCTGACCAGTAGCTCATATTTTTTGGGTCTCAAACTCAGCCCTGACTTACGTTCATTTTTTTGAGGCTTGGTTTCACTGTGGAACCAGGCTGAAGAAAAAATGGAGGAAAGGAGCAAGAAAGGAACACCTGAGAAGGCTGCTATTTTCATAGCACATAACTTCTGTCTAGCTGGTGATTAGTTGTGGTGACAGGTCACCTGGATCCAATAAATCACAACATTGAGTAATCATTGCACACACAGTAATGTAAATTCATGATAATAAAACAACTGAATGCTAATGCAACATATCTTACAATTACAAAAATATGGAGTACATGGGGTATGGAACAATTTGCCTCAAACTGGAAAAAAAGACTCCTAACCTTTAAAAGTATTTGTTATATAAGGTTATTTCTTTTGTCAGATACTTTATCTGATACCATAAAATGGAATATAGCTTTGATATTGTGGAAGAAATGCACTCACCTTACCAAGTGAGCCTTGGAAGGCTTCATAAATTTAAGAAGTGGAGTAGTAAAGATTGCAGAATATGGATGTAGTTCTTTAACCATAATTCATTTTATAAGTGCAATAATCAAGTAAATCTTCATCACAGATTAAAATTAATTACACAATTTAATTACACATTAATTACATAATTACACAATCAGTGTAACTCCCTTTATTTTCATGTGCTTCTAGCTACAACATCAAATGCACTGTTAAGTAGAATGGACACATAAGTAGTTAGACCAGCTGAAGTGCTTACACCAGCAGATATGTATGCTAATTTAGACACAGAGGGAATTAAAATTTTACATTCCTTTGTGTGTGTGTGTGTGTGTGTGTGTGTATGTAAACCTTGGTTGCGCTATGGTTATTAGCATGCTGCCTGCATGAGGACTTGGCTGCAAAGGTGAAGAAAATACTCATGCAGTACAGTATTTGGACATTAGTCTAATGAACACAGATTCATTTTCTTGATTTGGTGAGTTTTCTGTTTGAAAAACCTTGACTATTGGGGAACGCAAGAACAGGGGATTGGTCAAGATATTTTTGAACATTCATTAGCTTAAATTTTGTTCCACTGGAACTCAACCAATGCCTAGCAGCAGTCTTATGGCCCAAGGGTGCAGACAAAAAATACTCAAGCAAACAGTAAGAGAGATGCTTATCCTCTATAATATTTAAAAAAAAAAAAAAAAAAAAAAAAAAGGAATTTGATTGGGCTTCCAGGTTTTAGACCTTACACCAGCCAAAGCTGCTGCAGCATGAATCATATAACACCTGGGTACTAATGCAAAAGGGGGTACTAGTGCAAAAGTGGGAATTTAACCATGAATCTAAATCTTCCAGCCTTTAAATACAGAAGGCATTTTAAAAGTCAGTCTGTAGCAAGCAAGGAAAACAACCCCTTCTCTTTACAGCTAGCTGCTCTGTAATTTGCACTATCTATCTACAGTTTCTGTAATCAAGATGTTCTTGGCTGTTTCTGGGGGAGCAACATTCCTTCCCACTGCTGGACTATGTGGTTTGCGCTTCATATCTGAAGCTTGACGGGTGTTTCATCGTCATCTAACAAACTGTTCAGGCAGTGTCATGAATACACAGACGTGTGAATTCTTTCCTCAAAGAAAAAAATCCAAAGCAACCAAGAAATTGCATTGTTACCACCACCTAGTGGTAGTTTTGGCAGACTTGCAGCAAGCACTTTTACTGAGTAAAAACTATTTCAGAAAAAGGCTATGTGCACATGATTTTTATGACCTGTCTTTAGATCGATGGCACTTTGGTGGGGACACAAAAGGCTCATTCATTTTTCCAGTTACTCTGCTTTTAACTTTTTCTTAATGATTCAGGATGCCGACAAGTTCTCAGTAAATTACTTAAAAGCATCTTTTGAACAATTTAAAGTTGAAGCTGTTAAGAAGACAACTGATAATGCACGAACTTCCACAGTTCTTACCACATACCTTAATGTCTGTCCCTTCATGGTGGTTTTCAGTAGCCAGCACACCCTTGATGAAAATGAATGGAATCTCAAAGACTGAGAGCCAATTCATTTGTAAATCCCAGAAAACAGAAATCATTTTCTCCATATGGAAGAAGCTGGTCTCAGTCTTTACTCTCCTAGAAACTGTCCTGACCTCACTTATTATCGGTATCCTTCCCACACTCCCAGTAACTTCTAGGAGAGCAAGTAAAGCATAGCCTATCCACCAAGCTGGAGTCCAGAAAAAGAGTTAGGATTAAAGAGCACTCAGTATGCAGCCAAATAACAGGTTTGTAGGACATGTTTATTTTTCAGTTTTCCAGCAGACTGCTCAGATCCCCTCCAGTATGTGTTAAGCCTATACTTTGTTTAGAGGCAACAAATATGGGCTACTAAAACCTGAAAACAGCTTCACTGAGGATTACTGGGAATTTTGAGAAAAAGATATAACAAATAATGAAGCCCATTAAATAAGCATGGTCAGTGGTTGTAATACCATAGTCAGCTTTCAGCAGCACAGAAATTGCCAGCCTTCTTAGAGTACAGGACCTTAAGACCTGGAGGAACAGCACTGACGTTTATCTCACCAGCATGATTGAAGCCAACAGGAACAAGCTCCTGAAAGAACCGTCAGAAGAAGAATGATACCTGTGGAGACTGACTTTAAGATGTGCCCATGGACAGGGGAGGTCTTCCCATCATTATGAACCAAGGAAATGGTGAGGGCGGTCTGCTGCCTGGAAACAGGAAAATCCTGTGGCCTTGACTACTTTGGACGAGAAGTACTTGGACCTTAGCAATAAATCAATATGAGCTCATATATCAGTGGACAAATTTAATAGAATATGGTTAAGATATACTAGGCAATACCTTTATATTGCCTATACATACTAGGCAATGATCCACCTTGTCAAATGTTATCCCAGATCATTCTGAAGCTGGATTGGCCCTTTTAATGCAGTCAATTTTCCACAGATTTGTGCAGATCTGTAGAAGAGCAGGTTCTGATCATTGATTGAAGCAGACCTGGACCTAGCAGGAGCGCTGCTGCACATGCTCCCACACTTGCAGCCAGAAAGTGAGGGGCTATAGTGTCCTGTGCAGTGGAGTGATCTGGTGTCAAGGTCTCCAAAGAATGGTAATTGATATCATATGTGACTATTGTCACAGCCTAGTAAAATCTGATAACATTCATTACCCAGACCAGAGCTGGGATAGACAGCCCACCTAGTCTCTGCTTTAGACAGTCCATTTACCCTGGGACCTGGTCTAGGATCCCAGAGACCTGGGAAACTGGGCAGGGGATGCTGTGCTGCTCCCTGTGATGTTCTGTCCTCAGTGCTGGCTGTGCCTCTCAGTAGCCCCTGACCAGCCATGCCTGCCACAGCAGCTCCTGGAGCAAAGGGAGCTGAGGGGTGTGCTGCCCCTACACCATGCCCTCTCCCAGCACAGCCCACAGCAGGAGAGCCTGCTCCTCTGACTGGAAACTCAGTACTGGGAAAGTCCCAGAAGAAGCACTCTCACCTCTTCTGTTCCACGAATCTGCTCATGCCCCTATTTCTTTATAATATTACATACTAAATGAATAATTTTATATTAAATTTTAAAATGCAATTATGTAGTTTAAATATAACCTGTATGTACATACATACAAGTAAGTAAAAATTCAGCCATGGAGACCTGAAGTCAGGTTCACACTGACCAGGACCAGGACTCTACAGCCAGCAGGACAGGGGATGAGCTCTGGCACAGACCACGAGACGGATGTGTTGACAGGGTACAGACAGTTGCTTCCTCGAAATCTGGTTAGTTCACATGCTGTTGCACTCTGTAATATCAGAAACTGATAAAGCTACAGCTGAGAGCAGTCCTTTTGTGGAAGACATTAGGTTGCTCCTTTATTCCTTCATCTCAAAATCTCTCGCAGGAAAGCTGTTGGCAGGAAAAAAATCAATGAATCAGCAGTCACTTCCAATGATGATGAGGGCATTGACCAAGAGTTCTTGTAATTCAATATCTCAAATAATTACATCCACAGTTGTATTTCATTGTAGGTGACATCATTATAATCCATCACTATCACTATAAAGATAAGCAAAAATGAAGGTTTGTTAGGGGAATTACTACATACAGAACTGTGCATTGCATTTTTCTTCATAGTGGCCGGCTAGCGTTCCAAATTACCAGGTCCACCTTTTAGAGATTATTTGGAGCAGGAATTTCTGCCCAGCCCTCTGCTCCTTGTCCTGCCATAACCTCAGCGCCAGAGAAAAGCTTAGATTTCTAACCTGTAGGGATGTGTAGGTCTATGTAGGGGAGATTGCCACCAGGGGTCAGCGTACACCTTATTAAAGCAGAGCTATTCCTAGCTACTATAAATTTAAGGGGAAAGTGCTGGGCATCCCTGGACCCCGGACGGCCACCCTCAAGGACGCAAATTAGCTGTGGTGAGCACTGATGGGGCTGAAATCCTTTCAAATGGGGGGGAGAAGATTTTCTGTGCAACTCACATAGGTCGACCAGAGGTTGGGATTACACATCACTGTGTAAGAAGCTCTTCTTTTCCCACTGGTAGAATGACATGGGGGATGCAAACCTTACATTTATTGTGCGAATTAAATGAGAAACACAGGTCTGGAGTTTAAGATTGCTCTGTGATACCCACAGATGCATGGCACCAACAGTCTGGACTTCACTGACTTCACTGACAAGAGGGTTTCCCATCCCTGCCTGGAGACATTTTCCCAAGTATGGTGCTCTCCTTCTTCCTTTCTGGGAGCCATGTTCAAACTGTTCAAACATTTCTCCCTCTTCCCCCACAAAACCCCAACCCAAGCTCAAAGCATTGTGCAGTAATGGTCATAAAATGCAAGCTAAATTGTATTGCTTATACAGATTGAGTCTATAAATAGTTTTGAAAATATAATGTCTTGTAATGGCACAAACCTTTTCTTATCTTTCAAGATTTTTTCGTCTGGGGATCTTATCTCTATTAAAAGGAGTCAAAGACAAAGTATCATGGGAGTTATTGTTTTTTTTCCTGATGTAGTCTGACAGTGTAGCATGAAATATTTATTCTTTGACCTAAACTTGTTCATTTCAAAATAGGTATATAAGCATATAGTCTCTTTATTCTACACTGAGGAATGTCTCCCTTACTCAGTTGCAGAAAGCTCAGGGCCCAAGGTCTTTTTTTTGCATGCACTCTTTTCAGGCTGACCGGCACCATGCAGTCGCCTCAAGCACCAGCAGAAGCTGCAGAACAGCTCTGCACCTCTGCAACAGAGATAAACCCACAGCAAACAGCTTTTCTGTGCTGTGTACCTAGGGAAGGGTCTTTAGTGCTTGCAGTCTTTGTACTTTGGAAAGTTCTTTGGCTGAGCCTGGCATAAGCATATCTGCCCACTGGTTTTAACAAGGGCAAGACTGGGTTTTTTAATTTGGTCAGTGCAAAGGGAGTTTATGAAATAATCACTATTTAAACCACCTTTCACCTAAAGCCCAGTTGTACCACCCAAGTTTAGATGGAGACATGAATGCTACACCTCTTAACTACAACTTCCTCACGTAACATGCATAGCAGAGGCACAAATTAAAATCAGTTTAGATCCTGTGAATGCCTTGGTGTAATCATGCAGGTTTAGCAGGGCTGTCTGAATGCAGCCAGCTGAGTACAGCACCCGTAACACCTCAAACGAGGGCACTTGAAACATCTGCAGGGAGGTTAATCCTCTCCCGATTGCAAAGCTTCATACACCTGCTCTGAATAATGGAGGCCTGTGGCCAGGTTTCCACTCCTGCTTGACATAAATGGATTGACAAGCCATTAACCAACTGGTTAGAGACCAGTAGAGGGACACCAAGATGGTTAGGGGCCTGAAACATACTGTGTATGAGGAGAGGCTGAGGGAACTGGGTTCATTCAGCCCGTAGACATCTCCAGGAAGATCTGTCTTTATCCTCCACTTCTTCACGGGTGAGAAGGCAGAGTCAGGCTCTCAGAGGTGCACAGAGAGGCTGTGAAATTTCCATCCTTGGAGCTGCTCAGAATATGGCCATGAGCATCCCACTTTAACTGTGAAAGTCATCCTGGTTTAGGCAGAAGGCTGGACTAGAGGAGCTCCAGAGATTCCTTTCAACACAAATTACACTTTGATTCTGTTTTTCACACAAACATTGGGGAATGGCTCTTCTTTCTAAAAACACTGGCATTCACACACAGCTGCAGCTGTATAAAGCAGGGGAACCTAGTATTTCTTGGTTATTATTTCTCACTTGCTTTTGTTATTCATGGTCCCCTTGCGCAAAGGGAGTAAGTCAAAAAGGGGAAATGCTCCTGGTAACTAAAGGTACCACTCATCTCCCATGAATACCAAGCAGTGAAAGTAAAAATTTTATTATGATTCACTGTAAATTGATATTTGGTTTTAAGAATTGTTTCACATCTTTTCTATATGACTACCTTGGCTTCCTGTGTTTCAGGTAACTATGTCTGTTAATTATATAAAGCACACAAACCCCAAAAAGAGAGTTCTTAACCCAGCAATTGTTGAAGCCCTGATGCCTGAAAACTTTTTTTTTCCCCCAGGTAATTCAGTAAAAGAAAGTAGCACTTTCAAACCTAGTATGCAAAGTGGAGCTCCACAGAGTATTTCTGGTGTCAGCACTAAAATATATAATAGGTCTCTCACGGTATGCAAGGGATTACAATCAATTAATTTGTACTACTTTTGTAGTTCAAAAGTATTGTTCAATACTTCCAAGCTATGAATATGCTAATCGAGAGAAAAGAAAAAGTTGATGTAAACTTGCTATGTAAGTGCAATACTTGTCTTTTGTTCCCTCTTTGCATTTCACACAAGACACACTCTCTTCCTAAAGTTCCTCAACAGCCTGAGTACACCTCACAGGAAGCATGTGTGCTTACAGATTGGCACCATGGGAGAAATTGGCATTGGAGGAAAAACATGATTCTGAATTGGCACCGTGCAAACCTCAGATGCCTGGCTAGGAATAAAAGGTATTTTAAAACCCTTGAGCTCAGCACTGAACATATGATGGGCAGAATATGAAGCTACTATGCTGCCAGCTGTCTGGGCACATCTCCATTAGCTCTTCCTGCTCTGGCTTTATTCCTAGGGGAGCTTTCCACAAATGAATTGTCTTTCCATTTTTATTTTTTTTTCTAAAATCCTGGCCCACCTGGGAACACTATAGGAAGATCAGGTTGGCTTAGAGCCCTTGCAACTTCCAAACTTTTTTAATATGCAAACCAATAAAAAGAGTCAGTGAAAGTATTGACTCTTCTGTGAATAAGTCAACAAAACAGCCTTACTGTGCTTGCTTTTTTTAGTTGTTGATACACCCACATACATATGTGCACATCCAGATGTAGAGCCATAGATTCTAGTTTGAAAACCCATTTTCCTGAAGGGTTTCTCTGAAGGCAGTCATTTACAAACATTCAGAAGTATAAAAAAAATTAGTTTGAAGACACATGTCAATCGAAGAAAGTTCTTACTAATCTGAGGCAGATAGAAAATGACTCATTCTTATGAATAAGAACATGTATTTCTCATAACCCCTTATCTAGTATAGTGTAAAGGTAGATATCAGTCACATATGCCAACCTCCTCTTGCTTCTGACCTTTTTTAAACACTGCAGTATCAAAAGGCAGCACCTCACAGACTGACTGCACACAGACCCAACAGTAGTTCTTTTGGGGAGTTTTCATTTGCCTGCTTCTTCATTTGTGCACCTAACTTGGAAACACCTTCAAGATGCTTTCTTTATAAGAAATAAAATAAAGCTGTTAAAGTGTGAAAGATGAGGAACAATGGAAATGGCAGTGCACTTGCAGTGCTGCAAGCTCTCTGCAGAGCTGTGCTGCCAGTGTTCAAGCCTACTCTCCTGCCTATTTTTAAGACCTAGCCTTTCTAAAACCTCCTATCTTCCTTTCTTAACTATAGCACAGACCAATAAGGCAGAGCACTTGTGATTCAAACTTTTATAAACTTGTCTTTTTTCTAACCATTTGTTTCATGGGAATTTTTCCTTTTTAAAGGGATATCCTCTCACAGCACCCAAATTTAAGCAGCAGCCTTGCAGAACTGCAGGCAGCTGAGTCATTCTGGAGAATGTGCAGGCTTGGTATAAAAGGAGGTTTTATCTTCAAGGAAAATAAGGATGGGGAGTGCTTTCAGTAGGGTTATGGAACAACTGGTATATAAGCAGGAAAGATGCTGTAAGCTGGAGTATAACAATCCACTGGGACTTTTTATTTTTAATCTTCTTGGTAGTGTGATCAGCTCCTGGTGTTTGAAGTCATTAAGCAGTCTGTTGTTCTTGAAATAGTGAAATTTTATTAAGGCTGTTTTCTATTGTCTCCCTTGGTTTAACACTTGTTAAGATTTATCTGGGCATTTGTTAGTTTTGTTTGCTTTCCTTTGCAGAGGGAGGGTAGAAATAAGACTATCAACTGCCTCTTCAAAATGAAAGCTAGGCTCTCTTGCATAATTGAATAATCTGAAGAAAGAAAAAAAAAAGGGGGTTCTACAAAAATCCTTATCCCTTGTATGGATCGGCAATGGCTTTATCTTAAGTAGATTTCCCTTTTCTGTTCTTTCTCTGTCATTTTATACTCCAGAACAGTAACCTGACTTACATGTAAGCCGTATATTTCTGCTTAGCCCACACAGCGGGGTGGTGTGGTGCACAAGACAATTGCTCAGTGTTGGTTGTTTAAAATATGGGATTGAATTACTGCTGCACTTCCACCTCCGTATATTACAGGATCATTTGAAGTGTTTAGAGAGCATTTTCTTGTTATTGTTTCTGAGTAACTCTTATGAAACTGAAGTTGCAGAAAAGAGGACAAAACAGGTAAACAACCAAAAATAGAACTAGAAACCATTTCTGGAAATTGCTTATTCTACCACTATATGTTTTCCGCCTCTCAATAATTTTTTGCAGATATTCCATATCAATTGTATACTGCTAAATAGAAGACACATAAGGGATCAGGATCTTCTCTGTCAGTAAAATAGACACATCAAATTGAAAGGCACGGCTTTTTTTCCCCAAAACTATTTGACTCCTGCAGTGCTTTACCTTAATGATTAATGTTGCATTTGACTGATGCAGCTAATTGCAGCAGCAATTAATCAAAGCTTTTGTCCTTAACTCTGTTTGTAAGCTATCTAACTTTGTAAGCATTTCTATGCTGATAGTACCGTACCAATGGTATATATACTTCAGCAATTTTTTTACAACATTTGCCCTATGCTATTTATGCTGTGCAATCAGCCATGTCAGTAAAGAATTTTGTTTTCTTTCTGCACATGGATGAATGAATTGTTATAAAGCATGTGCGTTCCTCAGGCCTGAGCAGTTACTTTGCTGTGAATGCCCCAGTTCATTTGTGATTATGGCATTCAGACCAGGCAGAGCCATGCCCCATGTTCACAGGAGCTGTTACCTGGTTGTGCAAAGGACTGAAGGACCAAACAGAGGCCAATCCAAAGAAGTTTAGAAATATTATGTTATCTTCTGCAGTGTTTTGTTGGGTTTTCCTCCCACCACCACCACCCACCACCCCCCCAAAAAAAAAAAAAAAAAAAAAAGATGTAGAATGAGCAGACAGAAAAAAAAAATTAGCAGTTTATCTCTTTTATTTTTAGTAGGTAAATATCTTTCCATCTGGGAGATGGAAAGATTGTGACAATGAGAATGAGGCTTTACCAAATCCTCATCTGAATATTGTATTGCAAAGCTTATGTTGTCTCCCAAAATTACCACCTTCAAAGTCAGAGCAGTCAGTTTCAACTGATGGCTGCCTCTGGGTGAGATTTTTCTTGTGCTTGCTATAAAGGAGATAGGGCTGCATTCAGCTGGACTTGTGCTTACCCAATATATCTCTCCACACTCCAGGGTACAGCAGGACATCTCCAGGCACTGCAGTTGTATGCTGTAAGTCTATAGGGTGCTTTTGGAGACAAAACTGGTTCAAACATTTCTGGGGAGGGACTGTTGCTTCAGACATTTTCTGAACCCTTCTTGCAATGTGTGCATAGCTGTAGAGGGAAGGGAATGACCCACCAGGGTATAGAAAGAAGGATGCTGAAAGGACAGGAGCCTCTGGCATGATGGGTGAGGTTGCCCTCCTTGGGGAAGCAAGTTGTCCTGCTCCATCCAGGTTCACAAAACCTGCTCTAAACAAGACTCTCCCAGACACCAACCCAGTCACAAAATGGTATCAAGGTAAAATGACCCTCCTGGAGTCCAGGTAGATTAAAACATCAGATCCTGCTGTAAATATCATGAGATGAAGGTTGTCCAGCTTTGGTCTGCATATAATTCTCCATGTAACTATGGAAATAACCTTGTGTTCACTCCCTTCATTGTTCATATCAGTTTCCAGACACACATTCAGCCCATAACCTTTCTCATCTTAGCTGTTCCTCATCTATTGTTGTCACCTGAAATCTGAGCTAGTTTCCCACAAAATAATGTAAGTTACATGTGTCTTGTTCTCTTCTGACAGTCATCCTAAAAGTTTAAAAGAGACTTTTTTTCCTTTTTCTATTTGCTGGAAATTGACCTAGCTTTGTTGCTACAGAAATGAATTGTAACAGACATCTCATCAGCACCCACATAGAGCTATGGGAACATCACATCCATGCACAGTCCAGAAGCCCAGTGGAGACTGGGAGCTGAGCAAGGTCTTCGGGCTCTTTTTTCAGCAGGTAATTGACTTTAGGTAGAACAAGATGAGATCTCTAGCTCTTCCAGAAACAGCTGTTCATTTGTGGTTTGGGGACACCATAGATGTGGTGAGCAGACCCAACCCCAAAAAATTCAACACAGCAGTGAAAATCAGACTTTTGCTGCTCTTGATTGGGCAGCTAACAGCACCAGCTTTTTTTTTTTTTTTTCCTGTTTGTCTCATTGCTTATTGGGCATTAGGTAATACTATGTGCCTCAGGAGGTGCTGTGAAGCACAAGTAATCTCTGTTTGGAAAGCACTCCAAGGTACTTGACTGAAATCCAATAGGAAAGTGTTACGCCTGGTTACCAGCAGAGCTAAGATCTACACAGCAGCTTGGCTCTGGAAGCAGTAATGTCTGTATAATGACACACCAATAGTTGTTTATTATACCTCGGAGCAGCTAGCTCTATAAGGCACCTGCCCTCTTTGGAGTGGCACTCTGACATGTGTTTGCATATGGAGGCTTTATCAGCTGTAATGGGCTGTATGTAGCAAGAGGTGCCCAAATGAAAGAGTAAACTTTCACTCTGAAAACATATACAAAGTGGCCACTCTGATGGCTCACCTGGCCCAAAAGGAATCTTAAATATTTCCATTGTTATTCCCATGTAAGCCCAGAGCACCTATAAGCCCTCACGTGGATCAGGACCCCATTGCATCAGAAACTGTCCACAGGCAGAACAAAGATGGCAGTGGCTCAGGCAGCTTGTTATCTCGGAAAGGAAGCAAGAGATGGATGCAGGTCAAATGGAAAATAGAAGGAAACAAGGAGACAGCATCGGGCAGTACAAGTTATGTCACTCTGTGGTCTGAACCATTTTTCAAACTTTTGTTGGCACTCCTGCAAGAGAGTTCTGCCAAGGTCAGATACGTCCAGGGACTGGGAAGGGGAGAATAACATGTTTCTCTGAATGCTCCTCAGGGAGTTGGGCATCTCACATTGCAGCTGGGGAGCATAACACATGGCTGCTGTTCAGGGTGGATGAAACTTGAAGCAGCTAGACAGTCTTTGACCATGAGAGGTGAAACAGTAGAAAAGCCATAGAAGAAAGCAAAAATACTAGGCAGACACTTGCTGGCTGGCCCTGTCAGACTTTTAAACTAAGGTTCAAAACAATGAGGGGGAAAAACAGTATCTTTCTCCCTAGTTTCTCCCGCGACCACATAAAAAGCCCTTTGCTATATGGTCTCTATAAACAAACTGAACTGTATCAAATAAATATTTGACTCTGTCATCTCTTTTTCCCTCAAATGGAGACAGCTTGCAGGTGCTGAATACTGGCTGACTGTCTGAGCTGCAGAACAGTATATATTTGGGCAGAGACAGGGTGCACAGAGGATGCTCTTCAACACAAGCTGGGTACAGCTGATATCACAGAATCATGGAATCATTCAGGCTGGAAAAGACTTTTGGGATCATCGAGTCCAATCATCAGCCCTACTCTACAAAGTTCTCCCCTACACCATATCCCCCAACATCTCATCCAAATGACCCCTAAACACATCCAGGGATGGTGACTCCATCCCCTCCCTGGGCAGCCTATACCACTGTCTGACCACTCTTTCTGTGAAAATTTTTTTCCTAATGTCCAGTCTGAACCTGCCCTGTTGCAGTTTAAAGCCATTCTCTCTTGTTCTCTCTCTAGTTACCTCATTAACCTTCCTTTAGATGTTTGACACTTTCTAGGAGGATAAAAAAAAAAAAACCACAAACATTTTTTCTGCTTTCTCACTGTTTGCCTGAGCTTGGGCATTTTTGAAAGCAGATGCAAAATTAAGTTTGCTTACATTTTGAATGAAAACATGTCTTTGTATGCTGTTGAGCAGTCCCCTGAGAACAGCAGCATCCTTTTACAAAGCAACACACATTGCATCAGAACAACTCATCAGTTCTTCAGTTTATTCCAGCACTTAGTGTCTCATCAGTCTGTTTTTTTCTCCCCCACAAATGAGATCTTAAAGTAAGCACAAAGCCCACCCAAATCCACATCAAGACTTCAAACAAGCAAACACTGCCACCGCCCTTGCTGTGAGTGACTGGCTCCCCCCTGCTCTGCATTGGACTGATGACAGATATCAAGGACATGTCAAAGGTCTTAAGTGCAAGGCTGTGCTCAGTGAGCAATGCCTCAGTCAGTCAGAGGTTCCTTTGCATATCAAAATGTCATTCTAATAACACCAAGAGATCACAGAAGGTTGACTTTTTATTTAAGTTAGCATACCTTTATTGTAAGAAGCTGCCATACAGATCAGAATTAGCCTTTCCTTGTATGATAAAGTGATGATAAAATTCACTAGGACTGAAATGAGTTTCTGCATAGGACTAAAACACAACAGACATGAGTCAATGTGCCACGTTTCTGTATGTACACTGTTCTCTGTGCTCTTTAAATCTGTAGTATGTGTATAAACACTTAATGCTTTAAAAGGAAAATATACATACATACACATATATATATACTGGTGGATGCGGGAAGTAAACTTAACATTTCATGAAATACTCTTTTGGGGTAATTATGCAAAGCCACTCACAGTTTAGTAGGTCGGTTTCATAACAGAGCAGTTTGACTGTAGTGGGTTAGAACATGCCAATTAAGAAGACAAAGAAATATAAATGTTTCATACATTGGCTAATTACCATGAAAACTTTTCAACTTGGAAAATCTGAACTGTTCTGCAATGGTCAGTATGTAAGAAAAGTAATGTTCTGATTTAAATTGAAGCCTCCCATGCCCCTGGCAGGAAAATATTTATATTAACTGCAGCTGTGCTTTGAGTTTGTAACAAATGCCAGCTATATATTTTTCAAAATTTTCAAAGTAGTGAGCACATGAGTTGTGTTCTGAGAATTTTTATGAAATTTGAGTCATGATATGGCTCCGGTATTTTAGAGAGAGAGAGAAAGGAGAGAGGGAGAAAGACCAGTCCCCTAGACTGCTGATTAGGGCACTCACTGGATATAGGAAGGAGGAAGCAAGATTAGGGTGCCTGCACCAAAACACATGCTAGTATTTTATCTTACAAGTTCACTGAAAAAATTTTTGGCATCTTCATGTTCCACAATTTATAGAGGGATTTGAACTCTTGCACTAAATCCAAAATTTGCATCGAGCCTCGATCCCAAGATGAAAGCAGGGGTCCACTGAGGAAGCACGGGCAGTCCCGAGGATTAGGGAGATTTGGCACACCTCAGAATTACTCCCATTGACTCTCCATCCTGATTGCTGGCACTCAAGGATCCACTTAACTCTTTCTGCAAGTCTTACAGGCAATTTCAGAACCGAGCTTAAGGCTGTTGATTCTGTTACCAGATCAGGTCTGAAATCCACAGACACTGTCACACTGAGCCCACTAGCAGTCAGATTACATCCTCCTGAAAATGTCACTCTCTTGTCTTTATCCACACTTATCACACTTCCCCTGCAGCCTGCTTTTCTGCTCCTGCATGATCACCCTCCCCTGAACTGCCACCTTATCCAGGCAAGGCGAATTCACTCCACAAACTGAAGATACCCAAAGCACTTGGAAACACTTGCTGGAAATCCCCTGCCATGCACACAAGAGCTACTTGAGGACCAAGAATAAACTTCTGAAGCATTTCCATTTTCTTAAATCTTGTCTGCGCATGCGTAGAGTGTGGCTGCCAGCTTGACAAGCAGGAAAGAACCACTGCAAGGTGCAAGGTGCCTCTGCCAGCCTGGGGTTAGCTGGGGCAATAACAAATAGCAATAGCAAAAGCAATAGCAATAGCTCCTTTGCAGGAATGGCAGCTATTTCCACTACTGTGACTCAGGATGAAAGTTTGGGTGGACTACTCCATTCTCACTCTGCTGTAAAAAATTCATAGTAAGTCTTTGTCTCTTCATTTTAAACATTGAACTGCTACTTGCCTTCTGGCTTGGCTTCTTTAGAATACACCTATAGAGTACACAGATTATTTTCTTTCCTCAAACTTTAAGTTAGAAGAGATGATTTTCTCATAGAATCACACAATCTCACGTGCCATGGACTTGAAGAAAAATTATATTTCTATTTATATCTTGAAAAATCACAAGAGTTGGCATGATTGGCTCTTGGACTACCTGGACTCTTTTTCATGTGAGGACAAAGCTTTATGCAAGTCGTCTTTTATTTCTCTCCAGTCACAATTAGTCCCTTGTTGGTCATGGAAGTGAATAATCATAGTTCCATAGAATTCAACATGTCCTTTATTTTAATTGAATGGAGCTGAGTCAGTTTGTTGCTGATTTTATTATCAACTGAAATTAAATTGTGTTTGATTTTAATATAAGTATAGAATTAAGGGATATTTTAGTAAAAATAATTTATTTTATATTTATTGTATTTTGAATCTAGCAACCGAATGCTACTCTAAAATTCCCTGTACGGCCCTGTTCCAAGGCTGAAGGGATTGGTCATAATTGTCTATTAGGAATGGTTAGAACCTAAGTAACAAAACATGAGGTGATTTGTAAACTGATTTATAATACATGTATGGAAGAATGCAAGTAGTTGTCAAGGTCCAGGATTAGTGGGAACTGAGGGCAGTAACCGTAACAGTTTACAGGTACCTGCCAAGAAAACTGCGTCCTTAAGCAAAAGGTAATTCCGGCAGGGGGAGATCGCAACCACTGACTCATGGACCACCTACTCACATTACACCCCAGAGCCATTTCTAGACATTTCTAACCTTTACGGCACAGAATCGGAAATAGAAGGAGAATATGTTAATGATTTCTTGGAAGTTGTATGCTTATGTATGAATACTTAATGAATATGTATGAGTAAGTTCTATATAAGGTGTATGGTTCTGGTGCCTGGCACGTGTTGTTGGTGAGAACACTCCCCTACATGTCCGGCCGTCAATAAAGGAGTGTCTGCTTATCTGCATCAAATTGGTGTCAATAAGTTATTTTATCCCGGATTTTGGTGACAGTTTCTGGCAACCCAGATGGGACCTCGCTGAGAGAGACCAGAGGAGTCGGGGACCTGATCGGTTCCAGCCGGCACCGAGGATTTCTCGGGGACACCCATCGATCCCTGATCCATAAGGCTCTTTGCGACGTCCCCTGGATTTTGGTAAGACACTTTTGTATTGGGATAAGTGGGTTAGAGTCCCACCAGAAAGAGTGGGTTAGAGTCCCACACAGTGGGTTAGGGTCCCACTGTATAAGCCTGCCTGTCAGACGCGGCGAAAGCTGCGCAGGGTTGGGCTAGAGGATCCTCATGTACTGGAAGCCTAGGCGTCTGCCTGTAAGACATAAGCAAAAGCTATTGCAGAGTTGGACAACTGTGGATTGGGAAACAAGAGAACCTATACACTATAGAGTTCTCAGAAGTAGTGCATTTATTTGGAAGTTAAAAGTTTTTATGCACTCAGTTGTGGTATTGGTTGTTTCGTCAACTGAATATTGTATAACAATTAAGAATCGTGTTTTATTGTGTTATATCTTTATTCGTAATAGTAATTGAAGAAAGGTGTGAGTGTAAGTGTGAGACATGCAATTGAGCACAAAGCGAGTGCAGAGTCTGGATCCGCGGTTCTGTTATCCCACGAGGGGTGCAGCTGGAGAAGGACGAAGCGATAGACTTGAGCGAGTGATTGATTGTATATTGTGTTAACAAAATAACTGAACCATGGCATCTAAGCTGACTCATTTGTTTAAAAGCAAAACTATGGGTAATCTTACTGCAAATGACAAAGTTCAGAAAACTTCTCCGTTAGGATGTTTGTTAGTACATTGGGGAGATTTGCATGATGATTTGCGAAAGAGTCAGATGATTGAATATTGTAACCACTGATGGCCTCTGTATACTTTGGATGATCAGGAAAATGCCTCGTGAATGGGACACTGAATTATAATACCATTTTGCAGTTAATGCTGTTTTGTAGAAGAGAAGGGAAATGAAGTGCCATATGTTGATATATTTTTTCTCTATTTAAGACAAAGGAAGGATCGGCAGAAAGAATGTAAGTTGATTAGTAGGGATAATTTAGTAATGGCTATAACTTCTGATGATAAAAAGGTGAAAAAGTGTTGTTCAACATATGAACTTGGAAAGATTGAAGGAAAGAATTGCTTATACTGAAAAGGATGAAGGGCTGGAATTAGATATATACCCTCCACAGAGAGAACGACACTGGGGGAGAGAATATAGAGAACAGGTAGAGGAACCTGAGAGTAGTGGAATAGAGGATGTGGATGAAGGGCCGTCTGAGGTTGTAATTCATACTCCTGTTTCTCAAAAGAACTCAGCAGCAGGTACAAACAATAGCTCCCCTGCAGCAGGGAGCTGGCAATGATGGGCCGGTGTATGTGAAAGTGCCTTTTCAGTGACGGATTTGATGGCTTGGAAGCAGCCAGCAGGAGTGTATAGAGAGGATCCTGAGAGAACAGGCAGAGTAGTAGATACTATCATCAGAACACAGAATCCCGATTGGAGTGATTTACAGGTGATGTTATCTAATTTGTTAGATGATACAGAAAACCAGATGGTATTGAAGGCTGGCAAAGCACAGGCAGAAGGGACTGTATTGAGTGGGACAACAGGTGGAATATTAGAGCAGAATTTTCCGTCTGGGGATCCGCAGTGGGATCCAAATAATGTGGAGCACAGAGAAAGACTGAGTCGGTATCAGAAATGGATTTTATATGGAGTTAAACATGCCATGCCTAAGTTTCTGAACTGATCTAAATTGTATGAGGTAGACAAGATAAGAATGAATCTCCCTCAGCAGTTCTGGAAAGACTAAAAGAAGCTGCCAGGAAAAAATACTGATTTGAGAGTATAAACTGAGGTAGTCAGATATAATTGGCTTTGATTTTTATAGGACAATTGGTACCAGATATAAGAAAGAAACTGATAAATTTTTGAAGTATAAAATCTTGGAGGAGTGTGAGTCTGAGTATAAACCTCTCATTCTACCAGTCAGAAAACCATCGGGTGAATATAGGTTAGTGCAAGACTTAAGAGCAGTGAATCAAATAATTAAAGGTATCTATCCTGTAGCAGCAAATCCTTACATGCTGTTAACAGCTTTAAAGGAGACTTATTAGTTGTTTACAGTGCATGATTTAAAAGATTCTTTCTTTTGTATACCTTGGAGAAGGAAAACAGATAATTGTTTGCTTTTGAATGGGAAAATCCAGAAACAGGACGAAAGATGCAGCTGACATGGACAAGACTACCCCAAAGATTTAAAAATAGGTCAATAATTTTTGGAAATCAGCTGGCAAAGAAGCTTGAAACACGGAAACAGGACACACTGATTTCTACAGAAGAAAGACTTACCTACATACAGGTAACAATAGATCTTTTTATTTTTCTGGCACTGTATGGGTACAAGGTACCCAGGGAAAAAGAAAAAAAAAAAAAAAAGCCCAAATAGCATGTCAGACTGTGATATTTTTGGACTTTAAAATTTCAAAAAGTGCAGCGGCAATTGGGAACAGAACACTGAGAAGTCATGTGAGCCGAAAAATATTCATTAACTCTGAGTATTCTTAGGAATGACAGGGTGGTGCCGCCTCTGGATCATGAATTATGGTCTAATAGCTAAACTGCTATATGAAGCCCCCCCCCCAAAAAAAACCCTCTCCTTTTACATGGGGTCCACAGCAACAATGGGCTGTCACAGAACTGAAACATGCTTTAATGTCTGCACCTGCCTTAGGACTTCTGGACTTAACCAAAGATTTTTAGCTGTTTGATCACGAAAGACAACGCCTGGCACTAGGTGTGCTGACCCAGAAGATGGGAAGCTGGAAACGACCTGTCGGATACTTCTCTAAACAACTGGACACAGTGAGTAAAGGGTGGCCAAACTGCCTCCGAGCTGTGGCTGCAACAGTAATGCTCATACAGGAAGCTTGGGAATTGACTTTGGGAAGCACAATAACAGTCTATGTCCCACACATGGTGATAACTGTTTTAGAACAAAAGGTGGGGCATTGGCTATCTCCAAGCCGAATGATGAAGTACCAGGTAGTACTGATGGACAAGATGATGTGAGCCTAAAAACAACTAACCTGGTAAATCCTGCAGTGTTTTTAAGTTCCACACAGGAAGAAGAGCAACTGGAGCAGGACTGCTTGGCTACTATCGAGTATGTTTATTCCAGTCGAGAAGATTTGAAGGATGTACCATTGGAGCAACCAGACTGGGAATTGTATACAGATGGCAGCAGCTTTATGGCGCAAGGAGTTTGATACGCTGTATATACAGTAACAACAGACACCACAGTTATAGAAGCAAAGGCACTGACGAGTACCACATCAGCTCAGAAATCAAAACTCATTACTTTGATTCGAGCCTTAGAACTAAGTGAAAAGAGGAAAGTAAATATTTGGACAGACTCGAAGTATACTCTTGGGGTGGTACATGTCCATGGAGCTTTGTAGAAAAAAAAAAAAAAGGGGGGGGGGATTATTATCCTCCAGGGGATCAAATATTAAACATCAAAATGAAAGTTCTACAATTATTACAGGAAGTTCAAAGACCAGATCAAGTAGCAATCACACACTGTAAAGCACACCAAATTGGAAATACAAAAAATATTATTGGAAACAATTTAGCTGACCGAACAGCAAGGAAAATAGCAAAGGAACAAGCATTCCAAATGGCAATAATTCCCTCCAAAACAGTAACTCTTCCGAAAGAAAGGCCAAAATATTCAGTAGAAGATGAAAAATTAGGTCAATTTTTTGAATGCTAAGAAAAATTTAGCAGGATGGTGAATAACTCCTCATGGACGAGTAGTAGTTCCACTTTTATTAGTAAGAGAAATAATGCAGACCAAACATCAAGGATGTCATTGAGGAGCAGAAGCTTTAGTAACTTCTTTACAAAAAGAAGTTATATCTGTCAAGATGATAGACATGACTAAATTAATAACTGCAAAATGTGAAGTATGTTTGAAAAACAATCCAGTAATCAAGAAAAGATTTCAAATGGGTAGATTAAAATCTGAAACAGAGCCTGGAGATTATTGGCAAATAAATTTTTCAGAATTACCTAGAAAAAATCGGTATCGATACATTCTGGTGGGGGTTGATACTTTTACAGGATGGCCAGAAGCTTTTCCCTGTCGCACCACACAAGCCAATGAAGTAGTAAAGTGGTTACTACGAGAAATAATTCCAAGATTTAGAGTTCCTATTGGAGTTTCATCTGACAGAGGTCCACACTTTGTTGCAGAAATAGTCCAAAACGTTAGTAAAGTTTTAGGCATCACTTGGGATTTGCATACTCCATGGAGGCCACAATCCAGTGGAAAAGTAGAAAGAATGAACCAAAATTTAAAAAGGCAAGTAAATAAGATCTGTCAAGAGACCAATTCAAAGTGGCCTCAAGCACTTCCATTGGCATTATTACGAATCAGAGTACAACCAAAGAGTGGAACCTCAGTCAGTCCTTATGAATTACTGTATGGAAAACCTTATAAGTCCCCAGAACCACATCCAAACATACGTGTAAAAGGAAAACAGGATGTGTATAACTATTTGCTTTCTTTAGGAAAAACATTGACTGCGATTCGGAGTGCAGTGGTGTGGAATAGACCATTATCCCTAAAAACTCCAGTGCATGACTTTCAACCAGGAGATTATGTCTATGTGAAAATATGGACTTCCAAACCTTTGCAGGAGCGTTGAAAAAGACTTTTCCAGATACTGTTAACCACCTTCATGGCTATCAAGATTGCAGAATCAGATGCTTGGATACACTATACCCGAGTGAAGAAAGCACCTACTCCATGGAAATTTATAAGCTGTGACCCAAAGACTTTAAAACATGTCTAATATTTTATATCAGTTTGTGACTGTTCTCCTTATATTGGCTTGGAAGTTGACGCTGGTGGAATCATGGGTTGATCTGGTGGCAAGGAACAGAAGGCAATCAGATACAGAACAATTAATACAAATTCCCAAAGAAATGCCTGAGGAAAATTTGATGTTAGGATTGATTAAGGGATTCGCCAATTTACAAAATGTCACCCAGATCACAGCTTGTTTACCAATTCCAAGAGCAGTAGGTAAATCTATTCCTTGGGGAATCTTAACTATGAATTTGACCAATTTGGAACACGAAAAATGAGACCACTTATTGCAAACAAAAGCCAGTGACTCAATGGTATGAACAGGTAAAACTTATTAGGAAACAACGGAAATCAATGGGCAGAGAAACCGATTATAAAAAACTATTAAACTACAATTTCTTAAAGCAATCCAACCGATCCCTCTTCCTGGGGTCTCAGCTGTTAGATGGTGTTCATATGATGAATAAATTAAAAACAATGTAAGCAGGAGCATCATGGAATGGCAGTGTAACAAAACTGGGCAAAATACCCAAAGACAGGCACAATGGGACTCGGTATGGTCTATGTCTATATTTTCATGATTTCAGTACATGGCCAGAACCCCTTGGTGTTTTACTTAGGATGGTACTTGGATTAAAGGCGTGTTTGCAATCCTTCCCTCAATAGTAGATAAAGGCACTACCTGACTAGAAAAGGAACATGTAGTACCAGGGTGGAAATGTGAAAAGGTATATGATTGCAGCAATGCAGACTTAATAATTCAAAGAGTTCCTCATTTGGCAGCTGCTTTAAAGTTTGGTTGTTATTGCCAAGGTTTTCATAATAACCTCACCGTGACTAACATCTTTACACCCAGAAGAGGATACTTTTTTAGTTGTAAGAAATCCACCATTCAGAGTCCAGGACATTTAGTTTGGGCATTAAGTGATGTCACCTAGACAACCCACTTACCAGTAGATGATAAGGTAAAACAAATTACTTTAGGCCTGCCAACATTGTGTCCGATTTGGAAGAAATCACCATTCAAGGGCTCCCTAAAAAATTTAAAATTAGAACAACTTAAAAGGTCTGAAATAGATGATGACACCTGGAATGAACCATCAACAGGAGTAAAAATTGGCTGGGCTTTAGAGACATTTTTGAACCCAATAGCGTCCTATAGGAATAGAGAATGGCTTTATCACTTAACAGGACAAGTAGAAAATTGGCCAATGTTACAAGAGAAAGATTTAAAGAATTAAACATACAGTTACAGGCAACTTCCCAAATACACTTCAAAACCGAATGGCATTAGACATGCTTCTGTTAAAGAAGCATGGAGTGTGTGGATATCTCAAAGATGGATTGGTGCATTGCTGCATTCATATCCCAAATGTTACACAGGATGTAGAATGTGATCTAGATCTGTTAGGCAAAATCGAAAAAGAAACAGAAACCATTCAAGAAGATATGTCAGAAGATTGGCTAGGAAAAATTGTTAGTGGATTGGGTTGGAACTTGAGCTCTTGGCTGAAATCCCTAATCAAGACTCTGTTTTTGTTACTAATTGTCCTTTTGATGATTATGTTGGTGTATGCCTGTCTTAAAAGACAGTTTACTAATAGACTTGCAATATATCGTAACATTATGAGAGTAGTACCCACTATGCCACCAGACTACAGCCCGCCACCACCATCATCTGGCAAAACAAACTTTGGCTTCAAAGAAAAAATTTAAAAAAGTGTGAAAGTATTGAAATGATTTTCAACACTTTCAAATGGGTGAAATGTTACTGATTTTATTATCAACTGAAATTAAATTGTGTTTGATTTTAATATAAGTATAGAATTAAGGGATATTTTAGTAAAAATAATTTATTTTATATTTATTGTATTTTGGATCTAGCAACCGACTGCTACTCTAAAATCCCCTGTACGGCCCTGTTCCAAGGCTGAAGGGATTGGTCATAATTGTCTAGTAGGAACGGTTAGAACCTAGGTAACAAAACACAAGGTGATTTGTAAACTGATTTATAATACATATATAGGACTAGAAGAATGCAAGCAGTTGTCAAGGTCCAGGATTAATGGGAACTGAGGGCAGTAACCGTAACAGCTTGCAAGTACCTGACAAGAAAACTGTGTCCTTAAGTAAAAGATAATTCCGGTAGGGGGAGATCGCGACCATTGACTCATGGACCACCTACTCACATTACACCCCAGAGCCATTTCTAGACATTTCTAACCTTTACGGCACAGAATTGGAAATAGGAGGAGAATGTGTTAATGATTTCTTGGAAGTTGTATGCTTATGTATGAAGACTTAATGAATATGTATGAGTAAGTTCTGTATAAGGTGTATGGTTCTGGTGCCTGGCACGTGTTGTTGGTGAGAACACTCCCCTACGCGTCCGGCTGTCAATAAAGGAGTGTCTGCTTATCTGCATCAAATTGGTGTCGATAAGTTATTTTATCCCGGATTTCGGTGACAAGTTCACAAATGAGATCTTGGCTCTTAAAATCAGTTCACCAAAAGCTTAAATGTAGTCCATGCCATGGGGAAAATTATGAAAAAAATTGGAGACCTCTGCTCTGGTTATATCTGGATACCTGCTGTCAGGTCTCATTATCTTTGGTATAGCAGCATAACAGGAAGGCTAAGCATGTATTTTCCATCACAAATGCCATTAGAAACATCAGAATAGAGCCTTTGATAACAAACTCAATAGCAATACTCACATGAGTCACAAATCAGCTAAAAAGGAAAGAGTACTAGAGAGATATATTCAGACAAACACTTAATTAAAAGAGCTGAAAATGACTACAGCTCCCTAAGGAGAACCAAAAAGTTCTTTTTTGGAGGCAGATTGTTACAGAAGGCTCAAAGTACCTCAAGAATTAGAAGACTGGTAAGTATTTACAAATGGCAAATATTAATATGGCAAAAAGACTGTGCCCCCACAATTGAGATGCCCAATTTGGAGAACAGGCAATGAAGAGAGAGAAGCTCCTTCACAGAACAAATCATAACTCAGATGGGATAAGCTGGGGTCAACATCCTCGTAAGGGATACATTCCTAGAGTCTGCATCTCCAGCTCAGTGTGTGAACTTCCTGTAAGGCTCTAGTTCAGGGGTTCTCAACCTTTATTTCACCACGGACCCCCTTTAAATACCTTTTGTGGCCATGGACCACCAAGACTTAATTCAAAATTTGAAGCACTAGTCTGCCTCGAGGGGCAGCACCAGGACTGGGAAAGCACCTTCACACTTGTTACCAGAGGCCAGACCTGAAGAGCCCAGAGACAGAGGGACTTGCTGGTGAATCTGAGGGCAGAGGGGAGAGTCACCCGGCAAAGGTGAGGGTGCTGCTACCTCTCACGCACTTCAGGGAGGGGGGGGGGGGCGGAGCTTGAGTATGAGAGGAGCATTGAGGAGAGGGGGCTGTGGGAAAAGGAAGTGCAGTGCTTGCCACGGGCCAGACCAAATGTTTCCAGGATGGACGTTCCTCACCCCTGCTTTAAGGCTTTGGCATACTCCCTGTGATGACATCACAGCCCCTCAGGGGTCTGCAAACAACAGGTTGAGAACCACTGCTCTAGTTGTTGTAGTTAGAGATACCACTCAGCTAAAGCCAGTCACACCTGTAAAGAGATACTTGCCATGGTATCATAGAATCATAGAATATTTCAAGTTGGAAGGAACCCATAAGGCCTTCTTTGCATCTTACAAACTCAGCTAATACAACAGCTTTATATTACACCACCTGCTCTCCCATTTTGAGGAGTACCAATGAAATGATGTGTCTCTATATGTACATCATGCCATAGCAATATAGCAATGTATGACATTTTTTTGATGGTATAAAGAGACAAACCCCGTGCAAATTGGTTGGTTGGAATAGAAGTTTTCCTCTTTTCAATCTTTTAAATGCTTACCAATTGCCCCATTGTATTTTTACTGGCATGGGTAACATTAAGGTGATATTTTGATAGCAGCTCTCCGTGCAGATCTTTCCTGGAGCTAATTTCACAGCTCATGGCTGCAGCTAAAGCAGTTTATGGAAGGAAAAGTGCTTTACTGAGCACTTTTAAAACTCCTGCAGAACTGAGTATGGTCACATCCAAAACAGTTCTGACTGAGCCAGAAAGGTCAAGCTTGCGCCTGTCCTGTTCCAGGGGCTCTCAGGAGGAGATGACAGCCTCCCCACAGTAGCCAGCAGTAGTAGCAGGCCCGTGGTTGACATGTCTCCTGAATCTGCTCACAAAGCACTGATAAGGAAACACAGTGCCCTGGCAGAAAGCCCAGGCTGGGTTGGCTTTGAGCGGCCACTGGTGTTACTTCCTTGAAATTTATACTATCAAGACCAACATGTCACAGAGGAGCAAATACAAGACAAGCTTCCAAGGACAAGGTCACTCTACTTGCCAGTAGCAAAGGCAGAAATAGGAACAACACTTCCTTCTGTCCCAATGCCTTTATTATTCTGAATAGTTTTATATTATGATTGTCACTAGGACACTGTTAGGCAAAAGAGATTAAAATTAAAAGACAACTACTGGAATATAAAGTGGAGAAGTTATGGAACAAGGTTTTCAGAAAATGACAAGGAAATGGCAAGGTTGTTTAATGGTGTGTGAAAGAGGAGCCTGGGTACCAAGTGCGAACCGGTTGTACTTCTGAGAGCAGCATCAATATGAAAGAAAAATCTGCAAGAAAGGAAATTTTAGATGAAAGACTCATTTGGTACTCATTTCAGGAAGAGGAAATGACAGTTTGCAGGGCAAACCGGTCAGTCACTTCTCCAGCTCCACAGCAGCCTGAAATGTGAATGCCACGACTGCAGCTCATCAAGAGAGCCCAGGCCTCTGGAGAGACATGGTTGTCCCAAAACTCTGGAGGTATAGCTTCTGCACTTGTGGGACTCTGAGTGAAGGATTTCCTGCTGCTAGCCCATGCACAACAGAGCCCAAAATGCTTAGCATAACCTATGTGTCTGTCTGAGTATCATAAATTGAAAGTCAAGAATGATTAGTATGCACAGCCATGAATGCACAACTGAAATAGACCAACCAGTGTCACTAAATCTGCAGTAAATAAAAGAAACAGAGCCAAGAGACAGGGAAGGGGTACCCCTCTCCTCCCCTTTCCCTCAGGAGGATGCCAAAGGTTGGTGCAAGTCAGTTTGAGGCTAAGTGGAACAGCTGTTGTTAGTGAACCCCTTGACTCCTTTATTTCTAACTCAGCTCTTAATAACATAGTAGCAGCTGATGCGTGGAAACAAACTCTACAACTCAGACAGAGTTATAAAGCAGGTATGTATATTCCAGCCGGGGTGCAAGGGGTTTTCTCCACAAAGCTTGCACCCCGTCTCTGGCAAGTAGCTAAATATTTATTACACTAAAACATACATATTCATTAGGAAGGCCTGGGTTATTACAATTAGTTCGGGGAATAGGTGTGATTATTATAATTATTCAAGGGGATAAGTACTGTGATCTTCTTTACAGTGTCTGCTCTCTCCAGGGCATGCGCTGTTAAGCAAAGTCTAGATGTCTCCTTCCTAAATCGGCAAGATCATCCTCCCTAGATAGCATCTCTGAGTCCTTTTGTTCAAGTTTACGTTTGCCTAAGTGCCCATTGAGGGCTTTGCTTCTGTTATCGGTGAGTTGTCCTTTTAATTCATACCCCCGGGCTACCTGCTACTTTCTTATCATAGCCAATCCCCAAGCTATCTGGTAAACTACACTGAATCCACAGAACAAGTCTGGACAAGCAGGATTCTCAGACAACGTTCAGAAATCATCATATGTTGCTATAAGTAAATAATTTGCAAGGAAAGTGGTCATTTCTCTGTATCACAGTGCAATTTAAGGGAGAACAGAAGGGATGTGAGGAAACCAAAGGAGGACTTTTCAGGGCCTTGCTTTTTGGCTTGGTTTTTTTTTTTTTTTGGAGGTCATCCAGGGTGCTTCAAAGACTATTCATATGAGTGCAGAAACTAGGAGAAAGGCAATCACTCACACAGAATGAAAATGCTAATGTCAGCAGAAAATACTGTTGTAATGAATGCAAAATGTCCATGTGACTGGAAAGCCCTTAAAGTGTAAAGAGTAATTACCAACAAATAAGTAATGCAAGGAAAAATCTCTGTGGTGAGTGTTCAGCTCTCTCCTCTCATCCATCCTTCATGTATTTAAAACTAAATTGACTGATAGCTATTTTCTCTATTAAAAAACTGAGAGTAAGGGAAGGGCAGGCCACAACTCTTCAAGTCAGTGAAAAATTAACCTGGTCAGGCAACAGACAACTGTTCTTCATCCCATTCCATGTTGATAACCCCGGGATTTGAAGTCTTACGGCATACACCGTCAAATATAAGGCACAATTGTTCTGCTAGAAAAAGCCATTAAATGTATTGGGTGTCCTCTCTCCCAGCAGTCTCCCCACCTAGGAGCATCTCCAGCTGACAAACACAAACCTTTCCATGCTTTCTTCCCTTGATGTTAGCCAAAGCGATGGTGGGGTGAATTGGTCAGCAGAATTTTCTTGTCTGGGGAGAGAGGGAAGGTTTAAGGGGGACAAGGGTTTGGACCAAGGATTGCTGGTCTAGATAGCCACTCTTTCCTATCCGTAGTTTAGCTAATATTTAACCATTGACTAAACAGAGCCATGCGACGGGTATGGATTTTATAATGAGGGAATCATTAGCAAGTGTATGTCTTTCCAAGGCCTCTCTTATCTTCAAAGCCACTTTGAGATTGTGAGAAGGATGTATTTGTGTAATAAAATGTCTCCCACTCCTCTTGGGTGGTCAAGGGTACTAGCAGCCCTCAGGTTAGCAGTGCTTTAGTTATCTACTACTGATGGGCAAAACAATCTACCACTAGCAGATACAAGAGGTTTTGATAAACAGCCTGTTTCTCTTTCTTCTAAACTTTGCAGAAGGACATACAGGAAGATGCTATGTTTCTGTTTGGTGCATTGATAGAAAGCCCGTCTTGTTTTGTAAAGGTTTTATTCACTGGTGTGCTTCCTAGTGCTTTGCTAACACCCTTTTTGCTTCAAAAAGCAGGAAAGGATCCTTCGCCACCAGTATTTTACAAAAGGACAGGCATAATACAAATCATGACTAACTACTGAATTGTTTTGTGTGACATTAGACAGCTTATACAAGATAGAACCCTCTTTATTTTCTCTAAAATCCACAGTTTCATATGTGCACAAACTATGATTTAAATTCCAGTTTATAATTAACACACAAAGCCCTTTCTAAATTACAAACAAAACATAAAACTAATGAAGGACATTGTACAACCAAGAAAGGAACTCTTGTGGTTCTTCACTCTCATAGGTTACTATTGATCTCCTTTCTTATTCCTTCTTATTCTTCTTCTAAACCAAGTCAAAATGTTCATATGTTATGTGTTTTATGTCTGTTGCCATTGCCTCTGCCTGCCTCAACCAGGGTGTGCAGCTCACAGCAAAGGAAAGGGTTAAGGATGCTGGCCCAGAGAGCAGCACTGCCACTGACTCCCCATTAATTGAGGACAGACCTGAGAGAGAACTGCTGGGGCAAGAGATAGAGCAGATTCCTGCCTGGAGACACCCACCAGGCAGGGGCAGAGGAGAATGAAGAGCTGGCAGAGGGACTGAGGAGCTGAGAGCACTTCTGGGCAGGGCTATCCCCCCTGCCACTGAACTGAACTTGCAGCATAATTGCCCTAGGCTTGAAAAGCTTCAAAATCAGTCACTATGCCGCATGGGCCACATTCCTGTTTCAGAAATGATTTTCCCCTTTCTTGCCCTGCTAAAGCCAGGCCTACCTCCTGGTGCTCTCCAACAGACTGCTTTCCTACTCCAGAATCTGAATTTTTTTATCAGCTCCTGAGACGGAAATTTCCTTTCTCAGAGTTTTTTGGGTTTGTACATGGAAGCCAACAACTGAACATGCTTTGTCTTTAATAAGGTGCAAAAGCTCCCGGTAACAGTTAAGATATTTTGCAACTTGAAAAGGCCTTCAAGGAATACCAAGTTAAACACAGGAATGTGTTTATTGCTCTCTAGTAGCATATAAACTGTTTAAAGTGACATAACACTTCATAAAAGTCAGCTAATATACTGGGAGGGAGGCTTTAATCAGGAGGGTCCCATGGATTTTCTCCCAACTCTGTTTCTCTTAGTTCCACCCAACGAATGTCAACTATTAAAACCACCAAAGCAACAACTTAGTATACATTTCACTGTCTGCATTTTGAGCAAAGGTTCTGTGTAGTCTATAACCAAAGTCAGCTTCATCCTCTAACAAATAATTATGGTCACAGGCAGAATTTTCAGGAAGATTTTCTAAGACATTCTAAGGCAAGTAAAACATGGCCATTTTATGGGCAAACAATTTATGATAGCACAATTAGAAAGTTGCAGCAGTAGGAATCAAAATAACACACTATGAACACAAATGATCTCTAAGAAACTTCAGCAAGAGGTGGTCTAGAAATATTTGTGCTGCCTTTACTGTTTACTTCCCACTCTGGTTCTCAAACTATCAGGTTGCATTTTCCCATTTCCAAATGGGAATAGTATGCTAATCTGTTCCTTTGGTAAGAATCTCATTCTGCACTGTCTGCCTAGTATGCAGATACTCCAGGAACTTAGTCCAAGATCTGCTGAAATCAAAATACATCACTTAAGTGGTAATTTATCAAAGTCTTGGTCTAAGGTACAACATGGTGTGAATAAATCTTAAATGAAGGCTATAGAAATGCAAGACTTCACTAAGGCTAAAGAAAAAAAAAAAAAAAAGAAAAAATAGGATGTCTTATTTTAGAACCTGAAAGTTAAAAAAAAAAACCTCCAAAAAGCTTAGAAACATATGGAAAAATATTAGCACTTTACACCATGCTCTAACATGCTTTTTTTTTTTTTTTTCCTGAAATAACAAAGAAAATTGAGTGTTTTCAGTAAAGCGTAAGAACCATTCATGATCTCCTACAATTCCTTTTTGTACCATCTGTGCTTCCAGACTTTATAGTGCATGAACAGGAGATTGAATTGCTAAATTCTTCATTGAGAAATAAGAATCATGTTAGTCTAAACAACAGTCTTTTCCTATTTAACATAAACATTCCAATTATCTTCAAAATAGGACTTTCACTCTGTTAATTACATGTTGTCCTGGTTCAACTAGGATAGGGTCAAGCTTCCCCAGCAGAGAGAGAGGGGGAAGGGATCTCCAGCCGGGTTATTCATACCATGCTGACGTCAGGTCCAGGGGCGGAGCCTTTTTACTTTCGCTGTTGGTTTTAGGGTTGCCCACACACACGTGGCAGGCTTGTTGCCTGACCATTTAGCGGTATTTCTCTGTATATCGTTTGTCTTGTTCACTGTTGTTGCTGTTTATTGTTGTTATCATTACTACTGTTGTTGTTCAGATTGTTTATCACACTGTTGTATTAAATTTCTTCTTATTTTAGCCCGGGGTCTGTGCTTAATTTCCAGCCCGACCAGCTGAGGGTGGGACAAGGGCAACAGCAACGTGCTCTCCGGTCCCGGCAGGGCTTAAACCAGCACACATGTGCAGTGACAATTCAGGTTACTGACATGAAAGATATATAATTGCACAGCAAACTCAAGTGGGTGCTTTCCAACCTTCTCCCTAAAAAGTTACAGATTACTAAATGTCATACATTTCTATTGTGAAAGTTATACATTTCCATAAAAAACCGTGCTTGGTTTCCGGTTTTATTTCCCTTTTACTCACCTGATGTGTGCATCTTGGTATGGAGATAACTACATTTCTCGCAGAAATTTGCAAGACACAGGTACTCCTTTTGCCTCTCAAAACAACCTGCTTTTGTTCACAGTTAACTATCACACTTTTTTAGCTCAGATACTAGATACCAGAGAGTGAGAAAAGACATCCTCAGAAATTCTACCAAATCTGTACTACCAAATCTACCATCCTGCTGTACTTTGATTCTGCAAGCATTCGAGCACAAAAACACAGAGTAGAACGAGCATCCATAGCTGCTCCAGTGCTTGGGGTGAAACATGTTTTAAATCCAGGAATGTAACTTCTGGAGCTATTGTCTGTAGCAGCAAACCCTGTTTTGCAGGACGAGGACAGAGTCAAGACACACACCAATATGGTTAACAGTCATGCTCCCAACTTTATTAGAAAGCAAGTCCTTATATATTCTTGTGCATGCTAAAAATAGCAGCAAGCCCTTATATACTTGTTGCTACCTTGCGTTACTCTTGTGCATGCTCATTTCAAAAAAATAACTCCTCTAGGTACTTTCCACAAACGTTGCTACCCATATGCAGCCAGTAGATAAGTTCCTGCTTTTGTAATTCCAATGAGTCCCTTCTTTATCAGTTTCTTCCTTAACAAGCACATTCTTTTCTTCTGGCCTTTTTGCTTTTAGACATCGTAAATCTTCTGACACGAATGCTGGTTGTACTTTTGCATTGTCAGCGTGTGCAGAAAGTCCAGCAAGCCAGCATACGCACCCACAATTGTCATTTCAGCTTCGGACATACTGTTGTACACTACCACAAACAGAATTAAAATTTGAGGTTTATCTCCCAAGGTTCAGCCTAGATTTAGCTCTGTGATTTGAAATAGCCACAACTTACACAGCAACAAAGCTAAAGTAGAAGCTGCTAAAAGTAAATCTTTCCTACAGGATTTCTGCTCCAGCTTTCCTCAGCCAGGAATTGCCCTTTTGCTGAGTGTGAGCAAGACAACGAGACTATTAAGCAGTTTGCCATTGTTTTGCGTGCTACGGACACCCTAATTCCCTCCTGAGAGAGTATCTCTATAAGAGGAGAAGCTGATATTAACATCTGTAATCAAGCAGTACAGCCAGAGGAACAAGCTACTTCTTCACAGAAGAGCATTTCAGACTTAGACCACTCAGCCCAGGCAGCTGCTCGCCAGTGAGGCCCCCGTGCTGCCAGTGATAATGCTGGAGAAGCTGGAGCCCTTAAATTAAGTTCAGTTGAGTTGAGTTAAAATGAGCAAAGCCTACAACAACTCTGTGCACAGAAAATACTTTACCTACTAACAGAACAAGTTGTACTTTCCATAGACTCTCTTTTTTCCTTCCTGCCCTCACTGTATTAAATCTAACAAAAATTGTCATGAAATACATTTCAAGTGAAAAGTGAATCAAAAAGACTAGAATGTGAAAAACTCACCCTGCCATGAAATGAAAGGGCATTAGTCACAGATTATATAACAAATGTTTTGAAAAGCACTGAGTCAGGCTTAGTGGCCAAATGTAAACAAAGTCCAGACAATATATCCAGCATTGCTCCATCAGGCATTCAAATCCCACACTGTTCCCAGCGCAGCTCTGACTTCAGACAGAGTACCTGCCTGCTGCCTGCCAGTGACTAACAAAAATTATTCCTTTCCAAAAATCTTTGGCTTCAATAATATTGGATATTAAGTGGTTTCTTTGCTGCTTCCTTTTTTACTCCATAACTTCAACCATTTTCTACTACAGAATGCTGAACAACAGCCCGGCTGGAATAACGTGATTTAGAGGGTCGAATCCTTCTGTGGTCTCAGAGGAGGGTTCCTGCATTTTCGCAGGAGCACGTGAAAGCCCACAGGGAAGCAAGAGAGGCCACAATGGGGGACAGTCCTGCCAGATAATACACAGGCACTCTCAAGCCACAGCAACAGACCATCAGCAACCACCGCCTGATTACAGAACTTCTCATTCATCGCCACATGAGGTTGCATCTCTGGGGCTTGTCTTGTATCATCTTGTTTATGGTCCCCTTATTTCAGAAAAAGCTGTCTTCCAACCTGCTACTCTTTCTCCTGTATTAAAGGTGGGTGTCATATGGCTGATGGTGGGATGATTCATACTGGGAGGTTTTCTGGCCCTGGCTCATAAACTGCCCTGCATGTGGGTCTGGTCACAGGCGTAGGCTGTCCCCTGGGGCAGCTCAGATGGTCTGCAGAGCCAAGTGGGTGTAAGGGCTTTGTTGAGTTCACCTTCGTTATCTCCAGGCTTTGTCAGGTACATAGCCTTGTCTTATACAGGCCTTTCTCTCAAATCTAGCCTGAGTTATAACTAAAGAGCTAGCCACCTACACACTCTGCAAAGAAGGAACAGAGGAAGGACATCAGCTCTGTTCAGACTTCAAATGTAGCATCAGTCCACAGACCAAAGCAAATCTGCCTCACCAGTCTCCTGTCACAGGTGCTGTACTGGTCTTGTGTCTAAAATCCTCTCCCCTAGTGGAAGGCAAGTCTGTTTTTATACCTAGCGATGTTACGTGGTTACTCGTAAGGTATCATCTGTTGCTGCCATTATGCAAATCGGGCTGCTGTGGTGTTGGTCCTCCCAATTATTTTTGTACACTTTTCAGGTTTAACCATCTACCTAGAATTGGCACGGCAACATCAAAACCAAAGGGAGTAAAGATAAAACCATTAAGGGACAAATATAAATGATTAATAAGTTTTTTGCAATGCCAGCATGTGCCAGCCAGACATATTAAATAAAAAGCTCAAGTTGCGTCAGCTTAAAACCAGTGGGGTTTTGGCTTGTTTTTTTGTTTTGTTTTTTTTTTTTCTGGTCTTACTACAAGTAACATAACATAAACAACAAAGCACTGGAAAATAAACCCTAAAATGCTAATTGGAGTGTTCAGCTTTAAATCCCCTTGATGAGGCTTTTCAGCTTGTTTCTTCAGGGAAGGAAGATCATGCTGTCTAACCTATTCTGTCTTAATCTTTTATTTCCTTCTCCCTCCATAAATGTTGAACTACTTGGCCAATTTCAATCATCTTGACAGCAAACAGAGAGATGAGGTTCCCAGAAGCTTCATGAGACAGAGATTAGGTAGAGGAAACAGAATTTGTAATGCCCCAAGCAATGGAAATGCTGATTAAGTCACCCTGTACTAGACCTCAGAGAATCTACAGATGACAGGGCCGTTAGAAGTGAAACCTATTACTTCTTCCATTTATGGAATATCTTGTTTTTTTCTTGAAGCACAGTCCTCATCACGTGGATCTTGATAAACACCTTTACTATATTTTAACTAGATTTCTAAGCTGTTCACCCCTGTGCAGTATAGCCATACAGTCATTCACGCTGATGGCTGATCCCAGAAATCACTTTAAAATTATTTGTCTAGGCCTTTGCCACTATATAAGTGAGACACATGTGATGTGATGTTACTGAGTAGTGGAATTAATTCTGTCTCTGCTACTTATGTTTTATTCTGCTTTCCCATGTTAGCTTCTCTGCAGAAATCAGAAAAAGCCCCTGACATGTGAACACTGACCTCTAGTTTAGTAACATGGGCAGGGACCACCTATTCTTATTGAAAAGGATAGCCATAGGTTTGGGATGGTAACTAACTGAATCTGGCCACTTGCAACCAAATCAGAATTCGAGCTGATTTAAAGATAAGAGACTGTATCTCATCTACCAGCTTCTCCAGCCCATCTGGCTTTCTGATCAGGAACTGAGCCATAGAAATAAACAGCTAAAAATTAAAATAAACTCTCACATGATTAGATCTTTCATTTCATCTGCATTAAAATAAAGAACTAATTTTGAAAATCCAGAATGTAAAAACTCACACAGTATTTCCTTGTGAGGTACAGTTGTCTGAAAAAAAGACTTTCTAATTAGAGTGCTCAAATAACAAAGGCCATCTTTCACGTTTGCTTTGTACACCCATCACACATGCCGACTTACTGAACATAAAGCTGATGAGTGAAAAATTGTGTCTACCACCAACAATTTGGATTTGTAGATTAAGTATCAAAAATTTCCCAGCATCTCCATCATGACACACAGATTGACTGGAGTTCACATATTCCAAGGAGAGATGCTGATTTTTGGAAAGGTGTTACTACAACCAGAGAATCAAGCAGGCTAGTCTTTGCTTGCTGGCTCCTTCTTTGGTTCTCCTTGTTATAATCAGACAAAGCCAATGTTTATAAAAATATATAATTTTATTTGGGTTCAATCAATTTAGGGTGGGAAGCAATAGGCAAAGCAGCGCTGGGTGCATGGAGAGCCGCAGCTCTGCCACACACACACCGAGTTCCAAAAAGCAGCGGTTTTTATACTCTTGTGCCATTGTCTTTAACCAGTCTCCTCCCGTCAGATAGTTGTCCTGCTCTTTTCCATTGGTCATTTGGGTTGCTGGGGTGCATGTCCTCCTCCTACTGGGTCTTTTGAAAGTCTCGAAGCCTTGGTCTCCTGGCGCGCTTTTCTCCTATTGGATCTTTTAAAAGCCTCATGATCTCATCCTTTTGGTGGGCTTTTCTTCAAACAGCAGTTACATGTCAGCTCTAGGTGGGGTTTCTGAGACACGGTTACATTGTTCCAATCCGAATGGCCCACTTTACATTTAATTGTTTAACATTTACAGATCATTCAAGTGTACCTACCCGCCTTGCCCAGCCTAGCAAATTAGTTACAATAGTTTATTACAGCACCCACCTTGCTTAACTTAGCGAATTAGTTACAATAGTTTATTACATCCTGAATATGCACCTTGCATATCCCTCAACAATCAGTAGAAGTCCTGCTCCTTACATTGAACAGCTAGTGTTTCCTTATATGTTAGACTGGATCCTTTTATTCTAAATGTCTTCTGCAAAAAACTTTTCACTATATGGTTTGTTTATGAGATGTACATTTTCCTAAATGCTTTTTGCAGTTTACATGCTGGAGTATGAGTACCACTCATTCCAGTTTCCCCAAAATCCCATCTCCCAGCCCAAGTGCTACAGAGTCTTTATCCCCATCCACAGGGGGTCTCCAGCCAAGCTCCCACCACTCATTCCCTGGGTCATGCTACACCAGGCAGGGCAGATAGCAGGGCCGAGGGCAGTACTATTCAGCCCTGGCAGCAGGAGGGTCATGTAGTATTTGGTTGCTTAGATAGCAGTGCCAATTACCACATGCTAGCCTGAGAGCCCACTGTGTCCTGTAGCCACAGCAGAATGAGATGGTGACAAGGTGCTCCTGACGCTCGGAAACAAACTCTACAACTCAGACAGAGTTATAAAGTAGGTATGTTTATTCCAGCCGGGGTGCAAGGGGATTTCTTCACAAAGCTTGCACACTGTCTCTGGCAAGTAGCCAAATATTTATTACAGCAAAACATACATATTAATTAGGAAGGGCTGGGTTATTACAATTAGTTCGGGGAATAGGTGTGATTATTATAATTATTCAAGGGAAGAAATACGTGGTCCTCTTCACGGTGTTCACTCATTCCAGGGCACGAGCTGTCAAGCAAAGTCCAGGTGTCTTCTTCCTAAATCGGCAAGATCATCCTCCCTAGATAGCACCTCTGAGTCCTTTTGTTCAAGTTTAAGTTTGCCTAAGTGCCCATTCAGGGCTTTGAATAGGTGCCCATTGAGGGCTTTGCTTCTGCTATTGGTGAGTTGTCCTTTTAATTCATACCCCCGGGCTACCTGCTACTTTCCTATCATAGCCAATCTCCAAGCTATCTGGTAAACTACACTGAATCCACAGAACAAGTCTGGACAAGCAGGATTCTCAGACAACGTTCAGAAATCATCACATGTTGCTATAAGTAAATAATTTGCAAGGAAAGCGGTCATTTCTCTGTATCAGTGGGATAGGTGGTGTGAACGTTAAAAAGCTCCAAGCACTGTCTCCTTCATACAGTAAACTGCAGTGCACAGCAAGCACTAATTCTCCATGTGAAGTTATCCCTCACAGGCCAGTGTCACAGCCTGCATCCCACTGTGTGACCGCCTCCCTCCATCCCGAAACGCACATACACAGTCTGAGTGGAAAAGAGTAGCTGTTCTGGCACAGGGAGCCCCGGGCCGGGAGAAAAGCTGACATTGCTGCTGTCCTTGGGGTCGTGCTGCAACGGACTTGGTGCTGGCTTCATTAGCCAACTCCAGAAGCCAGATGTGCACCCCTGCACGTCCTCCGACACAGCCCTCTGCCACATGCTGAGAAAGAAGATGCTTGAGAGGGCTCAGTGAAATGCAAATTTAACTGCTTCACAAAGAAAATGAAAGTCAGAGGGTTTGCACAGGAAACAGTCTGGGGGCAGGGAAAGGAGACTGAATGACTTTCTTTCATTGAAATGCAAAGTGGAAATTTTCCTTCTCAGGAAGAGCAAAAACCCCCTCAGGGTGATGTTTTTTTAAAGGGAAGCAGGAGAGTAACTGGTAGCAAAACCTGTGCTGGTTTGGTCCTGAGAAACAGTGCAAGTTAAATCATCCCTTGTGTACTCTTGCAGATGCAGCTCCGCAGCATACCACTTTCTAGTTGTGTCATCACTGATGGCTTTGAATACATGCGGGAAGAAAAAACCTATTGAGATCTAATGAGAGAAGAAATTATGCAAACCAGAATCCATTCAAACTTATACCAGCATGTCCCAAGCACAACTAGTAACTCACCATCTATGTTCCCTGATAGCTTCAGTCATTCATCACTTAAGCCGCCTGTGCTTCACTGCTTCTTGGTGGCCAAACCTCTTGCATACAAAACCAACAAATGCAGAGGCCCCCACGGTGGAACATGTGTGTGGCCGTTTCACAGATGGACATTTGTAGCTTTGTCAGGCTGTGTTTGAGTGAATTCATCTTAGCCAGCAGATGAGAAAAAAATGGGAACGGGTCTGACAGGCAGAAACAAAAGATAATTTGGCTTAGTCTGAAAAGAGAGATGCACTGGTTAAACCAGTGGAGAGTGTTAGCTGGCAGAGGAAGCAGCTAGGAGGAAGGTGTCTTGGAGGGGGCACTGAACTCAGCAGGAACTGAGCCCAGTGAATAATCATCTGTATCAGCATGTATGCCAGCAATGGAAGCACAACCCCTCTCTTTCAGCGTAATTTCTCTTAGAGCACTTGTACTTCCCTTCCAGACCCACTTGGTCTCCAGCCAGCACCGCCCGTGCACTAATTGGTGGTACATCTTCACAAATCAGCTTTACCTCCTGGTTCTTGTCCTCAAGGTTTTTGTTTTACCATTGCCTCGACCACCCTTCTGAGAAGCACTGACAGACAATTGTCTCTCCTGTTTCATCAGAGCCCTGCCACGGAAAAAGAACAAAAAACCAAGCTGTGTGGGCAATGCTTTTTTTGACTAATTAACAAACTAGATGTTTTGGGTTTTTTTTCACAGACTCCTTTGTATTTCCCAGCCACCCAGTTTCTGCTTCCACTGCATGCTTTTGCCTGTGTGTGCACACCAGACCACACCTACTCTTTGTTTCATTCCTATGATGGTACTTGTTATAAACTGACCTCCTAAAACTGATTGAGTCAGAGTTTCCAATTTCTTTATTTAGCCAGTGGCAACAAACAAAACAGCGCTGGGTGGCCAGGGAGTCTCCTGCTCCAACAACGGCCCGCGCCTCTCAAGGAATTTTGTCTTAATTTTATACTACAAAGCATTGCATATTCATTATAAACCTATACATATACATTACCTAAACCTGCCTACTCCCGCTTCGTATGGTAATTAGCTTATCAGTCCTTTACGCTTGTGCAGATGCTGCTGAAAATTACGGGCTGGGCTCTTCAAATCATGGGCGGTGGTCTTTGGGAAGAAGGCCGTAGGTCCTCCTCACAGTGTACTTTTCACCCTTCACCTGGAATGTGATGATTTTACAAGCTTGCAGTGCTCTTATCAGTCTAGGCTCATTACTGGTCTGGAATAAGGAGATTTATGGATATCCTTGTTCATGCTTTATAAAGTACAGACACTTCTCTTTTTCTTTACTCTCTTGTTGCCCCCCCTCCCCCTTTCTTTCACTCTTTTACACAATATCGTTTTATCATGTTAGTTCAGTTAAGCACTTGCTGTTAGTTCTATACAATGTGCAATAGTTCATATGACTGTTCACCTTTCCATTGTATTTTCACTGATTTTGATGAACAGTGTACCATCCATCACAGTACTGTTACTGATTTTATTAACAACTGAAATTAAATTGTGTTTGATTTTAATATAAGTATAGAATTAAGAGATATTTTAGTAAAAATCATTTTCCATTTATTGTATTTTGAATCTAGCAACCGACTGCTACTCTAAAATCCCCTGTACAGCCCCGTACCAAGGCTGAAGGGATTGGTCATAATTGTTTAGTAGGAACAGTTAGAACCTAGGTAAGAAAACATGAGGTGATTTGTAAACTGATTTATAATACATACATAGGACTAGAAGAATGCAAGTAGTTGTCAAGGTCCAGGATTAATGGGAACTGAGGGCAGTAACTGTAACAGCTTGCGGGTACCTGACAAGAAAACTGTGTCCTTAAGTAAAAGATAATTCTGGCAGGGGGAGATCGCGACCACCGACTCATGGACCACCTACTCACATTACACCCCAGAGCCATTTCTAGACATTTCTAACCTCTAGTGCGCAGAATCGGAAGTAGGAGGAGAATATGTTAATGATTTCTTGGAAGTTGTATGTTTATGTATGAATATTTAATGAATATATATGAGTAAGTTCTATATAAGGTGTATGATTCTGGTGCCTGGCACGTGTTGTTGGTGACAATACTCCCCTACACACCTGGCCATCAGTAAAGAAGTGTCTGCTTATTTGCATCAAATTGGTGTGGATAAGTTTTTATCCTGTTTTTTGGTGACAGTTTCTGGCGACCCAGATGGGACCTCGCTGAGAGAGACTGGAGGAGTTGGGGACCTGATCGGTTCCAGCTGGCACTGAGGATTTCTTGGGGACACCCATTGATCCCCGATCCATAAGGCTCTTCGCGACATCCCCTGGATTTTGGTAAGACACTTCTCTTTGGTATTGGGATAAGTGGGTTAGAGTCCCACTTTGAGTGGGTTAGAGTCCCACCAGTAGGAGTGGGTTAGAGTCCCACTATATAAGCCTGCCTGTCAGACGCGGTGAAAGCTGCGCAGGGTTGGGCTAGAGGATCCTCGTGTATTGGAAGCCTAGGTGTCTGCCTGTAAGACATAAGCGAAAGCTATTGCAGGGTTGGACAACAGTGTAGACAAGGGAACCTATATGCTATAGAGTTCTCAAAGGTAGTGCCTCTAACGAAAAGTTAGAAGTTTTTATGCACTTTATTGTGGTACTATTTATTTCCTTGACTGAGTATTGTGTGGTAATTAAGGACTGTGTTTTATTGTGTTACATACCTTTATTTATGGTAATAATTGTGGGAAGGTGTAAGTGTCTTTGTAAGTGTGAGACGTGCAATTGAGCACGAAGCGAGTGCAGAGTTCAGATCCGCGGTTCTGTTATCCCACGAGGGGTGCAGCCAGAGAAGAATGAAGTGACAGACTTGAGTGATTGTAGATTGTGTTACAAAGTAACTGAACCATAGCATCTAAGCTGACTCATTTGTTTAAAAGTAAATGTATGGGTAATCTGGCTGCAAATGACAAAGTTCTGAAAACTTAAGATGTTTGTTAGCACATTGGGAAGATTTGCATGATGATTTGTGAGTCAGATGATTGAATATTGTAATCACTGGTGGCCTCTGTATACTTTGGATGATCAGGAAAAATGCCTCGTGAATGGGACACTGAATTATAATACCATTTTGCAGTTAATGCTCTTTTGTAGAAGAGAAGGGAAGTGAAGTGCCATATGTTGATTTATTTTTCTATTTAAGACAAAGGAAGGATCAGCAGAAGGAATGTAAGTTGATTAGTAGGGATAATTTAGTAATGGCTACAACTTCTGATGATAAAAAGGTGAAAAAGTGTTGTTCAACAAGTGAGCTTGGAAAAGATTGTTTAAAGGAAAGAATTGCTTCTGCTGAAAAGGATGAAGGGCCAGAATAAGATATATCCCCTCTGCAGAGAGAACGGCATTGGGAGCGAGAATATAGAGAACAGGTAGAGGAACCTGGGAGTAGTGGAATAGAGGATGTGGATGAAGGGCCGTCTGAGGTTGTAATTCATACCCCTGTTTCTCAAAAGAACTCGGCAGCAGGTACAAACAATAGCTCCCCTGCAGCAGGGAGCTGGCAATGATGGGCCGGTGTATGTGAAAGTGCCTTTTCAGTGACGGATTTGATGGCTTGGAAGCAGCCAGCAGGAGTGTATAGAGAGGATCCTGAGAGAACAGGCAGAGTAGTAGATACTATCATCAGAACACAGAATCCCGATTGGAGTGATTTACAGGTGATGTTATCTAATTTGTTAGATGATACAGAAAACCAGATGGTATTGAAGGCTGGCAAAGCACAGGCAGAAGGGACTGTATTGAGTGGGACAACAGGTGGAATATTAGAGCAGAATTTTCCGTCTGGGGATCCGCAGTGGGGATCCAAATAATGTGGAGCACAGAGAAAGACTGAGTCGGTATCAGAAATGGATTTTATATGGAGTTAAACATGCCATGCCTAAGTTTCTGAACTGATCTAAATTGTATGAGGTAGACAAGATAAGAATGAATCTCCCTCAGCAGTTCTGGAAAGACTAAAAGAAGCTGCCAGGAAAAAATACTGATTTGAGAGTATAAACTGAGGCAGTCAGATATAATTGGCTTTGATTTTTATAGGACAATTGGTACCAGATACAAGGTAGAAACTGATTGATAAATTTTTGAAGTATAAAATCTTGGAGGAGTGTGAATCTGAATGTAAAACTCTCATTCTACCAGTCAGAAAACCATCGAGTGAATATAAGTTAGTGCAAGACTTGAGAGCAGTGCATCAAATAGTTACGGGTATGTATCCTGTAGCATCAAATCCTTACACGCTGTTAACAGCTTTAAAGGAGACTTACTAGTGGTTTACAGTGCTTGATTTAAAAGATGCTTTCTTTTGTATACCTTTGGAGAAGGAAAGCAGAAAATAATTTGCTTTTGAATGGGAAAATCCAGAAACAGGACGAAAGATGCAGCTGACATGGACAAGACTACCCCAAGGATTTAAAAATAGCCCGACAACCTTTGGAAATCAGCTGGCAAAGGAGCTTGAAACACGACAAACCAAAACGTGGACATTTGCTTTCACAGTATGTGTAATGGATGACACACTGATTGCTACAGAAGAAAGATTTACCTACATACAGGTAACAATAGACCTTTTTAATTTTCTAGCACTGAATGGGTACAAGGTACCCAGGGAAAAAGAAAAAAAAAAAAAAAAAAAGAAAAAAAAAGCCCAAATAGCATGTCACACTGTGATATTTTTGGACTTTGAGATTTCAAAAGGGCAGCAGCAATTAGGTACAGAACGCTGAGAAGCCATGTGAGCCAAAAAATATTCATGAACTCAGAGTATTCTTAGGAATGACAGGGTGGTGCTGCCTCTGGATCATGAATTATGGTCTAATAGCTAAACTGCTATATGAAGCCCCCCCCCCCCAAAAAAACCTCTCCTTTTACATGGGGCCCACAGCAACAATGGGCTGTCACAGAACTGAAACATGCTTTAATGTCTGCACCTGCCTTAGGACTTCTGGACTTAACCAAAGATTTTTAGCTGTTTGATCACGAAAGACAACGCCTGGCACTAGGTGTGCTGACCCAGAAGATGGGAAGCTGGAAACGACCTGTCGGATACTTCTCTAAACAACTGGACACAGTGAGTAAAGGGTGGCCAAACTGCCTCCGAGCTGTGGCTGCAACAGTAATGCTCATACAGGAAGCTTGGGAATTGACTTTGGGAAGCACAATAACAGTCTATGTCCCACACATGGTGATAACTGTTTTAGAACAAAAGGTGGGGCATTGGCTATCTCCAAGCCGAATGATGAAGTACCAGGTAGTACTGACTGGACAAGATGATGTGAGCCTAAAAACAACTAACCTGGTAGATCCTGCAGTGTTTTTAAGTTCCACACAGGAAGAAGAGCAACTGGAGCAGGACTGCTTGGCTACTATCGAGTATGTTTATTCCAGTCGAGAAGATTTGAAGGATGTACCATTGGAGCAACCAGACTGGGAATTGTATACAGATGGCAGCAGCTTTATGGCGCAAGGAGTTTGATACGCTGGATATGCGGTAACAACAGACACCACAGTTATGGAAGCAAAGGCACTGACGAGTACCACATCAGCTCAGAAATCAAAACTCATTGCTTTGATTCGAGCCTTAGAACTAAGTGAAAAGAGGAAAGTAAATATCTGGACAGACTCAAAGTATGCTTTTGGGGTAGTACATGCCCATGGAGCTTTGTGGAAAGAAAGAGGATTATTGTCCTCTCAGAGATCAAATATTAAGCATCAAAATGAAATTTTACAATTTTTACAAGCAGTTCAAAAACCAGATCAGGTAGCAATCATGCACTGTAAAGCACATCAGATTTGGAACACAAAAGAAATTGCTGGAAATAATTTGGCCGACCGAACGGCAAGAAAACGAGGATTCCAAATGGCATTAATTCCCTCCAAAACAGTAACTCTTCCGAAAGAAAGGCCAAAATGAAAAACTGGGTCAATTTTTGAATGCTAAGATAAATTTATCTGGATGGTGGATAACTCCTCATGGACGAGTAGTAGTTCCATCTTTATTAATGAGAGAAATAATGCAGACCAAACATCAAGGATATCATTGGGGAGCAGAAGCTTTAGTAACTTCTTTACAAAAACAAGTTATATCTGTTAAAATGATGGACATGGCTAAATTAATAACTGCAAAATATGAAGTATGTTTGAAAAATAATCCGGTAATCAAGAAAAGAGTTCAAATGGATAGATTAAAATCTGGAACAGAGCCTGGAGATTATTGGCAAATAAATTTTTCAGAATTACCTAGAAAAAATGGGTACCGATACATCCTGGTGGGTGTTGATACTTCTACAGGATGGCCAGAAGCTTTTCCCTGTCGCACCACACAAGCCAATGAAGTAGTAAAGTGGTTACTACGAGAAATAATTCCAAGATTTAGAGTTCCTATTGGAGTTTCATCTGACAGAGGTCCACACTTTGTTGCAGAAATAGTCCAAAACGTTAGCAAAATTCTGGGTATCCCTTGGGATTTTTGTACTTCATGGAGGTCACAATCCAGTTGAAAAGTAGAAAGAATGAACCAAAATTTAAAAAGGCAAATAAGTAAGATCTGTCAAGAGACCAATTTAAAATGGCCTCAAGCACTTCCATTGGCATTATTACGAATCAGAGTACAACCAAAGAGTGGAACCTCAGTCAGTCCTTATGAATTACTGTATGGAAAACCTTAAGAGTCCCTAGAACCAAATCCAAACATACATGTAAAAGGAAAACAGGATGTGTATAACTATTTGCTTTCTTTAGGAAAAACTTTGACTGAGATCCGGAGCGCAGTGGTGTAGCATAGACCATTATCCCTAGAAACTCCAGTGCATGACTTTAAACCAGGAGATTATGTCTATGTGAAAACGTGGACTTCCGAACCTTTGCAGGAACGTTGAAAAGGACCTTTCCAGGTACTGTTAACCACCTTCATGGCTATCAAGATTGCAGAATCAGATGCTTGGATACACTATACTTGGGTGAAAAAGGCACCTGCTCCCTGGAAAATTATAAGCTGTGATCCAAAGACTTTAAAACTGGCTCTGAAACATGTCTAATATTTTATATCAGTTTGTGATTGTTCCCCTTATATTGGCTTGGAAGGTGATGCTGGTGAGATCATGGGTTGATTTGGTGGCTAGGAACAAAAGGCAATCAAATACAGAACAATTAATTAACATTCCTAAAGGAATGCCTGAAGAAAATTTGATGTCAGGATTGATGGGATTTGCCAACTTGCAGAACGTTACGGAAATTACTGCCTGTTTACCAATACCAAGAGCAGTAGGTAAATCTATTCCTTGGGGAATCTTAATTATAAATTTGACCAATCTGGAACATAAAAATAAGACTACTTACTGCAAACAAAAGCCAGTGATTCAATGGTATAAACAAGTGAAGGTTATTAGGAAACAATGGAAATCACCAGGAAAAAAATCAGACTGTGAGAAACTACTAAATTATGACTTTGTAACAGGGTCTCAACCTAGCGCTTTGGCTTGGGTTCTCCTCCCAGGAGGCCCAAACCCTAATCTAGGATGGTGTTCATATGATGAATAAATTAAAAACAATGTGAGCAGGAACATCATGGAATGGCAGTGTAACAAAACTGGGCAAAATACCCAAAGACAGGCACAATGGGACTCGGTATGGTCTATGTCTATATTTTCATGATTTCAGTACATGGCCAGAACCCCTTGGTGTTTTACTTAGGATGGTACTTGGATTAAAGGCGTGTTTGCAATCCTTCCCTCAATAGTAGATAAAGGCACTACCCGATTAGAAAAGGAGCATGTAGTACCATGGTGGAAATGTGAAAAGGTATATGATTGCAGCAATGCAGACTTAATAATTCGAAGAATTCCTCATTTGGCAGCTGCTCTGAAGTTTGGTTCTTATTGTCAAGGGTTTTATAATAACCTCACCATGACTAGCATCTTTACACCCAGAAGAGGATACTTTTTTAGTTTTAAAATCTACCATTCATAGTCCAGGACATTTAGTTTGGGCATTAAGTGATGGCACCTGGACACCCCACTTACCAGTAGATGATAAGGTAAAACAAATTACTTTAGGCCTGCCAACATTGTGTCTGATTTGGAAGACATCACTATTCAAGGGCTCCCTGGAAAATTTTAAATTACAACGAATTAAAAGGTCTGAAACAGATGATGACACCTGGAATGAACCATCAACAGGAGTAAAAATTGGCTGGGCTTTAGAGTCTATTTGAATCCAATAGCGTCCTATAGGAATAGAGAATGGCTTTATCACTTAACAGGACAAGTAGAAAAATTGGCCAATGTTACAAAAAAAGGATTTAAAGAATTAAAACATACAGTTACAGGCAACTTCCCAAATGACACTTCAAAACTGGATGGAATTAGATATGCTTCTGTTAAAGGAGCATGGAGTGTGTGGATATCTCAAGGATAGATTGGATCATTGCTGCATTCATATCCCGAATGTCACTCCGGATGTAGAACATGATCTAGATCTATTAGGTAAAATTAAAAAAAAAGAAACAGAAACAATTCAAGAAGATATGTCAGAAGATTGGCTAGGAAAAAATTTTAGTGGTTTAGGATGGAATTTAAACTCTTGATTAAATCCCTAATCAAAACTCTATTTTTGCTACTAATTGTCCTTTTGATGATTATGTTGGTGTATGCCTGTCTTAAAAGACAGTTTACTAATAGACTTGCAATATATCGTAACATTATGAGAGAAGTACCCACTATGCCACCAGACTACAGCCCGCCACCACCATCATCTGGCAAGACAAACTTTGGCATCAAAGACTGTTAGTTTAGGCCCTGCCGGGACTGGAGACCACGTTGCCTTTGCCCCTGCCCCACCCTCAGCCGGTCAGGCTGGCAGTGAGGCACAAACCCCGGGTTAAAATAAGAAGAAATTTAATACAACAGTGTGATAAACAATCTGAACAACAACAGTAGCAATGATAACAACAATAAACAGCAATAACAGTGAACAAGACAAAAGATATACAGAGAAATACCACAATGGTCACGGAACAAACCCGACGTGTGCTCCCGCCACCAAAAGCCAGAAAAGGAAAAAAAAGTGTTTCCGGCTGTCAGCACGGTATGAATAATGCAGCTGGAGATCCCTTCCCCCTGTCTCTCTCTGCTGGGGAAACTTAACCCTATCCTAGCTGAACCAGGACGAAGATGAAAATTAATAAAAGTGTGAAAGTATTGAAATGATTTTAAACACTTTCAAAGGGGGGAAATATTGATTTTATTAACAACTGAAATTAAATTGTGTTTGATTTTAATATAAGTATAGAATTAAGAGATATTTTAGTAAAAATCATTTTACATTTATTGTATTTTGAATCTAGCAACCAACTGCTACTCTAAAATCCCCTGTACAGCCCCGTACCAAGGCCGAAGGGATTGGTCATAATTGTTTAGTAGGAACGGTTAGAACCTAGGTAAGAAAAACACGAGGTGATTTGTAAGTTGATTTATAATACATGTATAGGACTAGAAGAATGCAAGTAGTTGTCAAGGTCCAGGATTAATGGGAACTGAGGGCAGTAACCGTAACAGCTTGCAGGTACCTGACAAGAAAACTGTGTCCTTAAGCAAAAGGTAATTCCGGCAGGGGGAGATCGCGACCACTGACTCATGGACCACCTACTCACATTACACCCCAGAGCCATTTCTAGACATTTCTAACCTTTACTGCGCAGATTCGGAAATAGGAAGAGAATATGTTAATGATTTCTTGGAAGTTGTATGTTTATGTATGAATACTTAATGAATATGTATGAGTAAGTTCTATATAAGGTGTATGGTTCTGGTGCCTGGCACGTGTTGTTGGTGAGAGCACTCCCCTACATGTCCGGCCGTCAATAAAGAAGTGTCTGCTTATCTACATCAAATTGGTGTGGATAAGTTTTTATCCCGGTTTTCGGTGACAGTACCATTGCTGTCCTACGGTGGCATGAATGACAAAATCTGCTGATTCTTTCATTCCAGCTTGTTCTGATTGTGCACGTTAAGCCATGCTACAGGCTGCAAAAGGAATGAAGTCTGTTTTCCAAAATGTCTCTATCATATAGATTCTTTAATGTCCATGAAAAAAGTTAATTTTTCAAGTTCATTAACTTTCTACTTTGCAAGAAAGTATGAAAAATTCTGTCCTCTCCTAGTCCTCATTTGGTAAGTGTGTAGAAAGTTAGTGGTTTTGAGAACCCATCTCCTCCCTTATGTGTTACTGAAATGTTACTCAGTAGTTCTCAGGAAAGAACAGAGCAGCAGTCACACACAGACAGAGCCTGTAAAAATTAACAGATTTGATGCTGCATTACCTTTTAGGAGAGAGGGCAGGAAAAAAAAAAAAAAAAAAAAACACAACAAAACCACACCAAAACCAAGCACCTTGGAGAGGAGAAAGACTGTACTGGAGCATTGCATCTCCCCAGCTCTGATCCAGAGGGCTGACAGGAGGAGGTTGGTACCCTGCTCTGTTCCCTGGAGCAGAGAGGACTTTGGACAAACAGCTTCAGCACTGTTTTCTTGTTGACTCCTGTAAGTATTGCAGTTACAGCCACCTTCTGAAGTGCTTAAGATTATCTCCAGTATGACTGAAGTCAAGAAGCATAAAGAGTGCTGATGTTTCTGGGTAGCCCTTGTTCACAAAGCAGAGAGGATAGCTAACCAAACTCACTACAGACTTTGAGGAAACACAAAGGCACTTCAGATTTTATGTGATAAGGTTTCTGATAAAATGTTAACCTAACCTTCCTTTACTTTCATGGAGAAATCTGTGCGTATCTATGTGAAGAAGGAAACAGAAATTTCAAGAAGAAAATTTAAAATATATATCTATTTTTTGTAGTCAACTTTCCCTTTCTACTGGGAAAGAAACAAATCCAACTCCAGTAGTTCTAACTGGGAGATGGCTTAAGTGTATGGGGAAACTAGAATGTGATGAAAATCCATGCTCTATCATTTTTCCTCTGCTACTGTCTTTCATGTATATTATAGGCTCTCATTCTGCTCTGAAAAAGATACAGTTACAAAAGACTGAGTCTATGAAAGGTTCCTGCATGGCTGTGTATGTGGAACAACCTATTGAAAAGAAATGTCAACTGTAAGCACTTAATAATTGGGGTTACATATGTCTGGACTATTAATACTTTGTGAATACTCTGTTTTACCAACACAGTACATGAATAGGCAGAGCTCTCTTCTAAACAATGTTGATAATTTCTCTTCCTTCTTGGGATGCTGCTTTGAGATCCTTTCACTGGATTCAGTGAATCCAGACTCCAAAGAGGAAGAGCATGACTTTCTGAAGTTGATTTTTCTTTTGAATTTCCTTGCTTAAATGCCTTGGAGCTTACTTCTGCCTGACAGGCAGAATATCTAAATGAATGGCCCCTGGCAAAATGTAAATATCTGACATTCTGCTCGGGGGACAAGTTATTTTAACAGTGAAAGCAAGCAAATACCTGTCTAAAAAATATTGTAACTTATTTAAAGAAGAAAATATAGGTGTGACTAGATATAATTTTTTTTTAGCTGTTAAAGCAATTTCTTTATATTCAAGGAGAAACTATAAGAAGCACTGCCAACATTAAACCTCTCCACACGGTCACCTTTCATGAGTGGTCAAAAGACTTTTCAGTCCGTTTACAATTCCTGTATCAGCCCTGATTACTTTGCAAGCAATCCCACTGAGGTAAATGGAACTAAATATGGAGCAAGATGCTAAGTCAAAGAAGTTTACAAGTCCCTGAGGCAACAAGGTTGACAAATGGCCCCGTTGTCCTTGAGAGTGGTCACATGAGCCAAGGAAGATGGATTTACCTTTCAGAAGGGCTAGGTTACACAGGTAGTGGTATTGCTCATTTGTGTTACTGAGCAATTTAAAATGCCTGAGATGGTCACCTCCATCCAAAGTACCATAGCAGGGCTTTTGGCTTTGCCTAATAATTACTTCCAAATGTGCGTTACTGGAGATGCCTTGTTAAGAAAGTTAAAACAAACATGTTTTATACAACTCTCTTTGCCTGTAAAGTAAAATTACTACAAAGCAGACATAGCCATGAGCTGAAAATTTTTCTGCTGAGGAATAAGCATGGATCAAATCTCCCAGGTGCTTTCCATGCTGTGACTCCAGAACTGAAGTGCTGGTTTAGATCTGGGTTTTTGTACCAGAGCTCATTCTGAAACAACTTTGGCCAGATATCCCCAAGGTTTAACCACTGTGCCCTTCTACCACTGGTGTCACTCCAGGGACTCCTTGCCAGGGTGTTGTTAGGAATCTAACATTGTAAATGACAGAATTAGCATCAAACACCATCCCTAAACCACTGGTAGCTGGAAGATAGGAGGACATGCCAGAATTAAATTCTCTTGGTATTTGTCTTGCTTCTGTATTTATTTTTTGCAACAATGCAGGGTCAGGATACTGGACTAAATGACCTGATACATCAGTCCTTTAAATGGCATTTGGTGCAGCAGGCTGCTTGTTTTCTGCAAGTCTGAAAGCACTGAAAAGGAGTGCAAACGCAGAAGTGTGCCTCGGAGAAGGGAAGGGACTTGCCATCAGTCTCTGAGCAGACTGACTCATAGCACTCAGGAAAAGCTCACAGATCTCCTTAGCTCATTTGTGGTGTTTCTTTCTCTTCTGTGGCTATACCTAATCTGGCTCTCATAAATCGTCTAGTTTATGACTTGGTGGTGGTGTTTGTAAGTTGCTGTCTCAGTCATTCTGGTAAATTCGACACCCATACAATCTCTAGCGTACTCTCTCAGCTTTATCTGTGCTCTGATTCTATGATTACCACACTCCCCCTCCCTTATTTATTTGTCATGTTATAACATGAAATGCCATGAAGATAGTAACAGAGACTGTCAGTCACAGTGCTAATTAGGTATTAAGTTCTTTCAGGGTCTTGATTTTTTGCTTCATGATAGCAGTCTTGCTTATTTCCTCATTTGGCAGCAAATCCAAGTACATATAAATTATATACAAGTATATATAAATTATAAACCCCTGGGCCTTGACACTACCTTTACAACCCCTTTTATATGGTCTCTCGATACTGCCGTCTTCCAGATGTCTAACCCTATCTGGAGCTGTGAATTTGCTCCTGGCATACATGTTTACTGTAAAATGCTGTATTCCATCCATAAGAGACATCAAGCTCCAACTGTAAGTTTGTGCTTTTGGACCACAGAGTCTGCAAAACAATTTTTTTCTAGGTTTATGTTCTTCTGCACCTAGTAGATGGGCAAATTAAAAAACCAAAACCAAAACAAAACCACATCTACAGACTACCTATATATGCTAAGAAAAATGTTTGGAAAAGGGGAAAATGAAAGATCAGTCAGTGCTTTGGTAATATTTCCGAAGGTTTCTGTCCTGGTTTTGGCTGGGATAGAGTTAATTTTCTTCTAGTACCTGGTATAGTTCTTTGGTTTGGATTTAGGATGAGAATAATGTTGATAACACACTGGTGTTTTACTTGTTGCTGAGCAGTGCTTACACTGGAGTCAATGACTTTTCAGCTTCTCCTCTGCTGTCCTGCCAGTGAGGAGGCTGGGAATACACAAGAAGCTGGGAGGGGACACAGCTAGGACAGCTGACCCCAGCTGGCCAAAGGGATATTCCATACCCTATGATGTCTTGCTCAGCATATAAACTAGGGGAAAGCTGGCCAGGTAGCCACTGCTCAGGAACAGGCTGGACATCAGTTGGTTGGTGGTGACCAATTGTTTTTCATTTGCATCATTTGTTTTTCTTGGGGTTTATTTCTCTCTCTTTTTGTTATTTCCCTTTTCATTACAATTTTTCTTTTCTTTTCTTTTCTTTTCTTTTCTTTTCTTTTCTTTTCTTTTCTTTTCTTTTCTTTTCTTTTCTTTTCTTTTCTTTTCTTTTCTTTTCTTTTCTTTTCTTTTCTTTTCTTTTCTTTTCTTTTCTTTTCTTTTCTTTTCTTTTCTTTTCTTTTCTTTTCTCTCCTCTCCCTCTCCTCTCCTCTCCTCTCCTCTCCTCTCCTCTCCTCTCCTCTCCTCTCCTCTCCTCTCCTCTCCTCTCCTCTCCTCTCCTCTCCTCTCCTCTCCTCTCCTCTCCTCTCCTCTCCTCTCCCCTCCTCTCCTCTCCTCTCCTCTCCTCTCCTCTCCTCTCCTCTCCTCTCCTCTCCTCTCCTCTCCTCTCCTCTCCTCTCCTCTCCTCTCCTCTCCTCTCCTCTCCTCTCCTCTCCTCTCCTCTCCTCTCCTCTCCTCTCCTCTCCCCTCCCCTCCCCTCCCCTCCCCTCCCCTCCCCTCCCCTCCCCTCCCTTCCCTTCCCTTCCCTTCCCTTCCCTTCCCTTCCCTTCCCTTCCCTTCCCTTCCCTTCCCTTCCCTTCCCTTCCCTTCCCTTCCCTTCCCTTCCCTTCCCTTCCCTTCCCTTCCCTTCCCTTCCCTTCCCTTCCCTTCCCTTCCCTTCCCTTCCCTTCCCTTCCCTTCCCTTCTCTTCTCTTTTCTCTTATCTTCTCCTCTCCCCTCCCCTCCCCTCCCCTCCTATTTTATTTTATTTTATTTTATTTTATTTTATTTTATTTTATTTTATTTTTCTGCTCTGTTCTTTACTGTTCTGTTCTTAACTGTTCTTAACTGTTCTTATCTCAACCCATCAGTTTTCTTTTACCCTTCTGATTCTTTCCCTCACCCCACTGAGGGGGAGTGAGCAAGCAGCTATGTGGTGTTTAGCTGATAGCTGGGGTTAAACCACAGCAGTTTCTCAGGCTGAGAAGCAATGACCTTGAAGGGAGGACCAAAGGGAACTTAAGTCTGGATAGTACAGTTATTATTAAAGACAATGGAGTTTTCATATAGATTACTGACACTGTGATTGAAAGAAAAATCTGTTCCATGGTCAAAAGAGTAACTGGATAATAGAAAATACCTTGAAAATAAATGACCATCTGAGATGTGATCATTACAAATACTATGGAGTTGAATACACAGCACACAAATATTACCCTGACATGAACTTCAGGACAGAGTAGATTTCACTAAGAATAAGGCTGAAACATAACATTGGAGGAGGCAATGGTGCTGAAGAAAATGGGCAGCCAAGACAGGCAGTGTAGCAAGAGATGCAGCACACTGTGAGTCACCATGACATAGTATTGCTTGGGTAACAATTGTGCCTGGAAATCTCAGATTGTGTCATCCCAGAGCATAAAATGCCACACCAACATACTACTCGGAAAAATTCCCCCAAAAAACCTTTAAGTCTCTGTAAAAGCAGTAATACTTTTTTTCTCCAGTTGGAGTTTCCACTGACTTTTGGGCTGAAGCTCCAAGTAGAGCACAGAGCAGAAGATGTGAATCAGGAGAATAAACATTACCCTGGCACTTTCTGAGCTGGCTAGCTGACAGATATCCCTCCAGAGCACAAACCAGAAAAGTTGTCTTCAAAGACAGATGCCGACAAAACCAGCCAACAGTATGGGTCTGATCTTCATTTCCAGCTGAAGGAAACCACATATCAGTGCAAGCTGGGCCATCTCCACTGTGTTTTTCAATCTTCAGACCAGTTGAAAAGGGATCAGAGTAATTGGGAGACTCTGCACACTCAGAGTGGGAGCAGCAGCAAGAAAGGGCTTATAAGAAAGTTAGTAGGAAAGCACGCTTTATTTTCTGACCCAGCTGCCTGAAATAGGTGAGGGTCATACTAGCATCAGTGAGGGAAGCACAATGTAAACACTGGAGACAGACATATTTATTTACGTAATTAGACAACCTCAGTGGCTCCTGACACATGTATTTCACAACTGCTTATTTAAGAGATGTTGCTATTACCGTGATGTTTGAGATAGAAATACCCATAACCTTTTGCAATACCAAATGCCACTTTATAAGACATTTTATGAGTGAATAAGCACAGTGGTCTAAATAGCATAAAACTCCCAGAACAAGGACCTTTGAGGCCTTTAACAGCCAGAAGAACTTAGATTTTATCTTTTTCTATTTTTTTGATGATAGCACTAGTGTCATTTCGCATCCTGAAGTGCCACCAGTTCCCTAAGGACTGGCCAACACACGTTTTACAGAGCACTCTTTGCAGGAGTCCTTTGTGTCTCATTTATACAGTAACCCAATCTGATTTTATTTTTTTATGTCTGCTAATGAGATAATGGTAGAATTCATTACAGCTGTAAACCAAACTTCAGCACATAAGCAGCAGAGGGAACCTGAGCTGGAGATGGCACTCCTAGACCTGTTCATTTTCCTCTGTTAGTTTGGGCACTGAACCCTGCTTAATAGCACTGCCCTGCTACTATAAATACACAGGCAGTCACTTGACTTTGGCAGTTGCTTTGGGTAAAATAATTCTTCACTGAAACTAGCAGGAGCACAACAGAAGCACATGCCCTCCATCCCCTGCAGCCCAGTGCTCTGCATAATGAATGACCTTCACCTTGCTCTGAAGGTGCAGCTTCATGACAGGCTTATGCTGAGCTAGGAAGGGCTAGTAGCAAAACGGTGACCCCACCTCCTCCTTTTCCCCTGCTACATGTCCCTACCCGCTTTTCTTGAGTCACTGATCAGACTGGAAATTAATATTTTTCTTTTACCCTTAATGCTTCAGCCCACTTTTAGAGTGGAGGCACTTATAGGATTCAATGCATTTTTCCCCATGACAGATAACCGGATTAGAACAGACGAATCAAAATAGCTTCTTTTTTTCCTTTCACTGTAAGGTGGCTAGGCAACTATAAGCCTATATTCTTTTTATCTAAAGGTAGAAGAGAAAAATCCCATGATGAAAGTGTGTATTCATCTCTCCTGCATTTCCCCATGGAGAAGTTTTCTAAGCCAGTTTTCACCTAGTGAGAGGTATGCACTCCTACAGGCCCTTCATCCTTTCAGCCTGTATTTTAGGATTAGTCAAATTTCCCTCAGGATCAAGTGTCAGGCACTGATATTCTGCAATTAATGTCTGTACCGTGTTTTCTCCAGTTAAATTCCCTAGGTCAACAGTTCACTACTGAGCAAGCCCAGGGTGGCCTCTGTCATAACAGATTTCAGGATCATGGTGTCAGTCTCATGCTAGACAGATCCTTCAGTGAGGTATTTCCCTTTGCTGATCAGACATCCATGGAAGTAAAGGTCGCCCAAAACAGTACCCACAGTCATTTTTCATGGCAAAATCAAGTGGAAGAGGGCTGGGCTCTTTCTGCATATTTTTTCTGAGTTCTTTTAATAGCTAACATCTTATAATTGATACTTAGATAATATTACAGTTCACAAATAGTACATTAAAAGGCAATTGGGAAGTTGCCCAGAAGTCACAACTGTATTTTTTTGTCATTTACTACACCAAAAATAAAGCAGAGCCCTGGTCTATTCTTAGAAGTGCTGCTGCTACAGTAACATCAGTTTGAAGCTTGACAGAATACTGCACTGTACCAGTAGCAATTACTGTATGGAGTAATGTAATTAAGCTATAGTATAACTATTCTCTAACTACATATACACATAAACATACCGGACATCAAAGGCGGTTTTGTTGATACGGCATGTTTTAAATGCAGAGGTGACATAAACTGTCCCAGAAACAGGATCTTCTACAAGATGAGCCTTCACGAGGAGAACTGGCTGGCATACTTCCACATACTGCAGTGCCAAGTCCTTTCTAGCATTGATGAAGTGTTAGCATTGGTGGAACTAGAAGAAAAGAGTTAGTGCAAAGAGTAACAGCAATAAGCAATTGATGAAGATAATCATCCATACTCACACAGCTTGTTCAGTTGCTATTTAGAACTCATGACAGCAAACAATTACCTTGTACAAATAGGGATGGATGTCAAATTCCTTTATTACATGAAGCAATGATCAGGGATGAGGGACTGTAAATGTCCTCTTAGTATATTTCCTATTGTATGGCAAGACAATTTAATTATGTTAAGAATGATGAAACAACTAAAGTGGAATGTGATCGCTTTTGTGTGTTTATTTGATTGGAAAGGTAAGCACCACATCCCCAAGTAGATACAACAGCTGCAATAATATTGAACATTATTTTTGAAATAACACAGGCAGATACAATACAATTTGAAATGCATTAAGCAGCATCACATATTCAATAATTTCAGTCAGGAAGAGGCTTGCAAAAGGGACTACAAGGTGCATAAGCTGTACTGAGGAAAAGTAAACAATAAATTTAGGATATCATGTAGTTTTAAGTGCTTTTAATCTACTCACTGATGTTGAAATAAATAAATATGGCAATCGCTGAAGACAGCAATGAGTGCCAATCTGTAAATAAATGGATGATTTAGAAAAAATGGGGGGTTGATACCTATCACATAATGTTCATTAATTTTTTTGTCTTTGGTTCTATGAACTTTTCAAAACGGCTAGGATAAGGGCCTCCATCCTTCAGGCACAGAACCAGCTCAAGCAGGCAGAGCAGTCACACTAAAGTTATAAAAGGATAAAATAATTCATGGTCACACAAAATAAGTTTTTACCTGCTTTCAGAATGACTTTCATGCAAAATGTTTCCCTATTTTTTTAAACTTTCAAAATAAGCCACTTCTAGTAGCACCTTTGTAAGCTAAAAGCTCCTGCCATCTAACATGTAACCTTTTAAATCTATTAATTTTAAATACTATTCCAAGTCTCGATAATTAAACTAAAATCCAGGCAGGGTAACGTTCTACCTACCTTTCTTAAGGTGGTAAAAAGAAAACAAATTTTAAAATTACAGGAGCTTGTGACCTTTTGAACATATTGAATCTCCTGCTGCCCACACACATATGTCTCAGCATCAGCTAGTAAATCTACAATGACACAGAGGTTTCAAGAGTACAAGTTAAATGCACGCAGTAAATCTCTGGCACATGCCAACGAAAAAAATGTTGTGCTTATGTAGCCTGTGACAGCTGATATCACTGCTGGGTCTGATTATGCTATTCAAGACAATTTACAATAGTTTATGTGCATGAGTTATTATAAATAAGAAGCGTTGGAATTACAACACTGGGTACAGGAAGAGGTATTCACATAGACTAAATTTAGCTCAATTAAGCTAATCTACATCCCCAGCTCCTTCTGTAGTCTGTGGAAATGTAAGCTTCTCTGGAAGGCAGCTCAGTGCATAAACTTAATTTAGGCTGAAATTACAGGAGAGGCAGAAAGCTGATTCAGTGTTTCTCAGCCACAGCAAAGGGAAGGGACCCTCCTTGTGCCTGCTCATCCTGGCCCTTGTTGAGCTCTCTCTGGTGGTTGCTGGGCATGTCACTGAACTCAGTCAGTTGGTTAATGAACAGAAAACTACTTCAAGGAAATAAAAGTGATAGTCTTCAGATGATTTCATAAACTGAACTGGCTCAGGAAGAGATTAGAGAAGCATCAAAACTGGTGGATGCAAAGGATGAGCAGGGGTGGAGGGCAGCGTTTTGAGACTTGCCCATTTGTGCAGTGCTGAGTTGGTCCTTTGACTCAGCTCTGATGGGTAACTTCACACTTGGCTGCTCTGTAAATGGAGAGCTTTAATGGTGGAAGTCACTTAAAAGAGTGCCTACACCCACTCTGTAATTTCCCGCTCCTGTTCTCACACTGCTGTCATTGTCATTGGGTTCGATAACAAACTGATAGAAATGACCTCCCTGAAAGCAGGGATTTGCTTTCAAGCCAGTGCAATCACAGCAATACAGATAAGACAGCAGCAAACAGTGGTGCAGAACTGGAACACAGGGCAAAAACATCAGAAGCTGGCTTAGCTTCTGAAGCCAGCATCTCTTACTATGCCTTAAACTGCTTCTGGAGGAGATTTTCTACTGCCTGGGGGGGGGGGGGGGGGGGGATAAAAATAGCTTCCCCAGGCAAAAGAATTTGAGAATAGGACCCCCGGAAGGCTCCATTTATTCACTCACCATAACAGGAGGCAATCAAGTCCTCTCTTGTGCAGCATCTCACTTAGGTGCGAGTCTGAGTCAAAGCTGGGAGTCTGCGTTACATGCAGAGAGCAGTGGGTGTCTGTTGCAGGTGAGGGTGCCTGGAGGAGGTGGTATGAGCAATGAGAACATGAGCTACATCTTAAATTCGCTTTGGGGCTGACTTGCAGAACTGAGGAACAGTTTCTATGTATTGGTTTCTTTGCTTAGAAGAGAGGCGTCTCCATAATCAGAATAATGGTATTTAGATGGAGCCAGACAGTCAGAAAGCAAGATCTTCTGATGTCTTCTGGTTTGACCCAGCTTTGGAGAAATAAGTTTGCACTGAAATCTGCCAGGTCACATTACCAAATTCCAGGCATGAAGCACTTGACTGGCTCTTCTTTCAGCGTATAGTAATGTTGTGTGCTAAAGGAAGTAAGAGTACCTCACAATAATTTTAAAAAATCATAGAAATTACAAGTGGGCACTGGTTAAAACCAAATCAGAGATATTTGTTGCAGTCATCCTAAAGCTCATGGCTCACTTTGCCTACAGCATTACAAATCAAAGTATAAGCTTGATTGGTTGAATAACTGGGAAATATTTTATAGTTTGAAGGAGAAGATGCAAAATGTGTCTACGGATGTCTTGTGTATCACCCTCTAGGACCACTACTGGAAAATGTAACCCCATTTGCTTTGTGTGGGACTTGTGTCTGTCCCCCATTTCAGCAATTATTTTTTTCCCCTGCAAAACCCTCTAACCACAGGAACAGATTAGCAGAGTCAAGGGGCACTCTGGACTCACAGCATAGCCCTTTGTCTCAGCATGACACCATGTGTGATTTTAAAGGCAAGGAAGTTTTTTTCAGATTTTGAAAACTCCTTAGTTTGAAATGCAGAAAATGTTTCAATGAGATCAACCTGGCATAGATACTCACATATCTTCATGGCCAAGTCCACCAGGCTAACAGAGAGTGCTAAGCTACCATGCCTTCTCCAGGGAGCAGCTCCTGCATTGCTACACCTTGCCATTTCTCAGGACATAGACTGGTCAGGTGAAATAAGCTGTGACTGAGGACACTCCAGGAGCCTCCCCAGCATTCAGATACACACTGACACACTGCATCTGCCAACAGTTCTCTTCCCCCTCCCCACAAAGCCAACACCATTAGGGTAGGATGCTCCCCCACATCGCCTTATTGCTTTCTGCCCACGTCCATCAACAAATCTCTACCACCACGAGTTCCCAGTGGGTTCAGTGCAAAGTGTGCCCTTCCTAGCCTTCACATGGGTCATGGCCATAGCAAGGGAGCCAAACTTTCCTCAGCACTGGGAAACACGCTAAATAATGCTCACTGAAAGCTCAGTTGTGTTCACAGTATTTTCCCCAAAGCTTGCCCTGTTAGCAGAGCAGTGTAAGTCAGAGTGCTAGCTATATAGCAAAGGTTAGTTCAGATATCAATGGACACTTCCCAAGAAGGAGGGCGGTCGATCAACCTTGACCCTTTACATCAGCAATCTGCTTCAAAGGCAGTGGCTGGAAGCCTGTGACTGTACTAGAGAGCATGGGCAGAAGTGCATTTCTGCAAAACAGACAAAAATGCATTTGGTCTTCTTCAGAATTATGGTAATTTTTAACAAGGTAAATTGTGGGATCATGTAAGTGAATGTCTAGGTGGAAGAGAATGAGAGGGATAAATCTGTTCTTTAGCAAAATTCAATTAAAGTAATGTCCAGATTTTGGGGATTCAAATAGTATAGTACCTTCTCCAAGCATGACATGCATACAAGGAAACCTGGAATCAACTCCAAAAGAGGTAATAAGTCCAGCAGTTGTGGAACTACTTCAGAAGACATTAAAGAGATTATATGTGTTTCTACATGAAGCACTATGGAAAAACCTACTGTAATATAATACACTATACTATACAGCACTACTATAAAAATCTTTGTACCAAGGTAAATTGTGGTGGCAGACATCACTCTTCAGCCAGATATGCTACAGTATGTCACTACAGGAGGTGATTGCACTAATGTAAAAAACTCATCAACATGAACATGGCCTTGCACTGATCATGTCTGGAGAGGTGTTAGGCTGACAAAGCAATATTCACTTTTTCAGACATAAAATGAACAAAGTCCATCTTAGGACTACTACATTTTCTGAACAATTAACCAGTTCAGAGAAAATAAATTGTTCTTATTGTATGGAAATTAATCTACTGATAAAAATCACTGTCCATATGTCATATAAACTTCCAATTTTATATAATTTTGCTTGCATTTGGAAGGCACTGGCTGAATGGTCCTTGTGGAAGATGGACTTCTATTTATCCATGGACGGTGTACAAACTGGATTGTAATGGCGTAGGAAATGTTTCATGTTGATGATTTAAAAATTAAATTAGAAAGGATCTTTGATAAAAATTATTTAGGATGTTCTTTCCTTTTTTTTTTTCCTTTCAGGTTATATTTCACCAAGATGATGACAGAGATCCTGAGAGGCCTTCCCAACTGTTACACTGGCACAGTGGGGAGAAGACAGAACCACATGCAAGGATATGAAGAGTCACTGAGGGCACACAAAGGAGGGAAGGTCCTTCTCAAGCCACATCCTTTGCCCGAGCCAGATGTGCGTATCATATAAGTACCATATTGCCCCATCTCTGTCGTATCACTTTATTCAGCAGCTGTTTTTTCTCCTGAAATTTTTAATAAGGCAGAGCTATCCATGCTGTTTAGTTGTTACAAATTGAGTGCTATTACTTATCTAATTGCAAAATTTTATAATTGTTTCCTCTGACATCCAAGAAATTAATTGAGATCATCACATTTCACTCCTTTTGCACAGTAGTCCCAAACACTGAAGCACAGACCCCACTCCACCATGATGCAGATTTGCAGGAAGAAGGCCCATTTTTTCACTTGCCATGGTGCCCAGACTTTCCCATGCTTTCTTGTTCAGCTTCTGCATGCCTGCGCAAGCAGTTGGAGTTACTGGGGATACCTACATACACAGGTGACCCAAAATAGAGGGTAAATCAAGATTATTTTGAAAATGTGGACTATTATGATGAATTAATAAGAAAGTTTGATTCAAAGAGGAAAATATTTCCATCCTATTACCTCTTCCACAAATACTAGGAACTTCATCTGCAGGCGACCACTGTGCAAACTTGTGCACACGTGCATGTGATGTATATTTGGTTTCTTTTTTATCAACTATAAAGCATTTAACTAGTATGAACATGTTATGTGTATAACACTGATGTATAACATCTTTAAGCAAAAATTAAACATAAACTAGGCCCACTACTGAAAACAAGGAAAATTTCCTTCCAATAAAACAGGTAAAAGAAGCTTGCAAAACTGCCCCTCCAAGATAATTTTTCTTTATTGTATGATGTATTTTCTCTTCAAATGGAAAATCCAGATAAATAAGCACAGAATTAAAATATAGGTGGACCAGAATTTTAATTCAGCATCAGCTAGCATTATGTATGTCAGCACTTCATGATTCCCAGTGGATGAATTAAGTTCTCTGTATTTTGCAAAGCTGGACAACTAATCCTTTTTTCTCCATTACAGCCTTGTGAAATAACACTTAGAGCATATCCATTCTGCAGTCCAGTGACCTACAAGGTCTATCACAGTGACAGAAGATCACCTTTTATCTTATGTTCTCCTGACACCAGGCCTACATCCCGTGTTCTTGCGGTGTAATGGGTTTCTTCTCTTCCTAGGTTATATTCTTCATGACATTTACTACCTTAGGACTACAACCATCATAAGACCATGATCATCAGACCATCAACATGTTGCTGTGGGAGAGAGTTCCATTAACAGAGTTTTTCAAGTGAGACCTCTGTTTCTAATTAGGTTTAATGGCAGTTTTTGGGGAAAAAAACCAAAACAAAACAAAACAAAAAACCAGCCGGGAAATCCTGTATACTTTCATGTGTTTTGGGAAGATGATGGGACAGATGCAAGTAGTGGAGTATTTCAGACATCTAACTACAGACTTTGTATACAAACCAAAAGTTAAACATGATTAAAATGTACACACAGAAAAATGTTGTAATTGTACGAAGGTTACCAGGCAAATTTATTTAGACTATGTCCCTTAACACTAGGGTTTGTTTTTCAGGAAAACTGCACTTCATCAAAAATTCCAATGTTGCCAAACTAGAGTTGAACTTTGAAACTGTGACCTGTCACCAGGAGACTTCCCATGTGACATTGGGGAGATCTTTTCACCTCTCTGTGCCTCAATCCTCCACCATCTGGAACAATAAATAAGTAAATAACTAAGAGCAGGAAGAGGGAATAATCTTTCTTCTGCCATTCTACACCGTTGTCTACTTAGATCACAAGTGCTTCAGGGAGAGTATTAAATATCCTGTGCTTCTAACACTGAGAGCAAAATGAAGCTTATCTAGAGGAGAGTTATTGTAAGATGTGATTCATGGTCCATCCTGCTTTTAAAAGCTTTAAGATCTTGCAAATAGGAAAGTGGCATTTTTCTCCCAATTTAATAATTACAAATGCTACTATGATAATTGATTGTTGGATGCTCATAAGGAGAAAGGAGGATCCTGTCCAAAGAAGACAATGCAGTGGTGAATGATCCTCACAACAGGCACTGGCGGGACAAGCATGGCCCCTTGAATCCGGTTCACAAATGGAAAGACCTTACTCTGATCCTTCCCTAACCTCTCTTGTAGTTTTTCTTCTCCCTCCCCCTTATTTTCTCGAAGTTCAGCTGTGAATGTTGCCGTTTTGATTATACAGGATAAACTTTCTTACCCTTATATTTTATTGTGTAATTATTATTTGCCTCCAGCTCCCATTTCAGCTGTAGTTACCGGTCTTTATTTGCTCATAGCAAGTGTCTACCTGAAGTGTCATATGGATCGCTTAATTGATTCCTTCCCCTCCAGGGGACCCTTTGCAATGTCAAACAATGTAAAGAAGCAAAGTAGGTCATGGTTAGATATTCATTTAAGCCCAGCATGAATGAGTACTGCTGCACAGAAAAACAGGTTTTACCCTTTCCTCACCATTTGTGCTTGCCACCTCCCTCATGCTGGCACCAGCCTCTGTTTGGCTGCTTGGTGAGACAGAGGGAATTAATCCAGTTATTACTAACCTGGGAAAAAAAATCAATAAAACCTTAAACTGGCCACAAAAACAGAGAAAAGGTAACCATAGTCTTAGATAGGAAGGGCTAGCCTCTCTGCCTAGTCACATTTAACCCAGTGACTTATTTGGGAGGACTCTGTTTTCTCTCTTGTGAGAAAGTTAATCATGTGTGATGAGGAATCTAAAGCTTTCTTTTTTTCCCCAGTGCAACTAAATGTGTACAGTTCAGTGGTCTGCCTCTATGTTTCTCCTTTACAGCTAGAAAGAAGTAATGCTACAGTACAGTGTTAGGAGGAAACAGTCTTTGATACTCTTTTATTTTGCATGCATTGGTCCTGCAGGAATTTCCACAAATCACTTTGTTCTTCTCTGCCCAGCAATAGTGGCAAATTGTTACCTAGATTTTCAACTTATGTGTTCCACAGGTCAGAGCAAAGGTTTGTCATGTTGTGAGAAACGCTCAGTTGCCAGTTATCAACGGCTCAGACAGGACGCGGTGTGAAGCACTCTTTATTACGTTCTTGCAAGACCGGGTGCCCCACCAGGTGGACGCACCTAACAGCCATCGTGCAATGGTTTATATCCCTTTCTCCCAACCACGAGTTCCCTCCCCTGATTCCTCGCTGGCTGAGTACCACAGGGTGTACAGACTTCCCAAACCGCTTACCGATACGCCCCTTCATGTATGTGTTCATACGTCGCATGTTCATGGAAATGGACCTTGGCTTTCTCCAGGGCAGAGACGTTAATATGCATGAGCTCATCACGCAAGCGTACTAAGACAGGAAAAGTTCGAAATTCAGGTTCCCCAAGTCTCTTGGTATCTGCATCCATCTGAAGCCATTTCTAAGTACTGGTCATCACAGTTGACAAAAGGGCTACCTGTCTTCTCACCCCAGGCCAGGAATTTCAATGGTTGTGAATTGCTCTTGTTAATTGCTTTGGTGAATCGTTCCTGCTGTTCCCATCAGGCTGAATATGCGAAAACAACATTCTTTCCCTTACAATTCCCCCCTGGTTTTATTTATACTCTTGTTGCTTTTCACATATTCTGAGAGTATTGTTCTATGAACATTTTTCAAGTGTTGACAACATGATTTCACATCTTTTCTCTGAGGACAAGCCATCTCTTGCATCTTCACCTCCCTCTTCCTCTAGTGACAGCATCTTGTCAAGATAGGGGGGTGGTTCTAGAGGCATCTGTTTTGACAAGGCAGTTTCAATGAGATGCTGGACCAATCCTCAGACACAAGGGATTATGCAGCATCCTATTGCTGTTAAGACACCTGCTACTACAATCAAGGAACTGAGGATAGATACAGCCATTCCCTTCCATTTCCCAAACCAGGAATCCAAGCACCCAGTTAGTGAACTGTCTATTCCTAAATTCTCTGCTAGTTCATCTGCCAAGGTAGTAAGTCTCTGTAACACTTTGGTGATAGTCCCATCAGGGGCTATGTTATTTGGGATAAAAGTACAGCATTTGTTCCACAGCATTACACATACACCTTCTTTCTCAGCTAATATCATATCTAGAGCTATTCTATTTTCCAAAGTCATTCTACTTGTGGCATCTAGATGCTCGGCAATCCCTTTTAATGCATCTCTGGTATAATTTATAAACCTATGTTGATTATAATAAACGTAATTTATCCAGTCTACATTCTTATTTATAGTTACCCACCAAAATAAGAAGGACTCAACCACTGCTATTTGATTCCTTGCCTTATGCTCATCAGGGACCCCCCGAGGAACTCCAACAGAGTCAATGTATATTTAATCATCAAATGATACTCCTAGGTTCCTCTTTGCTCGTCTACCTGATGGCTCTGCTTTTCTTTCAAATGCCAGGGTAAATGGGATGGCCAATTGAACAATTGCACACGTTGCCCTCCAATCTGCTGGTAGAATTGGTTGTAGGATCTTTCCTCCACAATACCACCACAGGTCTGCTCTGGGGATACTTAATGCTGAGTAGTTTCCCACACCATCGTTAGTCACATTCAAGGTTTTTGTGCACAAGTTGAATTCTCCCACAAATCTAGTAGCCTTCCTACCCTGTCGTAAGAGGCAGGCTGTATGGTTACTGGAGACAGTGGAGAAAGAAGGTGGTATCTTGACATCCTTGTTCTGTATGGCAGGAAATAGTAATGCTAAAGACTTGCAAGTTTCATTACCCCAAGCAGCCTTCTCTTGGTAGAGGGCAATCATGCACTGCATGCCTCGTGGATCCTGAGTCTAACCAAAGGGGAAGGGAACAACTTGTGCCGTGGGTCTTTCTGTTGCACAGACATAGCAATTGCTATGATTTAAAGTCTGTACCCTATATTTGATCCATTCTACCCAGGCATTTGTATCCCCATATCCTGTCTCTATTTCAAAAGTCTGTTTAAGATCTTTTACTTCCACAACTGCCGCAATTTTAGGGTCATTATGGAGGATCAGTCTTCCATCTTCAGGGGATTGGGTGGGCTGCCTTTTCCTTAATGATCTTAGGTGGTAATGCCCATACTACTATTCTAAATCTCGCTACAGGGTCCTTCCCTGCTACATCTGCTCCAAGGCCATAAGTGCAATCTACAAGGGTATCAGCCTTTTTGATGGTTATTACTATGGGTTTACATTGTAAAGATGAGCAGGTGGAACTGGAGACCCCTTTTGATATGCTTATTTGATCCTTTAATGCCTTTGTTGTATTGGACAGGGGAGGTGTATAGGTCCATCCCTGGTAGGTGGTAGTCCACCATACATGATCTCACCCAGGACATGGCGGCTCCCTATAAATTTGTGTCTCAGGGCATAGATATTTACTTTCACTACTTAGTTGTCTTTGGGTTTCGACACCTCCACAGTTCAACACCTGACAGGCATCAAATTAGATAGTTTGGGGTCTTTCTGTCCTAGTTACATTTATCCAAAGTTTAACAGGATACCTGGCCCCTCCCTTCCATTTATCATCTGTCTTCTAATTTCTATTTATACTGTCACTTGTATCAAGGCCCATGGCTATTAACGTAATCACCGCCATCCAAAATCCTCCTAACATTTTTACCACCATTATTTTTTTTATTTTTTAGACTGTAACCGCAATTGCTCCTACTTCCAATATTTCCCTTATTCACATCTATAAGGTAGATGGATGCTTTTTCTTGAATGTCATCCGTAGAGGATCCTCAGTAGTCTGGACTTGCCATTCACAGAGTTCCTCTGCAGGTTCAACTGGTCCTTTGACCAGTGTATAATGTGTCCACCCTTTCTCGGCTGTTTGTACCACAGTCTCTGTAGTCAAGAAGACTTGGAAAGGTCCTTCTCAATCTGGCTGGAGCTTGGCCTCCTTCTAGGACTTGATTAGGACCTAATCTCCAGGTTGGAACTTATGGACTGTGAATACTAGTGGTGGAGTTTGAGCTAATAGTCCTTGATGCCTGAGAAAAGATAATGAAGAAGACAGCCGAAGTATCTAGTTTTTAAGAAATACATCCTTTGTTTCAAGTATGGTAGTCCAAAGACTATCTCATAAGGGGAGATTCCTACATCCTTACGAGAAGCAGTTCAGATCCTTAATAAGGCTATAGGTAAACACTTAGTCCAAGGCAGTTTGGTTCCTAATACCAGCTTGGATAATTGTCTCTTTATTGTCTGACTCATTCATTCCACTCTCCCAGATGAAGGAGGGTGCCAAGGAGTGTGGAAATCCCAAGATATGTCTAAGCTTCTCATTAAGTCTTGTAAAACCTTTGAGGTAAAATGTCTTCCCTGATCTGAATCAATATTTTCTACTATCCTATATCTAGGAATAATTTGTTCTAAAATTATTTTGGCCACTGTCACTGTTGTAGCTGACAAATGATCTACCAAAACCAACAGGTACCTCACTCTCCCTACTTTAGGCAATTCAGTAAAGTCGATCTGAATACTTTGAAAGGGTCTTAGACCCAGATTCCACCCTCCAATAGGTTGTTTCTTGGGCATCTTCTTATTTATTTTTTTACATGTTAGACATCGTTCACAAATCTGTCTGGCTACAGTGTAAATTCCTATATAGTCATATTTCATATTTTCAGGTCACACACGGCTTGTATGCCCCAATGGCTCCCTTGGTGCAGAATGGCCAAGACTTCACTCTTAAGCTGATTATTTAACATTTCTCTCCCATCAGGGAGTACCCATTTCCCATTCAGTTCACTGGCCCCCATTTCCTTAAGCATTTCTTTTTCTTTTTCCTCAAAGATTGGTGTTTCTTGTAAAATGGGTACCTCAGGGGTAAAATAATTCATGATTACTACCCCAGGCCCTAAAGCCGCTTCTTGGGCCTTTTTGTCTGCTAATCTATTTCCCCTCGCCCAAAAAGAGTCCCCTTTTTGATGTCCATTAACATGCACCACAGCAATTTCAGCTGGCAACATCAGATTGACTAGTAACTGTCTGATAAGCAATTCATGAGCCACTCCCTCTTTTACTTCATTTTTTATTCCTTCAATTATTGCATATCCATTATGTCTTTTCCCTTGTATTGTCCTTGAGGACCCGTCCATAAATGACCTCAGTCCTGTATGCAAAGGCACATCCCTGAGATCTGCTCTTGCCTTGGTTTGGTAATTTATTAAGTCTAAACAATTGTGTTCCATGTCAGACTCTCTTGTCCTTATCCTTGCCCTTCCAGAGAAAGGTGTCTGGGTTCAAACAAGGAGCTGTTGTTAATACTAGGTCACCTTTTTCAATCAATATCGCTTCTTTGACTATTTCATTTACTTTTCTTAAGTCTTGTAGTAATTGATAAGAACTATCCGGTTTTAGAACTGGCAAAATGGGGGCGTTGAAAGGGGACATACAGGGTTCTAGTAGTCCATCCTTAAGCAATCCCTCAATTATTGGTTGAAGAACTTTCTGCCCCTCTGCTAGCTGTCGTACTATGTCATGTCCATCCAATAAGGCAATTTTAAACGGGAGGGAATTTTAGCTCTCCCCTATTACCCTCTTTGACCCACGCGATGGGGTTTATATCTGCTTCATCCTTAGTAATAGTCATATATTCCTCACAAGTGTGGATTTGTAATCCTAATTGTATCACTAAATCCTGGCACAGCAGATTACTGCCTGCCTTTGGGACATATCAAACTGGTAGTTTTAAATACAGAAACTGTAAACCGTTCCCCTTTTATGCAGGCCACCGACACCCATTGGTAAGATAGCTCCAACCCCAAGGGAATATAATTTAAAGAAGTCCTGCTTGCCCTGTGTGCTGGTTCAGCTTGGATAGGGTTAAGTTTCCCCAGCAGAGAAGGGGGAAGGGATCTCCAGACGGGTTATTCATACCATGCTGATGTCAGGTCAGAGCGCAGGAACTTTTTCTTTGGTGGCTTTGGTGGCAGGGAGCTCACGGCAGGCTTGTTCCGTAACCATTTGCGGTATTTCTCTGTATATCTTTTGTCTTGCTTACTGTTATTGCTGTTTATTGTTGCTATCATTGCCACTGTTGTTGTTCGGATTGTTTATCACACTGTTGTATTAAATTTCTTCTTATTTTAACCTGGGGTTTGTGCCTCACTTCCAGCCTGACCGGCTGAGGGTGGGGCAGGGGCAATGGCAACGTGGTCTCCGGTCCCGGCAGGGCTTAAACCACCACAGCCTGGTATCAAATAAGAATATCACTTCATCCTCCCGGGGTCCCACCCTCAAATTTATCGAGGGCTCTTGGTGGGATTTATAGCTAAAGAGCCCCTCTTAGTAGGTCCTCTAGTGGCCTCTCATTCCATCTCTCTAGCTTTTTAACTTTTTTCTGGATGTCTGGCCATACCTTTGTGACAAAGCGGACTTTTAGCAACCCCTGAGCTACAGGGTCTTCGGGGTTCATACCAGAATATTTTCTCATCTGATCTCATAGCCTTTATAAGAAGGCTGACGGAGTTTCATCCTTTTCCTGTTGAATCTCAAATGCCTTTATGAAATTCTGAGATAGAGGTTTAAGTCTTGCTATAACCAGTTCTCAGTTGACCCATATTTTGGCCTAAACACGTTACGTCCCAAAATGGGCTCATTTGTCCACACAAAAACACAGTAATGTATAATTTTCTTTTTGTTCTTTCCCTTTGTATTCAGAATGTTCCTCCATCTCATCAACATTCTCCCCAACAGACTGTCTGGGGGAATGTTTTCAGGGACCTTCCCTGAATTCCTACTAAGCCTAGTCTTTTTGTTTCCAATTTTTCTTTTTCTGTTTCCCGAGACTTCTGAGCGTTTTCCTCACAGTACAGCAGAACCGCTACTGCGAACTCTAACCTCAGCCCGTATTAGTGTACAGCTCACTTGCTCCCACCCACCAGAATCTCTCAGACCACCAAGGCAGTACTTAACAGTCCAATTTTCTTACCTTGGTCCGTGCACAGAGTTGCCTTTCTTAACAGCGCTCTCCAGGGTTCCTTTTACCTTTTTTTTTTTCCCCTTCTGCCCCCAGTGGTTCACAAGGCCTGTCTATATTATCAGTCTCAGGATCTCAGTCGGTCCCCATGGAGCCACCATCAATGATTCACGAGACCGCTGAAATCAACAGGGCGCGCCTCCTTGCCCTCAACGGTGGAGACTCCCAGGTCACGATTTTGATCGCGGATGAGCCCCCAAATTGTGAGAAACGCTCAGTTGCCAGTTATCAACGGCTCAGACAGGACGCGGTGTGAAGCACTCTTTATTACGTTCTTGCAAGACCGGGTGCCCCACCAGGTGGACGCGCCTAACAGCCATCGTGCAATGGTTTATATCCCTTTCTCCCAACCACGAGTTCCCTCCCCTGATTCCTCGCTGGCTGAGTACCACAGGGTGTACAGACTTCCCAAACCGCTTACCGATACACCCCTTCATGTATGTGTTCATACGTCGCATGTTCATGGAAATGGACCTTGGCTTTCTCCAGGGCAGAGACGTTAATATGCATGAGCTCATCACGCAAGTGTACTAAGACAGGAAAAGTTCGAAATTCAAGTTCCCTAAGTCCCTTGGTATCTGCATCCATCTGAAGCCATTTCTAAGTACTGGTCATCACAGTTGACAAAAGGGCTACCTGTCTTCTCACCCTAGGCCAGGAATTTCAATGGTTGTGAATTGCTCTCGTTAATTGCTTTGGTGAATCGCTCCTGCCATTCCCATCAGGCTTATTGTGCGAAAACAACATTCTTTCTCTTACAATGTCATATCTGATTTTTACTGTTACTTACAGAGATGGATGTGCTTATTACTTTAACAAGGCATAAAACTCCATTCACACTCCAGGAGCTCATTCCACAGCTCGGGACATGGCGAAACAGCCTTGGAGTGTGATTGTGGACAGGGCCGAAGCAGGGGGAGGGGGCAGGAGCGGTGGCCGCACTGCATCAGGTTACATTCCTTGTTCCTGCCAAAACACGTATGTGTTGCTCCAGGCGTGCCATTGTCCCGTCGGGATTTGTTCAACCACAAAAAATTCAACCGAAGTCAGCTACAGGGCAAAAATTAGCAGAAAAATCAGATATCACAATTTGGGCAAAGGATCATCACGTGAGAATTGGTTTTGCACAGCTTCTTGCTTGCAGCGATCCCTCTGCACGTTCCGCCTGGCCAAGCCTACGGCCTTGTCAAACGCCGGTAACGCTTCCCCTCGTCGTTAGCTAATTGCGACGGTAATGTGAGACCATCGCTCCCCGTGACAATTACCACGCGAGCGGCGACCGGCTCACAACGCCGACGCCCACAGCACCGACCCACCAGCACCGAACCGGCCGACCGCGGACCGCTTGGCCGCAGCACCGCGCCGTCCGGGCCCCGGGGACGGCGGGGAACCGGCGCGACGGCGGGGGCAGCCGGGGGCGGGGCGGCGGCATCCTTGGGCCTCCGTCCTTGGCGGGGATTGAGCCCGGCGGCCACCGCCCCTCCAGCGGCGCCGGGGAACGCCCAGGAGAGCGCGGAGGGGGGCGGCCCGGCCCGGCCCTGCGCCGGGCCCACCCCTTCCGCTGTGGAGCCCTCATTGCCCGGGCAGCGGACGGCGCTGGCTGCGTTCCGCTCGCCTCTCCTTGCTTTGAACCTTGCTGGTGGGTACGGGGGTGCTGGTGGGTGGCCCAGCCTGCTCTTCTCTTCCCTAGGTGGCTAGGTGCCGCCGGGCGCCCTCCCCCGAGGCCGAGCCTCCCGGCGTGGCGGTCGGATGGCGTCTGGGGCGGGGGCCGCTGGCGGGATGGATCTGAGCTGCGGCTTCCGAGAGGCGCCTCCTGGCGCGGCCCCCGGTGCTGCGCGGAGACCCCTCGGGTGATCTCGTGTGCCTGCCGCGCCCCCCCGCAGGCTGGCGGGGGAGGGTGAGCGGGGGCGCCGCGCACGGCGCTGCGGGTTGAGTGGAGGGGGCCTTGGGGCTGGATGGAAGCGAGCCGGGGAATTTCCAGCAGGCTTGCCGCTCCCAGACCGGTTCGCGGTTTTACTACCGGGCCCATAGCCCGAAGCCCTGGTGGACGCTGTAAGAGGAGGTGAATGCCGAAGAGGCATTAACGTAGTAGGCATTTCTGCCCGGGAAACAGAAGGATGTTCAGTTATATGCTGCCAAAATAGGCGCTGCCCCTGTTCAGCCCCTCGCTGGGCACCAGAGTGGGATGGGAGAAATATAAGCCGGAGCCCTGTGGCCAAGTGGGGGTGGGTGAGCTGGTGACCTGTGGCGTGGAAGGAGCCTTGTGAGCAAGGGCTGTGTGTCCGTGTGCTGCCTGGCATAAACCGCCGTCAGCAGTGACTCACAGCGCTTCTGTCGGCAGGCTTCCAGCTGTGGCAGATGACCTTCTCAATTCAGAGCATCTGTTTTGGTTCCCTCTAGCTTGCTTTGAAACAACTCTTTCTGTTTCTCCTTGCAGAACACCATGGCTACTCTCAAGGAGAAGTTGATGACCCCTACTGCTGCAGGAACCACGAGCCCAAACAACAAGATAACTGTTGTGGGGGTTGGACAAGTTGGGATGGCCTGTGCTATCAGCGTCCTTGGAAAGGTACGGCTCAGGGACAACGTGCTATTCAGTTCCCACCACTGTAAAGTTCTGCACTGCCAGTTTGTCTTTGCAAATGGTGAGAAATTTGGTAAGTTAGTACAGGAGTAAATAATTTCCTGCTTGTGTAAGCAAGCAATGACCTACATTGTTCATGCAAGGCTGACCTCCCCATCCAGTTTCTCCTTTTTCTCACCTTTCTATTAGTGTATAGCAATCTCTTATTAGGCAGAGTTATTTTTCAGGCTGCTGGGAAAATGTAGTGAGCAGTGGCTCTGAAACCACAGCCAAACTTCGCTTTCTCTTTTAATTTTCTTATTTTTCCACAACAAAGCAGGAGAGTTTGCTTGGTGGGAGAGGTCTGCTGGGCAAAGAATGCAGACAGCACAAAACCATGTGAAATACGGGATAGGAATCAGAACTGTATGTGTTTGCTTTTTATTCTCCTAATGCATATGTGCTGTAATTGTAATAACTGAAAATACTGCTATGCCCTTCAGTAGGTTTCTTTATTTCTCTTAAACACTTATTGATTAGTTGTATGACTTTATTGCTTCCAGAGCGGTTTTAGCTAGTTTTCCAAAAACTAAAACTAGAGGACTGAGTTTAGAGGTTATTCAGACTTTTTTCCTGTTACCGGTTTCTGGTTGTTTTTTTAGCAAATCTCATGTTGCAGTCTTTGAGCAAAGCAAAGGCTTATTTTGCAGTAAGGTTCTTTTGTACTTTGCACTTTGTTTTTAGACAATATTGTGAATGAGTTAAATGTGATTCTTGCTGGTTTTGAACAGACAAATGAGAACTGCAGACCTTTATTTTTTTTAAAAGAAGGTGTAAACAGATATGCCCTATCCACTTGTAGGAGCAGATCTTAATTAGCTCGCAGATCAAAAATCTTGCATGTACTACTAAACCAACTGTATCTTATTTGGAGATGATCTGTCTTCTACCTGTTACCTTGACGATTCATATTTTAAAGTACTGGGTTCTTAATTTTTAAAAATTACAAGCATTTTCACTTGCTGATATTCATGAGCCTTGTGAGCAAGAAAAAACTGACAGTAGGAAAAGGCCCTTGTGAAACTAAGTGATGTGAAAATAACAAACAGCTTTTTAGAACTATAAAGGATAAATTCAATGGAAAAACAATAACAGTTCGTTGTGGGGTTTTATATTTATCTTGTAGGCAAATACTTGTCACTCATTGTCTGAACTCATTTGCTTTTGAAGGAGTACTGTAACCTGTAAGTTTGGCAGTGAGGGAGCCAAGTGAAGCTACCACAAACTTGACTACAATCCAGCATTCATCTGTGTTTAATATGCTGCTCTAAGCAGATCAAATTGTGCTTTCAGAGATCTAGGCACAAAGTTTACTACTAATAAGTTGTATGCACCAAACCAGAGTAAAATCTGGTTTTAAATTTTTAAAGCTTGGATTATGGCATGACAGGAGGTTATTTCAACCAGGCTTTTGCTCCCTCTCATCCTCACAAGTATAAGCTGCTGTATAAAACATTTTTTGTAACAAAATCATCTGACTCTTGTCACTGAATTAGAATTATAATTGATTAGATTGGAAAAGACCTTTTAAGATCATGAAGTTTAGTGGTTAACCTAGCACTGCTAAGTCCACCACTAAACCATGTCCCTAAGCACCACATCTACATGTCTTAAATACATCCAGGGATAGTGACTCAGCCATTTTCCTGGGCAGCCTGTTCCAGTGTTTGATAATCCTTTGGTGGAGAAATTTTTCTTAATATCCGGTCTAAACTTCCCCTGGTGCAACTTGAGGCCACATCCTATTGCTTCTTACTTGGGAGAAGAGACTGATACCCATCTTGCTACAAAGTCTTTTCAGGTAGTTGTAGAGAGTGATAAGGTCTCCCCTCAGCCTTCTTTTCTCCTTGCTAAACAGCCCCAGTTCCCTCAGATGATCCTCATAAGACTTGTGCTGTAGACCCTTTACTAGCTTTGTTGCTGTTCTCTGGACACACTCCAGCACCTCAGTGTCTTTCTTGTAGTGATGGCCCAAAACTGAACACAGAATTTCAGGTGCAGCCTCACCAGTGCCAGGTACACTTCCCTGTCCCTGCTGGCAATGCTATTTCTGATACAAGCCAGGATTCTGTTGCTTGCCTTTGCCACCTGGGCACACTGCTGGCTCATTCAGCTGGCCGTTGACCAGTACAATGTGGCTTTGATTTGTGCAAGATGGTTGGCTCCCCAAGATGTCTCTTTGTTAAACCATGACATGAAATTTTGTACTTGATTTCCTATCTACTTAATATCCTATATGTAGATGCAGTTGAGTTTTAGGTGGCTTTGAATTTCATAAAATTAAATGGTGTGATAATACTGATTTCAGTTTACTGGTTTAGTATTTAATATATAAACTTGAATGACACTAAAATTTCCATGTTGGTTATTTTTAGCTCCCTCTGACTTAGAGTATGTTGCCATACTGTTTCAGAAATGGAAACACAGAAATCTCCACAGTCACAAGTTGTTTATTTTCATTGAGAATATTTTAAGCTGCATTTGGTGATTGGGCAGACTTCATTCTTGTGTGTACTAATGAGCCGAATTCTTCTCTAGGCAACACTGATTCATGAAGTTAGCCATTGGAGCTATTCCAGGTGCTTTTCTGTTTGTGAGAACTGTCTCCTTCAACCTGCTGAGTCTGAATATTGGTTGCAAGGTCTAGACTGAAAGTGGCATATTCTCAGACTGTGTGTATAAATCTATCCATAACTGCACATGCGCACACATTCTTTTTTCACATTATAATTACACTGACTTTTAGTTTAACACCAGTGACTTCAGTGAAGGGTGCTTTTTAATGATATTTAAATAACTGAGACTTTAATGTTACCTTGCAGACTGTTTTGAGAACAGAGCAAGTGCAGATACAGATTCTTACGGTTTTCCTTCAGCAGCTGATCAAACCAGCTGTGAAAGGAAGCCATGCAAAAAAGCAATAAATGCTAACTTTACTTTATGAAATGAAAATCTTAAATATGCCTGCTGTTAAATATATTTTTTCACAGGAAAAACGGTGCTGCCTATTGTATGTTTAAAGTAGCCTAGTAAATGCTAGTAATTTATCTTTACGTGTGAAGTAATGAGTGTTAACTTTTATATAAAAAGTAAACAAAGAAGCTTTACTGCAGTAATATTTTCAATAGCGTAAAATGGCTTTGCTTTCAAATGGGATGTAGATACCTAAGAAAATAGAGATGTAAGAATTTGAATCTGAGTATAATTTACTGAATTATAAGACTTTATAATAGAATTTAAAAGGATATTAAACACTTCTGTCAAAAGGCAGTAAAACTTTGCATTAGAGCAGAATGCCTTATTTTCTTCTACTCCCCTATTTCATAATTTTTCCTGTTCTGACACTGTGTGACATTATCTCTAAACTTAACCTGGCTGAACAACAAACATACATGGCTAAATCTATTCTGCAAAGGAAATACAATGTAGTAGCTCTAGTAGAGAAAAATTAGATAAAGAACCTGGGTTTTTATGCTTTCTAGTATTGAGGAACATAAGTCTGTTCCTATTCTATATTTTTATGAAATGGTTGAAGGAATGTTACAAGAGAATATTTGATAATTATGTGGTGTTCTACTGGGTGTTTAAATACTTAAAATAGGCCTATCTGCTGGATAGATTTAGAGGGTTTGTTACAATTCTGAAAGCTGCAACTTTTTTCTGTAGATAACTAAATCATGCAGTGCCTTAATAAAGGGTTAGTTGTGCACTCTAACTCGCCACAGATAATACCCTTTTTTGGGAAGTCTGAATTTATGAACGTGTCCTGTAATAGCCTCTAACTTTGTTACTGTGAGATGCATCAGAACACCAAGATAGCACTGTCCTACTGGTTTACCTTTGGAGAAGAGATGCTTTCAGATGTGTAATATTATTTTAAAATGTAATACAGCTCAACTGAGGGGTAACTTTAAATGCAAGTTAACTGCTTCATTGACTCCTTCCAACTTCTTTGTTTTCAGGGTCTTTGTGATGAGCTTGCTCTGGTTGATGTTTTGGAAGACAAACTAAAAGGAGAAATGATGGATCTACAGCATGGAAGCTTGTTCCTTCGCACTCACAAGATTGTGGCAGACAAAGGTGAATCTCACTTTATTTAATACTGATATTCTGTGAATTTGCTTTATAGTGGAGCATGAGTTGTATAATCCTGAATTTCAATGCCACATCCTTAGAGATAAATTAAAGTATATAAATTGAGGTGAGAGTTCAGATGAACACCATAACAATGGGAGTGGCTCTTAATCTGGGTGTTCTCTTTTATCTCTAATGGCCACTTCACAGTTTTGGGCTTGTTGAATAAAATTGATTTTAATGAAACTCTAGTGCCTCTGATGTAGAAGAAATAGTGTTGTTGTTTGGATAGTGGAAATGAGTTTCTGAGGGGTTGAATATACTCTCAAGACCCACATATTGATGTATTGGGGCAATGCTAAGAGATAATGCTGGCTTTAATGTTGATGTCTCATGTTTTTTGAGTTTGCATGTATGCACATTGGAGAAGCTACACCTAATACCTGTATGAACACAGTGCTACTGAAATTAGTGGTGTCTAACACATTCTAAATCTTCTTTCCCAATGCTGTGTTGTAGACTATGCTGTCACAGCCAACTCCAAGATTGTGATAGTAACCGCAGGAGTTCGTCAGCAAGAAGGGGAGAGTCGTCTCAACCTGGTTCAAAGGAACGTGAATGTCTTCAAATTCATCATTCCTCAGGTTGTCAAATACAGCCCCAACTGCACCATCCTGGTGGTTTCCAACCCAGGTAAGGCAGTCTTTTCCTAGAACACTTACAAATTGTATTTATTGGAGAACTAGTGTTTTCTTTTATTGATTTTTTTCTCAAATACAAATTGAATGTTGTTGAGAATTAATGGCTTTATGTGGACATCTGCCATGTAGTTGCTAAGAGCAGAATACAAACATTCTATACTCTCCAATACTCTCTTTATTCATGACTTCTCATGGTGTCCACCTTTTAAAAGCATACCTCATAGTAAATGCTTCAGTTCTTCATATACTTTGGCTTATGCAGTTAGTAGTTTTGCTTTTAAATTGTGAATCCTAACTTTCTTTTGTGTCTGGATATGATATGGTTGTTTTTCAAGATTAAGAACTTACCCTGTAGTCTTGGCTATATTTTCAGGAAAAATAATTTGCATCCTGAAGCCTATGCTCAGGGAAAGGCTAACTGTACTACATAGTTCAGTTAGATTAGAAAAGATTTATTTAGAACTGATTACATGTATTGGTGCTCACTTGCATGTATCTCATTGCACTGGGACAGCTTGGGTATTTGGATCTCTAAAGCTAACTGCAAACATTCTGATATGCTTTGTAGAGTGTCTGTATATTCTGATAGGTCTTTTGTAGTGTGTCTCTGCTTGATTCAACATCTGAGTGAAGCCATTACTACAGGACCCTGGCAATGAAGTGATGCTGCTTTTAAAGATATCTTTGTAGTGTCAAAACAGTGTATGTAAAGCTAGCAACTCAGCAGATTGAGTAATTAGCTGGTATACAGTTAATACTACTGAATAGTAGTATACTAGGTTACTGTGCAAGTACAGTAACTTACAGCAATTTTAAACACCTAAAAACCAAACTGAGTCAAAAGATCAAATTGTTCTTGTTCTAGCAAGGCCAAATTCAAACTATGGACTTCTTTCCAGTAGAGCAGCTGCAGGAGAATTGCATGTTGCTTTTGCAGAATTTTTACAATGCTTTGTTTTCTCAAATTGTCTCGAGTTTTGTCCACAAGTCTTATATAGTGGAAGTTATTCTGAGCCCATCAGAAGGGACTTCAGGGGTGTCTACTGCATGTGTGTTGGTGTGTGACCTTGATGTCCTTCCCTGTTTAACCTCCCCGAATCTGCCTGGGCTCTAGCTCAGAGTGCTATCTTCAGCCTATCCTGTGGAGAGCCCTGCTGTAGGCAAATGATGAGATAGCAAGCAGAGCTCAAAGTCTGGATGTGTGTCTTGGCACCTGACTTGGAAGCCAGACTGCCTGGAGCAGTTGTAGCTGATGATAGGGCGGTGCTCTATACGGATTATATGATTTTTGGTGGGAACTGCCCCTAGGGAAGCTATGCCTGATAAGGATGTCACTTGTAACAGTAAGGTGTGAACTGTACTGAGGTGACATGCTTTTGGTGCCTGAGCAGAGCAAATGATTTATTTTAATATACACAGATGTATGCCCTCCTGAGAACTGTCTACCTTTTGCGAGTCCAAGTCATAATTAATGACCTGTGGATTAGAGGTTTTTCTGCTTGCATCCCTCTGTCTGCCCCAACCTAGGTTTGTGTTTTTGTAAAATTGCATGCAGCTAAAGCATATTGTTCACCTGGCTTTTCATGTTACAGAGGTAATCAGTGCAGAAGCTGCTTAATGCATGAATCAACTTCAGTTTTACTTTCTTAAACAGTTACCAACTGGAAAGAGACTATGTAAATCTTAAAGCAATTTATAATGAAACATGTTTAACTCTTGCTGTGATGAAGTGGAAGGTAACATTATTTTGGGAGGCTGCTTGAATGTTTCAGACACAGGAGTTCAGTTCTGATTCTGAATGCCTTAGGGGTTTAGCTGTGACAAAAGTGTCTCCAACTTTAGTTGGTAGGATTCTAATCTCCAAAGACCTTCCTCGGTTTTCGTTGAACAGTAGCTTGATGGGTCCTAAATTCAGGTGGTACATTTATTTTAATACTCCAAATGGTCAGACCTAAGATACTTTGACTAATGAACACAACTGTTTTCAATCCTCCTGATTGTCCTATTACCTGCAGTAAAGTAGTTGCTGGAGTATTCTTGGTGTATGTGAATGGTTTAATTTACTGTGTGTGTTTCTCTTTTCAGTGGATATATTAAGCTATGTCACATGGAAGCTGAGTGGCCTGCCAAAACACCGTGTTATTGGAAGTGGCTGCAATCTGGACACAGCTAGATTTCGCTATCTGATGGCTGAGAGACTTGGTATCCACCCAGCCAGCTGCCATGGCTGGATCTTGGGAGAACATGGTGATTCTAGTGGTAAGAAGCAGTTTTGACCTCCTTGGGAATAGGCAACACCATGTTAGAGGTTGAGGCCTAAGGGGTGGTATAAAACGCAAGGAGCAGGTGTAGCTCAGCTGGAGTAACTAGCACTCTGCTCTGTTTTTAATGAAGATTAGAGTTGAGACAATCTAGGAAATTTAGCTACACTTACTAATAAAAGTGACTGTGGCTGTATGATTAAACCCTGAAGAGGCCAATTTTGTTGGCTAAAGCTGTGTCCTGAAGCTACAGCTTACTATGATTTATCAGGTTTTGGAGTATCATGACAGCCTGTAGCACAGTTCTCTGAAAGCAATTTTAGCTCTTAGGTTAATGGCAGAGCTTGCTGCAGGTAGAAAAAGCTAGCAATCCAGATCTGGGCTAACAAAATTATCCCCTATTTTGTTAATTTTCCTCATGCTAGTTAAGAGAAGATGGTTTTAAAACCATATGAAATCAAAGAATCTTATCTGTCTTAATTCAGTTCATGTATTTCAACTCTAAAATGATGCAGCAGAACATCTATGTAGATTGATACTGCTTTGCATTTTAGTGCTTTATTTCTAAGGGAGCCACCATTTTGATGTCCTGTTGATCAAAGTGCAGTGTCTGATCAATAACAGTATTTACTGAAGCCAGCCCTGTGCTAATGAAAGCAGAGCTTGGCTGAGCATACACAGAGCTCATCCTGCTTCGGTGTTATAGCTGCTTTTTCTTTGAAGTAACTAAGAATTCCTAGTCAGTTCGCAGGAACAGAGAATGAGTAAGGTGCCTGTAAGCTTCCAATATGGAGATGTGCAAATTCCTCTCTTGGTAGTCTCAGTTTCCATGTTGTTACTCTTATTCAGAGAAATAAGAGTATAATTCTTGAAGGCCAACCCTAATACTAATTAATGGGACAGCAAATACATACTTGCTGCAACTTGAGTAAAATTAGTTTCAAAAGGCTGAACATCTAAGATGTATATTTTTGCTAGAATTTGAGGTTCCTGACTTCGAAAGTAGCTGTCTGCACCTTCCAAGGACTGAAAGTTCTGTTGTTCATGTGTTGCAATGGACTTGTTAAAGTGTCAGTGCTAAAATAGTCTAATTTGACTCCCAGAGTTCTCAGAATTAGCTGTATTTAAATGAGAACTTAAAATAGTGTCAAACATGATTGTGGTTCTGGCTAATACTACTTTGTTTCCAGTTATCTTAGGAAAAGCAGAGGGGAAGTTGCTAAGTGCTATTGAAACTTATGTCCTCTCTCTGTTACAGTGCCTGTTTGGAGTGGGGTTAATGTGGCAGGTGTTCCTCTCCAGGAACTGAATCCTGCCATGGGAACTGACAAAGATGGTGAGAACTGGAAGGATGTCCACAAGCAAGTGGTTGACAGGTACAATAACTTGAAAAATAAGGTGGATATATGTGATACTTAAAATTGCTAGTCTGCATGCTGTGTCCTTGTCAGTGCCTCTCCATTCTGCTGCAGCTTTCATGGCCTTTTTATTTAGAGGGTTGCGTAAGTGGAACTACTGGTTTAAACACAGAAATGTAGGGTTTCAGTTGGTAAGCTTTATTATCCTACAGCAAGACAAACTATTGCATAACATACCCACTTCAGAACTGCAGTGTGTAGAGCTGTGTGCACTTTTTTCTCTTAAGTAGCTGCTTAAATGGTTAACTGTGCTCAGAGGGCACAAGACTTGAAGAGAAGGTGGTATGTTTCTCAGCAAAGCATTGGAGTTATTTGGGAAGATTTGTTCATTGATTTAAGGAAATCTGTCTGGAGGTATCTATACATGTTGCAAAATCACTTGTCCTTACTTCACAAGTAAGGCTATACTGGTATAAAGTATATGCAGATTTTAAAAAAATAAAATTGGGATGCATGTGTAGGTAGTGCATGGCTTCAACTTTAAATATTTACTGGTTCCAAATGCACTCAATGATTGTACCACTAGCTTGAATAAAGACCTTGTTCAGTTGTAGGTGTCTTTTTCTACTTAATGATAAGAACTCTTCATAGATGGAAGCTATTTTTCTTTTCAGCTAATGTGTGAGAACAATAGGGCTTTATTATACATATGGGGTAATGTAGACTTTATCCTCTAATGCTGAAATATATAACTTTGACATTTTAATATCAAAACTTATAATGTGTCACAGGAGTTTCAGATTTTTTTTTAAATGGGAAACATTCATCTTAGACTTAGCATTCACACAGTGTCTTGGAAGACTTCTTAATGTAACTGTATTTCAATATTTCCTTAGTGCTTATGAGGTAATCAGACTTAAGGGGTACACAAACTGGGCTATTGGCCTTAGTGTTGCTGAACTCTGTGAGTCCATGCTGAAGAACTTGTGCCGGATTCATCCAGTCTCGACACTGGTAAAGGTAAGATATGGTGGCTAATTGGGTGCTCTAGTTCATTTTGTTGTCTTGGAAAAGCTAAGTAGTCCCAGTTAGCAAGGTGCTGAGCAAAGGGAGCTTTCTAAAATACCACTTTGAATTTAAAATAGGAACTTAGTATCGCACTGTTTTCCTAGTCTGACCTCTTAGCCTACCCTCCTCACAGATATGGAGCTAAAACTTAAGTTCTCTGTACTCTACCCAATGTTGTCCTACCCTTGTGTAAAGTTACCATGTGTGGCATACAGATTCATTAAAAAGGGGTTTCAGTGCAAAAATAGAGAACAATATGGAGACCCAGCTGTGATTCCAAAGAGAGGGCTTTGGATGTGAGGTTTCTGACATTAGCCATCTTAGTACTGCGAATCATTTTGTCTGAAACAGCTCTGTAGTATCAATGTATCAAAAAGATTGTGACTGAAAATTTTCTGCAGGTTACAAAATGATAGTCTTGAGCTCTGCTCTCAGAGCTTCCTGCTATATAAACTAAAAGCACGTCTGGGGTGATGGATTCATGTCTGAGTGATCTCTCCTGTTTGTGTCAGGGCATGTATGGCATTGAGAATGATGTCTTCTTGAGCCTTCCTGCTGTCCTAAGTGCCTCTGGATTGACAAGTGTCATCAACCAAAAGCTGAAGGATGATGAGGTGGCTCAGCTGAAGAAGAGTGCAGATACACTGTGGAACATCCAGAAAGATCTCAAGGATCTTTAACTCATGAATGTTAGATTCAATCAATAGAAACACAGCATGTTTGTGCACAAATATGGGCTCTACTCACTGTACATCTCAATAGTAAACATTTAATGCTCTTTCAGAGTGAGATTTGTCCACAGTAGCTAAACTTATGCTTGCTGTAACGCACAGATATTATGAACAAATAAAGTAACTTTCAGGCATGTTTTGTTGTCCTAGTGACTTATTTTCAGTACTGAAAATAGCTAGCTTACTCTAGTGTTCTCCTTTAATGTTTACCACAGGCTTCATGGAAGTGTAGACACATCTTAAAAGGTTAGCAACAATGTAGTGATTACCCATGGTGGGATTTCACTAATACAAACTTACTGGAAGCCTTTTGTTATAATTTAATCACTTAATTTAATTATTAATCATTTAAATTATATTCCCAGACTTGTTGATACAGTACTATTTTATTTTTTTTTACTGATGGGTAAAGGAAATGGAATGGGGATTTGCCTCTAGGCCACCTGCCAAAAAATATGCCAACATTCTCTATGCCACTGACCTAGAAAGGGGTCTTGCAGGTCCTTCTCTCTTCTGGATACAATTCTTTGCTTGTTATTGGTGTCTAGTTTTCATAATGTTTAGAAAAAACAAGATTCTTTTCTATTACGTTACCAAAATCCAAGGCTTTTTTTTATAGTTAGATTGGAGTCCCATGGTAATCTTGTTTATAGAACAAGTCAAATTGGGCCTTTAATTTCTAAATGGTTTGTGATGATTGTTTCATAATTGCTTATGAGAAGATATTTTTAAAACACCCAAAGTCTCATTTCTAAATCATTTATAATTGTGGAATAGGTACAATCCATAAAATAGCCAGTACTTGCTTGACATGCCTAGAACTGCTCAACCTAAATGTCCAAGGGACAAACAGTATCAAATCCATCTAGTATCATAATTCAGGGGCCTGCAAGTCTTGTTTAATAACATGGCCTTTTCTAGCTTAAAGGACTCTTCTAGCTCCATTAAAACACTTGGAATAGTGTACTAAAGCACTTTCACAAGCAAGTAGCTTAATTTTTGTAGCATATCTTAAAAGATCATGGAAGTCCTGTCATATTGCAAGATAACTGGTGTCCTGTGAGGTAGTAAGTATTATGTAGTTAGTGAAATATGCATGGGATGCTGGTGACAGCATTTACAGAGGGTAACCTGGGGAGACCTTGGGGGATGTTTAATCTCAGTCACAGGCTAAATGCCAGGCTTCTTTACTCATAAGAGAGGGGACATTACGATTTCTGCTTTCATAACTCAGTGTGAAGATCTCACTGGAAGGGTTTTCACACCTGGCTAGATTAGGTTCATGCTAAGAACTGTTCATGATCAGCTGTCATGATGTAAATAGCATAAGCTGTTGTCCTTTGCAGGACACACTTATTAGCAATTTTCACCTGAGCACATTTAGCTAGCTATCTTGCACAGTTCTTCCTGGGTTTGTTCTCAGTTAATGAGATAATTCAAAGTGATGTTGTGGGATGTTATCTGGTAAAATGCTTGAGACTGATGGCATGAAGAAGCATCGGTTGTCTCAGAGGACATGGAGTGGGCCCTGTTCCCTTCTCATAGTGAATCTTGATTTTTAAAGATCACTCAGCTACAATAAAACTTGGTTTTGTCCCTGACTGCATCACTGTGCATCCTTCACCCATTAACATGTAGGGTCATAACCTTGTTCTGTGGTTACAGAACAGAGAGACTCAAAGTAGGTTGAGACATCTTTAAAAGAACATGGTAATCAGTGCTGGAGCTGGGAAGTTGCTGTCACTTAGTGTCTGTCAACTATTTCTTTGATCCCCTCTGAGTCCACAGAGTTTTTTGTTAGTGATCATAAGACTCAAAAACACTGTAAGATTTTTTGTGCCTAGACATTAAGCCATCGGAGAGCTAATGACAATCTCTAGTACAAAAAAGTACAGTCTGTTACAAAAAAAGTCAGTAGATATGGGTAAAGCAGGGAACTGAAGGAATAAGGAAAGACTATTGGTTTGTGTGATGAGCACTTTTCTTAGCACATCAGCAGCTTCACTGTAGCAACTTCTACTTTTGGAGAGATGACATAATGAAGGAAAATTCTCAGAAATTTAAACAGTGATGAAGTGGCCTTGTGGGTGTTACGTGGGATCGGTTCAGATTTTTTAAATAGGAATGAGTATCCCAGGCTAGGGAATAGGAATTCTATAAAGAGGTTCTTCAGATTATTTTTTGCCTTCACTGATTTGTAAGCCCTATGCAAGTGCATTAATTATATTGTAATTATTTTTTGTTAGGACTCTTATCGTAAGATCTTGTATGTTAACTTCGTTGCAGTCGTATGGCTGTAGAACAGCTTCCCTATGTATTCTTACATAATACCAGCCTATCACTTTGTTACTTGGAGTCTATCCATAATGTAGTATTATATCAGCCATATAAATTCCTTAATAACTATATTGCCATAGTACTTTAAAAGCTATATGGGGGGGGGGGGTGGTCTGAACATAATAGACTCGTGTTTATCTTGTATATGCTTTGTTTGTACAGCCCATTGATACATGCCATGAAAGGCATTACAGGTTTCTAACTACATTCCTATGTGTCAAGAGGTACCTTTGTTACTCCTTGGTCTAACAGAAGACATTGTGGTACTGTTGGACAGAACAGTTCAGAACACTTCATAAAGTGCTGAGGACAGTTGCTTGACTCACATGAGGTGAGACCAGTAATGTTATTTTAATCGCTGGAAAGACCTAGACTCCCTCACATTTGCAGATACATACATACAGGCTACAGCATAGAAAGTCAATCTGACTACCCTGCGAATGTCATGCAGGAGACAAGCAGATAGTGTCAGACAACAGAGAGAGGAGGGATTCTACTGGCATAGTTGTGCCACAGGATTGGAACTGAGTCCTCTGAATTACGCTCAGTCTCATATATATGCTATTACAACTGTATTTGTGTCATGGCATTCCAAAGAAATGTATATGAAGGAAAAGAATTTTCCATGTTCACATCCAGTACATTGAAATAAATGAGTAGCATCCTTTGCTTTGTTATCAGTCTGCATAGCAGCTGTCTACGAGCTTAGTAAAACAACACTGCTGTTAATGGTAATCAGCCATCACCCAAACAAGAGGTGGGCTCATTCCCAGCCCAGAAGTAGTGTTAAATGAGCTGCTTTTTCGGTAGTCAAAGGATAAAAATGGGGCAGGGAATTGAAGGCAGGTTTAAACAGTGAGATAGTGTTAAAAAGAACACGTAGGTGTAGAGCAATGGAAATATTTTATACATGCCTTTTCCTATACGTGCTTATATAACTTTCATACCAGCTAACTTCGAACTGTGTTGTATAAGTAGGTGACTTGTGTCTTAAGTTGCCCATGGACTTCTTGTTATCATTGTGTTTACACACTTCATGTCAGCCTTGTGCTGCAAAGAAATGCTATTTTCCCCAATTTACAGACATAGAACAATTAAGCCACAAATTCTCGGTGGAACATAGATGCTGAACTCTCACTAATGTCAGTGTGACCAGGACCTCAAAACCATTTAAAAGTCAGATCCCTATATTGTGGTCCAGGATGACACAATGCCATAGTGTAATGGCCTCTCAGGGCAATGCCTAATTAGGAGCTTTTCTTTCTCCTATGAACAGTTGTCCTCTAATGCATGTCTTGCATGTCTGTGGATCTATCCTTATGTAAGTCAAAACTTGCAAAGCTTTTCACAGGCTACAGTAGACAAGGTCGTCCTAAAATCCACACCAATCACAGTGGTGTACTACAATTTTATAAACTGTTCCTGAGATGCCATTGCTATGTGAGTTATTATTCTGTGCAAGCAAAGGAGTCATGCAAATAATTAACTTAGATTGGTGTATTGCAGAGGTAAGACTCAGGAGGGCTGGATTTGCTCAGTGTCTGAAATGAATATTTATCTGCAAACATAAGCAACAACACTATGGCCCAGGCCGTGGCTATGCAAAGTAAGATTTCTGAGTAAGTATTTTCTCCTTTATGCTCTTCTCTTTAATAGCTCTTCAACATTATTTAGACGTGTTTACACGTTCAGTATCTGAGGTAAAAAATCCAGAAAATGTGTCAAAATAACATGAAGGTGGATTCCCACCAGCATTGACTTCTGGAAGGGAATATAAACATAATTCTTGCTCTGTGAGATGTTCTAAATGAAAACACAATGGGAAGAAAAGAGACCTTTTGTTTGAGACAGTTTTCTCTGTGCTGCTAATTCTGTATTTCAGACAATAAGAAATTAAATGATTTCCAAATTCTCTGTTCATTCGGCAGTCTCCACTGGTAGTAGATACTGGCATACTCTCCCAGTATCACTGGGAATCAAGAATGGTTACCATGTCTAAGAATCACATCAAACTCATTTTCCTACCCACATATGACAATAGGGTTGTCCCTGATACTCGCAGACTGGAGATCAGTCTAGAAGAGTATTTGTTGACATTCTGTTCATTTTACTGAGGGGTTTTTTCCCATAGGAAATTGTTGTGCAGTAGAAGGAAATAAATATTTTTAAAATTAATTCTGTACTGGTCTGATTCTGAATACTGCAGTATTTTTTCTGAAAGATAAAAGAAGAATAACCAGAAGCATCTCTTTTGACATGCATTCAGAGTCAGTGGAGTTCTCAGAAAAGAAGTTAAGACCACAGTCACCTTAGATCAAGTGCCTGTATTCCACTGAGTAGGATTTATGCTTAAGTGGTTTGTTGAATGGGGTTAAATTTCAACATGTTAAATTTGAATCTTAATGCTGATCATGGGATAACCTGTTTTTTAAGTCCTTGCTATACTTACATATTTGAATGAATGGAAATGTCTCTTCCAGCACTACACCTTTGAGTTTGCAGCATAGTCTTTCAAAGCATAGAAACCTTTGCTTGAAGCCAGAGAAGTAAAATGATGCAGTCCTGGCTACTTGAGGAGGTGCAGATAAGCTCTGTGAAGCTGAGCTGCCAGCCCTGATAACAATTCCTCCAAGGTCACACAAGATACGAGATGTACTAAGAATTCATACCCAGCCTGAACTTTTTAACATTTCTGACAGAAAGAAACCCAAAACTAAAAGAGTCCCCTTTGATGTAACAGAAGGCAAGAAAAATTATTATGACAAAAGGAATCACAAGAAAAAGGGAAACCCTGAATACTAGGCAAGTAAAGCTTCAGGCTCTCTGTCATTACCACTTGCCGTTAAGGAGAAAATACAAGTTACACCAACACACTGACAAACTGTGCTGATCACAGAAAACAAATATCAAAGCAAATATATGTGTGTATAGCTGTGAAAGAGTTTGTGAGTGTCTTTGTACATGAGTCTGAATTATAGGTGGGGGGATGGCACTGTGCAGTAGAAAAGACAGTCAAAACAGTATATATTATCTTACATTTTATTTTTACAAGTTATAGCCATATCAGACATTAGACAGAAAATCTTGGTGTTTCTCAGAAATTGTGTTTGCAGGAGCCTGTATGTTTATCTGCCAAAAGAATGAGTGTGGTTTTTTTGGTCTCTAATGCCTAGTGCCTGGCTGGAGATACAGAAAGGGAGATTGCTCTCTCAGAGAACGTGGGCTGCATATCCTTTGTGAAGAGATCACTTCAGGTCCCTGGGGTGAGATGACTTAAAAATGGGATCATTTCCACATCTCTACTCACATGTAATATGGCATATGTAATTTGTAGCAGCTTTTACTCATGTAACAGCCCTGTCCCTCAGAGGGATACTTGGTCATTGCACCATTTATTTTAAACTTTCAATAGGATAGTAGCGTTCTGATGCTTATCAGGATCCAGCTTAGTGGCCAAGCTGGCATCTTTTTCCAAAGCCAAGTCCAAAAGGTTTAACATTAAACTTGCCCCTGGCAAACTTGATATCTGCAGGATGGCTAACTCTCACTCTCCTGGATGAAGCAGCAGAGGCCCACAGTGCTCTGTAGAGCTGGGAATGTCAGCCTCTCAGACCACCTGACATGAATGTCCTTTGTTTGGTGTATTTTGGAGTCCACACCTATTTGGGACAAAATGTATACCAGGTGTCACTGAGAAATGTCCACTGTGTCACATCACTCCCCAAAACTTAAAATGTTTCATAGCGTCTCCTCTCTACTGGCCATTTTACAGGGTCGCTGTAACTAGAAGGAACAATTCTCCACTTGTATGAGATGTGGAGAATTTTTAGGACTAGCGCAAAGCCGGGGTGAAGGCCACTGCTTCACAGGTGGAATGATGTGAATTTACTGAGTTCGGGAAGGCAATTAGGGCTGGACCTAGAGCATTTCTGAACAACTCCCTGATCTTCCCAAAACTCTGCAATGACCCTAAATGACCAATGTGCTAGTAAATGAACTATTCTCTCAATGAGATATTCTCTGCAAACAGCTTTGTCCTCTAACAGCTTTCTGGTATGCTGCTAACATTGCCTGGGAACCTTCAGCTGACTGCTCAGACAGCCTCACTGCACAGCAAAGCTAGCAGCTCAGGAGAGCCCACACATTAAACAGGTAAATGGCAGCAAAAAGGAACAGTCTAGCTGATAGGGTCTGACTCCTCAACAGCTAAAGCCCTTATGATCAGGCCTAAAGATGGCAGCCATTGCAAAAGGAGTGGTCAGCAACACTCCTAGGAGTTCATATGCTGTTCTGAAACATTAATTTCTTTTATAGGTATTCTGCTGTGGTAGGAAAATAAAATTGTTTAGATATTTGTCATGCCACGCAACTGCTATTATCCTCTCATCAGTACTTACGGTTTTGAACAGGCAGTTTTCTTTCTAAAACTAAATTATTCCTTTCATGGCAGCCTAAATGCCATGAAGATCTGGGGGGTTTTTTAGTAGTATTTTTACAAGTATATACAACATAGTTTATAGTGCTGATATAAACTGATGTCTATCAGTCTGTGTCTTTAAGGGGCTTATAACCATATACAATTATCCTTAATATGTTTGGGATTCGGGATTGAGGAAGTCTCTACCAATTTGGGAGTATCCTCAGCCAGGAATTTCTCAACAACCATTTATCCCAGAATGCAGAGGTCTGAGGCTGAATTTGATGCTCAAGTCTTCTTCCAAGGTTAGAGTGCTTAATAATACATGATTTTCTAGCCTACAGTATTAGGAAAGTAATCAGGCTGATAAACGTGAACCATCAAAACTAATTGATGGGGGGGTATACATCCCCACCAACAGATTTTTCTCAGAGCTCTCGGGTAAGCAATTTACTATGGGTAGTGAATGGAGCAGAATTATAGCTGTGTCTCAACTAGAGAGTCAAGGGTAGCTAAGCTAACAGACATGTGTCCCCCACCTCCTCAGAACAGGTCCTGATTTTATCAGCTACCTAGGACCTGATGAAAAACTCCCAGAAATTTTTACAGACACTTTTACAACAAATTTGACTATAGAGTTTGACCATACACTGATTGCCAAATGCTTTAAGGGTAACTAAAGATCCGCTGAAGACCCACAACATCTCAAGCAGTCTTATGCATACCCCTATACTCCTGCATTTCTTAAGTCTTATTTATTAAGTAAAGTCTGTCCATCATAATCCAGCTCTCCTATTGGGTTTCAGACTGCAAGATAGCTTGGCAGGTGGCCAGCAAGCTAAGATGCCTGATCACAAAGCCTCGTTAAAAAAGGAGGAGGGTGCTGGTGAACAATTTAGACACATCACTTAGGCAGGTTTTCTTTATTATTCTAATTTTCACTACCACTTTGGGATTTATAATGAGGTTTGCTAGACTCTGAAGCAAAATATAGTAAGACTTTACCCTTTTCTCTTTAGAAGGGTTAAAAACAAGTGCAGCTGACATGTTTGTGTGGTTGTGTAACAAAACAATGACAGAAAACAGATATTTCTACCTTAAAATTCTGGAAATTTTTTTTTTTCATCGAGTAAAAATCGGAGGTTTTTTCTAAAATATTTCTAGGAAGGTTTATCTGTACACCTAAATTGCAAAGGTGAGGCCTTCCAGTGTGGTAAAAAAGACACCTACATCGCATGGAGATCAAAGGAACACCTTTAAAAGTTAGGTAACTGAAGACAGGAAATCCCACAAGTTCAAAGGGGCAAAAACAAAAACCTGAGATGAAGAGAAAAAAAAAATCTAATGTTATAATACTGCGCTTTTTAAAGTCAACAAACAAATCTCTAATGTGCCCCTTTAAAAGAGTGGGTATTACTTGTAGATGTACAGAATAAAGCCCAGTCTTTATCTCAGCGTTTCTTAAGGGTTGCTCTAGCCTTGGCTGCCCACACTGTTGAGTGCTAAGAGCTCATTTTATTAAGGATCCCGGTTTTCTCTTCTTTTCCTCTCTTCCCTTGGTCTCTCAGCCTGAGGCAAGGGCTTTTATTGCAGGTGAAGATCAACCATTGTGCTGATTATGTTGTGATTCTGTTTCCACGGGCTTCCTAAAACGAAGGTTTGTCATGAACCAGGATTTAGTGAGAGGGATAAAACAGCCTTTTGGTCAGAAGACACTGGAGAACTCATGTTAATACAATCAGTGCCACCTACTGCTCTATTTCTAAAGTACAACTGTGTACACCAGTGATTGATACAAATCATCTAGCTTCCTCCTGTAAAATTTGACTCAATGTATATGAGTATTTTTAACATCAATGTCTTTTCTTTTTTCCTCTACAGTTAATGTAGGCAAACCTTGAAACCGCAGTTAATGTTTAAAACAAGCCACACTTAGACAGTTATCTCATTATAAACTCCCACATATTGAGAGCATTTCTTCCCCTAACATGTACATTCTCACTTGCAGCCAGGAGGGCTGACATTGATATTCCAACTAAAAAGATTATCTCGAGTGGTTCTTCTGGAGGGACTGTGGTGTGAAGACAACATCCATGACTCACATCCTGTGGTTATGTGCTGAGTTTTTGCAGATAACTTCGCTCTACCAAAATATAGAGTTGGATCAAAGTGTGCAGAGAAGACAACACCTTGGGAGAGAACAGTTTCAAAAAGAGTTATAGGTAGGGTAGAATGCACAGCATTGTCCCTGCATTGTGATCTCAGAGAACTGTAGGAAATTCAGGAAAAGCAATACATGCTTTGTATGATTTCTCTTCAAAGACCTTGCAGACTCAGCCTTCTTACTGTCCAGTATCCTTGCAAGCGAAGTTATTTCACTTCTGTGGGTTGAAAAAGAATTTAGTGGGATAACAAATGATGCCTAGCAGAACTGAGGCACAATGAATAATAGATTACCAGACATCTGTATACTTTGGGATTAAGTGCAATATAAGAACCAAAATAGGCCAGACTCAAAAGCAGTTTCACTCGTTTCCAGATTTCTGGAAAATATTTTAATCAATGTTATATTTCAAAACCTACTATTTTGGGTAGGTTTCCATCTTCCCACTTCAGCAGTTTTCCTCTGTTTTGCTGAAAAGGAACAAACCGTACAATCATAGTCACTTTTCCCTGCCTCTATGACAAAAATTACACATTGTTGTAGTGTTAGCAGAGCATCACTTTCACCACTTGCACCTCACTGCAATTCACATGGAGGATAGCTAGTGACTACCCTTCTATTCCTTTCTGCTCTCGGTGACTGCCCCTCCACTGTGTGGGCTAAGTTTGCCCACTCTTAATGTCAGAATATAACTTTTCTTCTGGAGAGGTCATTTTGCTGTAGGTGCAAAACTACACACGTTATCTCCTTTATGACAGTAAACATAGATAACTCCAGGTGCATTGCAGAGATCCCACACTTAATCCTGGCAGACTGTAACTACAATGAATTTGCTCTAGCAATTGAGAGCATTTGCAGGGATGAAAGTTTTTGAACTGCCTATTGGATTCAACCTTTCCTAGGCACTTCATATGCTTTTCCCTCACTAACAAAAAAACCCCAGGAATCTGGGATGGCACTGTGGGGAAAAAAATGCTTCTTTAAGACATACAGATTGGATAAAGTCAAATGTACTCAAAATATGAAGGAATACTAATGTTCATAGTGCTATTGGGTACTTTTTGTCAGAAGATCAGAAACACTTAAAACCCCCCGTGAATATTATAACCTGTGAAAGATAAAAATGAAGTACAGGATAGTTACATGAGTTGCCCAGGTTCACACAATGATGGTGTTGCCAGTGCTTGCAAAATTATCTCATGGTATCTGATGATTCTTCCAAATCCATTCTCCAAGGTTTAAGGGGCTATATCACCTTTTGCCAAATTCAAAAAGTGGAATAAGTATCCCCTAATTACAGGGAAAAAAAAAAAAAAAAAAGAGCAGCACTGGAAAACATGACACCTAAGAACCTGAAAACCACAGCCTATACAGAGTTTAAAAATTTTATTATGACAACTTAATTCCACTGTTCTAAAATTATTTGCATGGTTTTTAGGCATTTGAATGCTTGGGGTGGTGATTATGTCACTGAGCCAGTACCAACCGTTTATCTGGCATCACTACTAGTGGTTTGTATGTCATCTCTGGAGAGGTAACTGGGATAAACATGATGTCCTGAATGAAGTTCAAAGGACTATAGAGGACAGCGGTAGCCAGCCAGCAGAGACAATGGGGCCCATGCACCTGAAAACCCACCTGTTTTCCCTCTGGGAAGCTGCAACTTGTGGTAGTTACTTGTAATTAGAGCAAGCAAGTGCAAGTTCCTTGAGTGGCAGTCTCATTTTTGCTGAATAAAAGTTGTACTGCCTAACTCTACAAAGACCCCCACTGGCAGTTCCGCCAGCGAGACACCCCAGTGCCTGAGCCACCATCAGTGTGTGCCCCAAGGCTGAGGGGGGAGGTGGCCTGACATGGCGGCCCAAGGGCAGGATGGCCGCAGAGAGGCCCTGCGCCAGGGTTGGCGCAGGCCTTGGGACTCGGTCCATAGGCCGCAATCAGTGAGGCAGGTTGGGGGGGGGCGAACTGCCCCTGCTCTGTCATTTAAAAGCACTGGATTTGCGGTGTATTCGTTGACATAGAGCTGACGAGAGTCTGTGGAGTTGGGATAGGTTTGTGGGCTGTTTAGTTCTTACCTTCTCCACTCTCACCTGAGACTTTGTGAGACTGGCAGCTTTCAGCCTTGCCCTCGGGGTTTCCAGGGAAAGATATGAAAATATTACTTGGGCCAATTGATGGCTCAGAAATGAAGTGACCCTTAAAATATTAGTTTTTTCTTTTAAATAACGTAATTTTTAACCTACAGGATGATAATGTTTTTCTACCTACTCCAGTTAGTAAAATCTACAGCTTCTCCAAAAATAATGATTCTTGTTCAGGTTTTTTTTCATAAACTGGTAAATAGGGCAACTCAAACCATTAAGGCAAAGAGATACCCAGCCTATAAAACCCTGAATCCCTCCCTGGGCAGGCTGTAATGCCTTCCAGTTAACCTGGAAGGGAAACCTCTTTCCCTGGACACACAGCTGAGCTGTGAAGCAGCACTGCCCAGCACAGCTGAGCCTACCTGCCAGCTCCACTGGCTGGAAAGGGAGGGGGCATTTGCTCTAATCTTTCCTGTCTCTCCCTGTTCCCAGCTATGCTGCTCCATCCCCTCTTGCCAGGCTCTTTGTGGAGACAGCTCTAGTTCCTAACTTGGCAAAAAAAGTTTTCTGCATCCTTAGGTTAGTTCCAGTGATCTGTATTCATCAGCTCAGGGATGGGTCTGACTGCTGTAAGTATACAGAGAGCATGGGAACTGCAAGTGGAAGACCAAGGATTTTGGGGATAACTAGCTGTTAAGGTAGGCTCAGCTGTATAATGTTATGTCTAAGAGACTTTTATGCAACCGGACTGCTTGCTGCTTGTCTTCTAAACCAATCAACTTGGACCTGTTTTGTCTTACTGGAGCTCAGAGCCTTTCCCTGTATGCTACTATATAGTTCATGCCTGCTGGTTCTAATGTTGTTCTCCACAGTGTCAGAAATACCCTAGATCTCACCTGGAGATTTGCTCACTGGTGAGTGCAGATTTTGGGCAGGTTGTGCTCGAAGATCAGAATCAGATTTGACTTGCACAGCTGTCCCAGAAGCACTGGCTTCTCAACCAGATGTGTAAGCACATAAGCATCTTCCAAGCAAGCATCTGCTCTGTGGAGCTTTGAGGATCTCAGGTTGCACATTAGGGACTGACATCTCTGCAGATGTGCGTGCACCACTTACAACATCCCAGCTCTGTGCTGGAGCAAGACAGAGGCATACTGTTCCCTGGCTTACTGCTCACTAGTTTCTCTGGGCAGAGGCGAGAAAAGAGCTGTGGCATAGAAAAAGAGAAACCAGGTGGAAAATCAGGCACAAGGACTGCAAGGAGGACAAAGTGCATGACAAAGTAGGGACAGAGCCTTTGTAGCTCTGTTTGTAAAAGCTTGCAGGGCTGCTCAAGAGCAGAAAGAAGTCAACAGCTTGTGCAGAGCCCTGAGAACAAAGCTAGAGTTAATTGTGGGGGAAGGGTATGATGTAAACTGGTGCTTACAGACTGATGAACTGAACAAGAATAGCTAACAGCTTTTAACCTGGAAAGTAATCTGAGCAACATCATTACTATCCTGGTTGGTAAGTGGCCAGCAGATAGAGAAGGTCCATGAGTGTTAATCGGAGGGTGTATCTTGAGGGGAGGACTCAGGGGCTGGACTCAAATCAGGTGGTGAACTCACAGTGTCCTCCCTGCTGGAGTTTGCTCAGGGCAGCACTGAATTCACAACTGTTGAATTTCTGTTGTCCCTGAGGCGGTAGATACTGAGTGCTGTGGCTGAGGAGCTCAAACCCACTTTTTACCTCCCTCTAAGAGAAGAAAAAGAAAGAGCCCTGGCCCCAAAACAGCAAGGCCTTTCTCAGGTCAGTCTTAAATTCTTACCTCTACGAGCAGCTGCTTCTCAAGCTCTGAGGATTTCACTGAGCCAATTTAATGCTGGTGATAAGACAGTTTAAACCCATTAGCTCCCAGCTATCTGAATAATTTTCTCCTTGGAGAACAGCACACTGGCAGACTGCTCTAACCAGACCTGCTGAGAACTGCCACATTAACTGGACATTTGGTAACTGTTGTGGCCTGTGTGGTGAGCATTCAAGGGCTGAAGAAAATGCCACTGGCTAGATCACTGTCCATGACTTCTCTTAACGGTCTTCCTCAGTGGGAGGATGAAGACCTACCAGTGGAGGATTTGTTGCTTTTTGAAGTCTCTTGGGAAGTTACTAACAAAGGTTTGTACAACACTCTTAGGAGTTTGTATCGCTGTTTTTATGGGAGCAGAGGGAGGTATGAAGGGCTTGGACAAGAAGGGCATTCAGGGGAGATTGGGGAGAAATGGGCCACAGAACTGTTGCATTGGAAGGAGTGCACGCAGCATGTGTAATTGTGCATGTTGTGTGTAGGCTGCATCTGCCTGTGTGGAATGAGCCTATAGTGAGGATGTCTGTGTGTCTTTATGTGTTTCACCACCAGGGATAGGTTGTTTAAACAAACATCTGTGTTATGCCTGGGTGTGTAGATGTATGGATATATAGATGTTGCTTTGAACATATTTATATTTTACTTTCCATGGAAATTAACTTGGGAGTGTAAATGCATGAAAATGAGCTGTAAAGCAGACATCAGATTCAAAGTAGCTCAGCAGTCTCCCCCAGCCTTCAGTAAAGGTATGAAGAAAAGGCCAAATTTGAAACAAGTATAAATAAACAGCTGCATTGAAGCCACTGATCAAAACCAAGATGTCAATGACCGCAGTCTTTATGCCCGCTGAAATCCTTTTGGACTGGTCTTTGCAAACACAGGTGGTGCCAGACAGGGACTTCAGGCTTTGTGCATGTCTACAGATTGAAAATTTGTTCACTGCATGCAGCCTGTCAGGCAAAGTGCTCACTGCTTGTTACACAAAGATCTTTCTGCCTCCGTTGCTAATTCACTCATCAAATTGTCCTCTTTCAGCTAGGTGTAGTTCACCAAGGGGAAACAGGCTCCATTTTCACAAAAAAGTGAGTTAGTATGAGTAAATGATTGACCTCATATGTCATACTGTCCTGGCAGATAAATAGAAAGATTAGTCAGGAGAGGGGATCTGTAATCTGTTAAGATTTTAACTCTGAAGGGGAAATGTGTGTGAGAGGAACAGGGTTCATCCCCGTGGTGAAACTGGAGTTACTATTTTATGATAGCTTCTAGTATTTAATCTGCACTACAGTGCAATTTTACATTGCTTTTTTTTTTTTTTTTTTGGGTGGTGAGGAGTGTCGATACCTGGAGGTAGTACAGAGTAGCTTTTGCACTTTGAGTCCCTGTGGGCTTATTTTTCAGTAGCTTCAGTGAAGCTTTTTGAGTTAATTTACTACTGTCAGAACTTGGAGCATGTAGCATTTACTTTTGTGGTGTGCATGATAAGTAAGGCACTGACAAGCAGATGGCACCAGAAATCTAGGAAATTCAGTTATTCTCGCTAACATCTCTGAACTCCATAATATATATGTGTTTTCTGATTCATCTGGACCCACTGGTTACAGATACCACATAATATGTTTAAGAAAAAGTAAAACGCAATTAGATTTACCTTCAAATGTATGTACATCTACGTATGTACAAAATGCAGTGAATCTTTCTATGTATGTACAAAATGCAGTGAATCATTTAATCATCCATGTGGTTCTTGTTGACTTCACTGACGTCAAATCAACTGGCACAGCTAAAATTTACTATTCTCACATTTTATGAGAAAATTAATATGAGGGTGAGTATTTATTCATTCAGTTAGTTTAAAAATAAGGTGCTGTTAATTATACCACTTACCAATCCCATGTATTCAAACAGAGCTGACTGAACTAGTCATGGTAATTTCTTGATTAGAACTGGATCTCTGTGCAAAGTTTCCATTAACCAACCTTGACTGGAAACATCTGTGCAAAAGCTCTTTAAAAAAAGTTTATTTCATCTTATTTTTCTGGTAAATTCTTGATACTGAAGTTTTTCTCCCATATCTTCCAAGCAATTGAATGTCTAAGTCAAACGGTGAGATACTGTTCCCTGTTATAAACAGTTCTGGGAAAATGTTAGGGCACTGTGTTGTTTAGGAGAGAGAGAGAGAGTAGCTAACAAAATGCAGGGAGAGTCATCAGAAAAGATACATAGTCTTGGGAAATAATAGCTTACATTGTATATTTCCATCCTCTCTTAGCAGGAGGAAGAACTGTATACTTGACTAAGTAGGCTGACCCCCCATAGATTGCTATGTGTTTTATTATTTTAGTTTTAGTGTTGCTGTATATGTTCCTAATATAGAGGGAAAGATAAGCAATAGCTTGGTTTATTGCCTGACAAGGGGTTTTTTTGAGCATTTAATCTGAAGGTTTCTTTCTTTCTGGCAAAGCAAAGGTGAATCAGAGTAGCGCAGCATGAAGTTGGTTTGCACTGCTAAAGTGATGTAAAGCTGCTGCTGCCTACAGGAGAGAGTTCAAGTCTTTGTGCTAACTTTGTGTGCATCACTAGGGGCTTGGCTATGAATACATTTCCTTGTTGACCAGTGTTGCTCCTTAGTGGTTCCTCCATTTCTCTGTAGCAGAGACAATAAGGCTGAATGTCCTCTTCCCTATGAGGAACATGCTACCAGACTCACAGATGGCTACCTATTTCCACACCTGTAAATTGTGCCTTTTACAGGTGCTGAGCTATTTTCTGAACCTCTTAAATGTATTCTTCTTCAGAGTCTGAGGATGATGAAGGGGTCCTGAAAATTGGAGCACATCTGATTATGTAGTGTGAGAGAGTCTTCATGTGCCAGCTGCCCATGGGGAGCAAGTGTTTACTGGTACTTCCCTGGTGCTGCTGGTTGGTACTGAGGCATGAGATGCAGCTGTAGGGAAGGACAAGTCAGTTGCATGAGTTCAGTGCTCAGAGATCTACAAGTATCCGTTATTTCCAGAGTCTCATCATTTCTTTCTCAGCAGCTGGCACAGTGAAAGTGTCTTTTTTTGTTTTTTAAGTCTAAATATTTAACACATGCTCTAACAAGACAGAGCTTTATACGACTCCACGCTTCCTTTTTATATTCTCTGTCCTGGCTGCTGCCTGTGCTAAGTGGCAACCTCTGACATATGTGTTGGAAAGCACCAGCATCTCAGTTACTCTTCTTTCTCTTCTTCTCTGTCTGGAGCAAGCAAAGATAGAGTAGCTGAAGGAGAGAACGAGAAGTAAAAAAGGCTCATGTGCCAGTGTCATGCCTTTCATAACTCATGTGAAAAGGAGCTTGCCACCTAAACCAAGCACAACATTGAAATCATCTTGCATTGAAAGTCCCCTGCCAAAGAAATTAGAAAAATGTAGGTTTTTTTGCAAGATTTTTCTCACTTTATTTGGCTCTTCACTGATGGTCAAGACCCATACTGTGAAGTACATTTACTGTGTTTCTGTGGTAGAAAGGGAAAAAAGAAGGCAGGCAAGGGCCCCAGCAGGCACTGCAGGGCCACATGGCATGCTGATGAATCATGGGAAAGCTCAGTATTTTTCACCCTTCCACTTCTCTCCTGGCCACCATGCTCTGGTAAATCCAGGTCTGGTCATATCTCTCTGCACATTAGAAAAGAAGACTGGTTGTCTTTCCTCCATAACATGAAGGCAAATAAAAAGGAGCACCAACCAAGTGACTACAAGATATGTAGATCTTGTGACTGAAGTCCCACAGATGGAAATGATCAACAGGGAGCATCTAGAGGCCATTGTAGGAGTAATGGCAGCTGTCCTGGATGTTTTCCACAGTGAAAATGGCTCCATCCTCTTTCTAAAAGTTTGCCCACTGAAAACGGAAGTATTTAATCTTGGTAGGGGGCAGAAGTCTAATTTTGCAAGTGAGAATAACAGTTAGTTGTAGTTCAGTGGGTTTCTCATATTCTAGTGAGAAGGGTTGAGAATGTTCAAGATCTGGTCTGTGCTCTATAAAGATTTCTTTAAAATCATTCCAGTAATATTTAGATCAGTATTTTCTGCTGTACTACTAACAGTTTTTAGATAGAAAATGGAAGAATGCTTAAAAATGCTGGGCAAACAGCCAGTCTGTATCATCATTCAGCTGTGAAGAGATTAGTTCAAGAGTCACTGGTAGATGAATCCTAAATACTTTTTTTCCATCTCTATTGGAATAAAGGCTCTGCTAAAAACAAACCTTGGTTCAGCTCTCCCTGCAGTAGAGCTTTATGTAGAGTTTGTCTGGTGAAAATCTGGACTCTTGGAAATTAAATCCTGAATCCACTGAAGTCAGTAGGATGAGCATTTTACCTCTTCTGTGCTAAATGTGGTAAAATTTCCTTGGGAAAAGGTGAATGCTGTAATCTGTGACACACATGTGGAGCGTGAGGATGCTGGCATAAATTTGGCATAAACACAGCATCAGAGCTCTGTGCATTTCTAGAGTGGGGTGGTATAACAATGTCAAATCAATCTCAAATGAAATCTTGTGCATTGGGGGTGATGCACACAAATAGCTTCTGTATTGTGGACATCTTTCATAAATTTCAGTGTTTCAGTATTATTTCAAAATATGTTTGGAGTGGCACAGTTTCACAGAGTTTAGAGAACTTCTATCTTCTGATGAGCCCCAGTCACAAATGTGTCCAAAAAAACACATGAAAAGTATCTCCTATCTGAAGATGCTGGGGTTTTTTTCATCTGACACATTTTACAACCTTATTCTGTAAATGGTCCCCAGATATCTCAATAGGCAGTTAATAAATAAATAAAATACCAATGAAACATTTAAAAAAGATACTCTCAAGCCCAATTTTATCACATCTTTCTAGATCAGAGACAGATTCTGAGGAGAAAGGGTGAAAGGCTAGTTCATGTAACTAGTAATTGTGTCAATGAAATCAATTTGAGTCCTGAATCTGGGGTTCCACTGCTCTCTTGGATTCCATGGCAGCTGTGGCACTCGGGAAAGCTTTAATGCCTTCAAGAGTGGCCCGATCAGGCCATAGCAAAGAAGCCGAAGAACTGTGGGAACACCCTGATCCTCCGTCTCTGTGTAGCAAAGGTGTGTGGGGAAGGACTTGACAATCAGCGACAATCTCCACTTATCTCTGTCTCACTTACATAGCTTCGCTTCCTATCTCTCTCCTTCCTTTTTGGTTTCTGCTGCTCCTTGCCTCTGTCCTTCTGTAATGTGGGGTGAGTGGAAGAGCAAGGAAGATGAATGGTGAGTATCTCTGGCAGTTTTGAGAAGTTTTGGCGTGGTAGTGGTAATGTATATTAAAACATTTAAATTTAAAAAAATAATTCTATGAAATATTTTCTGAGAAAATATTTTGTTTTCATCTTCTATTTTTTAAGGAGGTCACTAAAAAAAAAAAGGTCAAACTTCTCTTAAATGAACAAATTCTTCTTTCCCAAGCATTTTGTTCCCCTTTTCATGCCAGCTTATTTTTCCCTGGAAAAAGAGGAAGAGTGGAAAGGAAGTAAATGGGGAAAAAGATATGGTGCTGATTTCCTTTTTAACTTGATTTCCTTTATTCTGGCGGAAAAGTTAAAAACACATTTTAAAAAGAAATAATATAAATATGTTTCTCTCAAGGACATTCTAAAATGATTAAAACTTAAAATATTTTAATACAGCATTTTGGTGGAGATCAGAACACTAAACGAGCCCTGTATCCACATTTTACTGCTAACTGCTCATGTTTGTGATGATCCAAACCAATTCTCTGGATCTGATCTCTCCTGATTCTGCATCTATTTCTTGTCTTTTATTGTTTATTTTAAAACTTCTTTCAAAGTACAAAACTTCAGAGGCTGCATACAGAAACTTGCAACATCATGGAATTTTGGTACATCCCTGTTGTTTAGAAAGGTTTTCTGTTTATAATATGACCTTAAAACATCATATTAGAGAAGAATAAGGAGATTTACCAAATTGTTGGAAGTAATTTGAGAATTCTGTTAGGCTCCAAGTGAATATGTAAGCCCTTACTCTGTTACTCAGTAGGACATGTAATGCATTGCTTACTGGCACAGGTATTTCCAGGGAATTCAAAGTGACTGAGCAGATATAAGCTATCTCTTAATGATATATAATGTGTTCCTTAAATTTCCAATGGAAAAGTGTAATTTCAAAAGTCAATACATTATTCTAGACATTGTTCTTCTCAAGATGCCTTTTTTAAACTCATGCCCAACACTTTCCACATACATAGTTTCAACTTGTGCATTTCCCTCCCCTGTCAATTAAAGCTTATGCACAGACATGCTTTGTGAGCAGTAACAAGACAAAAGCACATTTTGGGTCCAGGTAACCCAGAGCTTTTATCACAGCTATCTTCTGAAGAGTTTTCACAGTCTGTAAAATGTACTCTGATTTTACCTTAAGTACTTTTCATTGCTTTTCAGGCAAATCAGTGCCCTGAAATATTTTTTACCTTGCTGTGTAAGATTATGATGACAGAGCACAGCATACACTCTGCTCTTTCTCTCGGAACATACATCTTTGGCAGGGCGTATTTTAGGACACACAGCGATCCTAAACAAAACCTTGTGAAAGGAAACACTCAGCTGTTGGCTATACAAAACAAAGGTTCAGGCTCTACTCAGCTCCTCAGCTGCAGCTTTCTTACTGCTCTTAAAATTAATAGCTGTGGAAACCTTGCTGATCCCAATGTTGAATGCCTTGCAGTATGAAAGAGGCTGATCTCCACTCTTGTGATGGTGGGGAAAGAGCTTTGCACCATGCTAGTCATATACAGCTTTATCATGTTATTTAGTATCTTTCATCTTGCAAGTACATATTTTCTTTTTTCCCTGCATCACCAGGCTGCTTTGCACAAAAATCTTCCCTTATTTTAAGCTCTGTATTTCTGCCAATTAAAACCAACTAGTTTTGTGACTAATATTTCTGCCAAACCCCATGTTTATCCATGTTGAAGTGCCTTAAGCTCATATGATGTATTTATCACCCCGTAAGAACTGATGTGTCATCATAACAGTATCACTTTATGGGTTGAACATCCTGATTTGTCTCATATAATTAAAATTATATGTGTATCTGAATCCAAGCTATTCAAATAGTCTCTCTCAGCTTGTGAGAAGAGGAACTTGGAGGGAATATGTAGTGTCACTTACCTAAAATTGCTCTAAATCCCTGTCTAGAGCAGCCATGGAAGAGTATGATGACTGTAAGTTAGTTTCTTAGCTTTCTGGTCCTAATGAAGTGGAGAATAGTCTTATGAATAGATTTCCTTCTGCAGTTCCATGGCTATATGACATGAAACTCTTAACTGTGAGCTTGATTTAGGAACACATATATACAAGATTCTTGTCTTCTTAGGCCCTGAATTATTATGTAGGGTAGTAATTTATTATAATAGTTCTGATTCACAAGCTGGTAAATTTGAACTGTGTTTGTTTTTCTTTGTAAAATACCTAGAATCCTGAGACATCTTGACATAAAAATAGTAGGGCTAGGGATCTTTCTAGTATTCAAAACAAATAGGATATTTGTAGAGAGAAGAACTTTAAATGCACAATTTCTTTTCTAAGAGCACAGTTAAAAACATAGCTCTGTTGTTCAGTTCCTCAGGGCTGCAAGCTACCAGGCTTGGCAGAAGGCTTTATGTAGTTGTCAGGTGATACAGTTTAATTAATCTGGGAACTAATCTCCCAAAGTGCTGAGCAACTTCAGTTTCTCTATTGTAAATAGTGGACATTTGTGGCAGAGTTTTAAGGAGAATCTGGTAACTTCTCAAGATTCTTGCTATATGCAATTGGATGTGGTGCATTGGCACCTCTGGATACCCCAGTACCTTTAGAAAATGAAGTCTGGAGTACCTGCTATCAACCACTGGCAACTTTCAGTGCTGGCTCCTTGTGCCTCACTGCTGAGAGGCATATCACAGTCTTCTTGCCTGGAGTATTACCAAACATTTCCAAATTCAGTGGAGGATTAAATTCTTGTGTAGGAACATTAAGTCCCTTCCTATTTTGTTGTTTGCTTGTACCTGTTGAGCTTCATTTATCTTACCATGCTTTAAAATCACTGGAGCTACACTCATCTCTGATGTACAGCAGCTACCTAGCTTCTGATTTTCTCTTCCCTTGCCTTTCCCTCCACTTGCTGGATTCAAGCATGCACTGTTGTTCTTCTGAATTGGTGGTGATGGAATGCCTACTGCCTGGCACTGCAGGTCCTGCAGGAAAGGAGATTTGCAAGGCTGCCTTGCCAATGCATGATTTACCCGTCTGGCTGTGGAAAGCTGTGAGGAAGAGCAGCCTAAATGAATCTTGCATACCATGTGCAAGACTAGATAGATCTGTATTGACCTCATCAGGGGATGTAGTTGTCATGTGGTCTTATACATTTTAATACTGCATTTATTTTAAAATCGGACGATGTTTTGGTGGAAGGTGCTAGAGGTGTTTATATTGGCAGTGTAGGTTACATTCATTCCAACTTTAACAACTCTAGAATGGTAATGGAACGTGACACCTTTTGGTTTGAGGATATTGGTTTAAATCCATTTTTATAGTCAGTAGTCAATGTAATCCATCAGTCCCTAAACTTTTTTCAGTGATTTGTGTAAAACAAGCTGGAAGTGCCAGCTCAGTTCTCACCACATGTATTTCCACATCACAAAAAGTATGTTTGAAAATTATAACTGCTACAATAAAATAGCAGAAGGCTGTGCTTGGGATGCAGTAAAGTCAAGATTAGGCATGGGAGAGTGAAAGCATGAGCCCCAGGATTTGAATCTCACAATCCAAGTCTAAAGATTTCACAATCCAAAAAGAGGGGATTAACAGAAGAGTAAAATAATATATTGGTTGAACATTTGTGGTGTGACTTCAAACACTCAAAAGAAATTTTAAAAATCACAGACTAGATAAAAATAACAGTTAAGGATAGAAAGCATCCATTTGAGATTAGAGAATTCAGGGAAGCCATATGCAGTCACCCAGGAGTAAGCAAAGCATTAAATTGTCATTTAAGAATTAGGCACAGTCTGCTATTGGTACATACTCCTCAAAGATCTGATGCCATTTAAGAGGGTGAACTTCTGTTTATTTTTTAGAGTCTGGTTTCACTTACAATCTGAATATGTGAAATGATTTAACTAGAGCTCTATCTGATCCACAGGTAGGTTGGAGCTTATTCCAGAGGTTTGTGGTCTGTGCCCTTCCCTACTTTTTTGTTCTTTGTGATCTTCTTTTGCAGTGGGAGGCATTTACACTGTGATCCAGACAAAAGCCAAAACTACAGCAGATGAATGGGGTGAAAAGTATTTTCTGGTTGGTCCCTATTTTGAACACAATGTGAAGACTCAGGTGGAAGCATGTGAGCCTCCAAACCCTGCAGTTACAAAGGCAATGGACACCATGAAAAGCCAAGGGTGTCAGGTAAATCAGATGTGCTACTGCTTCCCAGGGCAACAAAGCTGACTCTGAGGAGATTAGTTTTGGTTAATGCTCTCGGCATTCCACTTGACACAGCAGTCCTGGTCAATGTCACAATGGGAAAGGCTCTAACTCACTGTTAGATCAGCAAAGTCAATTCATTAAAGGTTATTTTTGAGGAAGAACCAGTTTATCCAATTACAGGTTTTAACAGTCATTTATCTGCAAGTCTGCTTAACTGGATTAATGACTTATTTAGTCTCTAAATACAGTGAGATTTTAGTAGATATATTATGACCTTACTTTGACTGAACCCTTACATTTGGCTTTCTTGCACTGGAGCGAGAAGAGTGTTCCACTAGGTCACAATTTTTCATATGTAACATTATAATGAGTTGAAAGCCAGAAAGGGACATACCACAGGTGGATTTAAGAAAAGCACCCAACTGACAAAGAATCTGCTTCCTCAGATCAATGCAACTATCAGTCTTCTCTAGGAAGAGAGATTAAACCACAGCATGAGTGAATTCATCTGTGTTTTCTACACCATTTTTAACTAGTGTTTTCTGTGTGATCTCAGTCAAACCTCATAGCCTTTCTGTGAATCAGTTTCTCCAACAATAAACTAGGAATAAACTTCCTCCTATAAAGGTAATCTGCTGAAAGGAATAGAATCTGTTGTGTTGATAGGCAAGCTACTGAACTGCAAGCAGCTGCAGCCTTGAGGACAACTGATTATCTGAAAATTGGTGGAAGATAACACATGCTAAATCTAGCGACCTTTCTTGAAAGTCCTCATCAGAGATCTAGAACTCACCTTCACTCTGAATCAGCATTAACTCCCTCAGAGACACTAGTTTGCAGGAGCAAAAATTGTCTGCTTATAATGTGTGCTGAGCAGATGTGAAAAGCATTGAGAGGCAGAAGCAAGGAAGCTTTCTAACAAGGTTCTGTTGCTGAGGGGCACAGCACACTTTAATGTAGAAATTAAAAAATTTCTTGGACTGCTACCAGCTGTTGCCCTGGCAACATGTTATCTCCCTTTGTAACAGCAGTCCTGCTGTTATTAGGATCTAGAGCTGTTGTATATTATGTAGAAGCGTATTGTTGGACATGCATGTGCCACAGCTCGGGAAAGTGTCTGTTGGGAACACTAACATTGTGTGATGCTCGCATTGTTCATGCCGAGGTTCGAACTAAAAGGCCTAATCTAGCTGCAATTTCTTATTTCTAATGAGATTTTTGTAAGTGATTGATCAAGTTTTCCGTGTTGCCTCTGTTGCTTACAAAAAGATGTCTCTGCAAGCTGTGTAACACTCCTTTGTTTGAAAAACAACTAAAGACTTGTGGGCAGATTAATTGAGATGCTATATATACACTTCATGCTGTTCCAGCAATACATTAATTTTAATCAGCAAACTCTGCCAGCCTAGCATGTGCACTATGCTGCTGGAGTATTCATATATAGCAGCAAATCTGTCCCAGGTATGTCAAGTGTAGCTTTGATCTCTAATAAAGACGCTCTAGTTTCCAGGAGCTGTGCTTATCCTATTAACATTTATGTCTGGATTTTGCTTATGCATCACAATGGATCCCTTTAAACCAGGGGACCTAGGAACGCTTCCAAACTTCTCAGGTCAGGTTTGTTCCTTGCCACAACCTGACTCCATATTTAGATGAAATCTGGGTTCACACAACCCTCTTGCTTTTTAACCTTATTTTCCTGAAGAAGAAACCCAGATAGCCTGAAATAAGTATATAAGGAGCCAACCCTCCTTCACACACCTGTCTTTGTTACACCCTGTATTTTTTGTGCAAACAGGTTTAAGAGCTTTCATCTCATTGTTTTCAAGATCTGACCTCTGTTCAGCCCATTCTAGCATCAGGGCTGGGTTCAACCCCTCAGGTCCCAGGGGTTGGTGAATGAAAAGAGGTTGAACAGTGACATAAAAAATTCCTCTGCACAGGGTATAAACTGCATTAGCCTCCCTATAGTACCTTGTTTTTCCTGGTTAATATGTCTCTGTTGATACAGCCATTTCAGTGGTAAAATTATTATGAAATAATTTGAATGTGCAGACTGGTACAATCTGTAGTGTGGGGCCAGCTGTGTTGTGTTGCCTTATTACTGTTCAGCCTAATCTCTTTGTTGGGCAGGTAGGTTGGATCAGTGAAGTTCTAAACTTTAAGCTTAAAACTTAATCTTAAAACTTAAGTTTAAACTTTAAACTTTAAACTTAATCTTAAAGAACTATAGTTCTTTAACTAAAGCAGGGAAGCTGTGTTTTTAGGCTGATGTGGTTTTAGGTATCATTACACCTTCTATTTATCTTCCAGTCTGCCAAAGGGCATCAGCTGTGCTGCTTGGGCAGAGTGAGGAAATGTCATGGTAGATAGAGGTCCCAAGCACGTGTCCTACAAAATGGCATTATGCTGTCCTACAAAATCTAGCATAAATGGCAAAAGACTGATGACAAATCTGACTGAAAGAAAATAATAATTTTGAAATAAGAACAAAAATTACATAGATACTTCAGTAAGAACATAAGGCCTCATTATTCAACCAAGTATAGTCTTCCTAAGATTTTTTTCATGAAAAACAGTTAACATTGCAATGAAAATCTAAAATGAAAGTCTTAAAACCAAAATGTTCCAGAAGATTGTAGTTTCCTTTTACCCCTGCCTTTGGTCCAGTATTACTTCATGTATTTTGCAAGGAAAATCACAAATCCTGGGTATGTAGGACTATGATGGGATATTCCTTATGTAAAATATTTAAGAGTTGGTGGATGAAAATAATTATGCTAACTGGCCTTTACAATCACTTCAAAATTTTCTTCTTATATCCTTGACTTTTCCCACAGGTCTTTTTTGGAAGATGGCTGATAGAAGGCAGCCCATATGTCTTACTGTTTGATTTAGGATCAGCAGCTTGGAATCTGGACAGGTGGAAAAGTGAATTTTGGGATGTCAGCAACATAGGGATCCCTTTTCATGACCAAGAAGCCAACGATGCTGTGATTTTTGGATCATTAACAGCCTGGTTTTTAAAAGAGGTACAGTTTTTAAATCCAGAGATTTTCAAACCTCAGCCTTGTCAGCAGTGCAAAAAAGCTTTGGAATGTGGTTCTTCTCCAGTTTAAAAACTGTGATTTAAAAGAAGTTGATTGCTGATGTAGATCAAATTTGTGTTTACAACTTAATACTTATATGGTCATTTAACTATATTTTTCTGGGAGAATGAAGTGGCGGTGGTGGTCTGCCCTGTGTGAAATCTTCTGTGTCTTTACTGTCACTTTTCTCTCTGTTTCTTCTCACTTTCCTTATTTGTCACCAGATGCTCTTACAAGTAGTATCTCAAACTCCCTTTTTTCTCTCCTATGGTAGTCCAGTTGTCACACTCACAAACTGTCCTTGAAGCCAGTCAAGCCATATCTCAGTGATTAGATACTACCTTGCACAGGGAATATAGACAGACAGAAAGAATGATAGCACTGTGACTTCACATGTCACTCTACCACAGCCTACCTGAAGAAAAGAAGCTTTGTTAATCTGCAGAATCATCTGTCTGTCATAGGGGCTCATGATTTTCTTATCTAAACAAGAGTTTCAAGAGCAGAAGGGCAAGTTAAAAGAAAAAAGAGTGACTGTGCTTGCCAGAGCTCTCCAACACTCTAGAAAGGATACTGTTCTGAGGCACTAGTGAGGCACATGTGCTTCCTGGGCTAAGGATTGGGGCTGATGGGAGTCAAGACACGTGACCACTTAAGATGCTGTACTGCTTTGTCATATGAAAGTAAGCAAGCACACAGGAGAAGTCATGGAAAAAAAAGAGGTTTTGGGGGCTGAGATGATGGGGAGGATGGTGTGTGTTTCATGTATATTCTTTCTAATTATTTTCAGCTTTCCTGTCAGTTTGATGACAAGCCCAATGTAATTGCCCACTTCCATGAGTGGCAGGCAGGAGTGGGTTTAATACTGTCTCGTTCTCAGAAACTTCCTGTTGCCACAATTTTTACTACCCATGCAACTCTGCTAGGGAGATACCTGTGTGCAGCCAATATAGATTTTTACAACAATCTTGACCAGGTAAGAGGCATTTTTCTCATTTCTTTTTTTTTTTTTTTTTTTTTTTTTTTTTTTTTTTTTCCCCAGCTAATTAGCTCCTGGGTCCTTTTCTGTTTACTGTTTACATATATTTTATTTTCTTGTTTTGTGTGATCACTTATGATTGACCCACGGCTGAGTGATGTTTGCACTTCCAGAAAACAAGAAATTGTATTTGTAAGACAATGAGGTGTCTAGGCACGAGTGCCTTTGTGTCATCTAACAGGTCTTAAAGCTCAGTGAAGTCTAGAATACTTGCACTACTCTCAGATTTGCACCACAGAATACTGAAACTCATTCAGATTCCAGGCAAGTCAATGCCTTAGTTCAATCCACTGATGTATGGAGTAATATTGCAGCAGTATGGGATTGCCAGAAGAGATTCTTAACCTTCTTTTCAGTGATTTGGGACAGTTTTCAAAAGGAGGGGGAGAGTTACAGGCCCAGACATCACTCCAAGTCAAAAGAATCTTGTCCTTAAGAAGCTCCCCCTTTCTGTTCAGGAAAGGCATCCATTGTTTGAGCTGATTGCTATGGTTTGGGAGTTACTGTTAGCTGCATGAGTAACCAGTGAACGTAAAATCCATTAATCTGTAATCATGATCTGGCACTTCACGTGCAGCCTCACAGTACTCTGTCTTAATGAAAGGCAGTAGAAAAGATAGCCAGTAGCCATCTTCTTGCTGAATTACCCTGGAATTCCATGAAGTGGTGGGTTTTTTTCTTCCCTAGCCTACTTCTTAATTCTTGCAAGTCATAATAAGCCCTTCTATTTTCAAGCTTTTCAAGTTAGGCTTAATTTGTAACTGGCAAATGTAGGAAGTATTTTCTGAGTTCAAAAGACCCACATCTGTTTCTTGGGATTTCTGTAAACCAAATGGTTTTGGTTCTTACTGTGGTCTTTTCACTCAGAGTATAACACAAACCAATGTTTTAAGGACCTTTAAGTGTCCTTAGTACTGCCTTCAGCAGAGGTACATTACATGATCTGGGATTTCTAATATGGTTATGGAGAAGGTGAATATAAGAGATTTTTTCATTCCAGCACTTATTGAGGGTAGAGGTAATTAAAAGGCTAAAACAACTGCCTTATTCCCTGTCCTTGGCTAAAATCAACAAAAAAAAATTACTCAGTTGGTAATTTTCAGTTGGATGTTTGAAGCTTGACACACTGTAGAACAATGTCTTCCAGAGGTAGGTTGTTCTTTCCCACCAAAGACAATTACTGCATCTACTAAACACACTAAGTGTAGAAGACTGTCCATTCATTTACCCATATGCATAAAGGTTGCAGCATTGTAATGTGTAAGGCGGAATTCTCTCTGCTCAGTATGAGGTAACTAACATAGGTGGTTTCTCCTCCTAGGCTCCCTGTATCATTAGTGGAGTTATACTGGCCTATCCTCAGTCAGTGTAAGGCAAACATCCTCAGATTGCCATCTGAAAGATCTGTCTCCATCTATCACCTAGGAAAACTAGTCTCCTAAATTAGGTATGTTTGTTAGGTGCATTAATGAGGCAGCATGAATAACCCAGTCATGCTGTCAGACCCAAGTTTGAGGACTCTAGACACTCCTACTCCCTCATATTCTCCTTATGTTTATACATACAAAATGCAGCTTTAAAGTCACATTAAATTATTTTTCTCTGGACAGAGCTGGATTGAAAGAACTAAAACCATGCAATTTCAGGTTTAACACTTGAGAAAGTGGGAACTCTTCAGTGGGAATTTTATTCATTTACCCTTGCATTCTTACACATAATTTGTTAGTAATGAAGCCATAGTAAGTAAAAAAAAAAGGGGGGGGGGGGCATTTAAAATGAGAAATTAGGGTTAAAAAAAAGGAATGCTGATTGTTTTATAAAGTGATGCTAAAATTACTATGTCAGAGCTTCACCTTCCTTTTGTAAAGAAAATTTTTAAACAGTTTTTGTTTGTTTTGTATTCTGGTTAATTTGGTGAGCTACAAGTAGTCTGGCAAAATAGTCTGCTTTTCTGAAAAGCACTTTTTTTTTTCCCTTCATGATAACTTTGAGGGCCTCACTCCTGTCTTTGTACTCAAAAGAAAAAGTAACAATCTTGCATCTGACCAGACTCACAGATTTTAATACATTTATAATCTAGTCACAATATTAATATAATTTTTACTGTTCACACATGACATGGCCAACTTTATGCGATAAGGTATTGTCCATCCTTCTGCAAAGCTTCACAAATCCCATTAGTAACTATCAGCTATGTCATAAATACAGAAATTTCTATTCAGAATTTATTCTGAGAATATATGGAATGAAACATATGTATCAGTTTAGAGTACTACTATAAACTGCTGTAAATAATACTTAAGGGAAGAAACTTGTGGATTTCTAGACCATAATGCTTTATGCCCTCTGTGGAGAGATTGATGTTTAAAGGTACTAATAGAGGAAATGATGCCAAACTGCTGTACTACTGTTTAACATGCTTATAGGGTGCTAAAGCTCTTCCTGACAAAGTTAACTTCTAGTAAGAGATCAGATAACTTAATGAGGGCTCCTTTGGTTGTAAAAAGGTCAACCTGGCCCAAAAGTCAGTTGAGAAACAGGAGAGGGTGATCTAGAGTACAGTAATTAGAGATAGCAAAGTCTTCAGAGGCTATTCTTGTTGCTGTCTTCTACTAGTAAACTATTAAGGTCAAACAAGCAATTTGTCCAGTGAAGAAGATTCTCCAGGGCTTCCTAATGTTTAATCTTTGAATGAGACAATATCTTTTAAGGTTGTGTCATCCCCTCCCACCCCTAAGTATAATAGTTGTTTTTTCTGTTTCAGTTCTGTTGCATAATTTTCTTCCTTTAAAGAATAATAATAATTGACTTTAAGTTCTCACTTTTGATCAGCGTTTCATGGTTAGAGCACAATTTCCACCAGCTTTAAGCAGAGCAGCTGAGATAGGTAGGAAAGATGCAACTGTAGTATGTGCTGTGTCAGATACCACAGAAAAATTATTGCAGCTCAAAAGGAAGGGGTATGGCCTAATTGTGCCTAGAGACAATCAGGCATGTACAGGAGTACAGAGAAAAGAGGAAACCTCATGTTCCCTTTTCTAGTCCACAACACAGTCTACAAAAAAATGGCTTAGAACCCCTACAAGAGAGAGCACTAGTTAGCCCCCTGAGGCCAAATGCTTTTCTGCAATGTTGAAGCATTTAACAATGGGATCCACAGGCAAAATCATGACATGATTGTTTCATGACATATGAAAGATATTTACCTGGAATCATCACAGTCCTTTCTCTCTCTCCTTTCACAGTGGCCTCCCTGGGTGTGTGTGACCAGTGTGTTGTTACTCACTGTAATATTTCCTGTTAGCCCTGTAACACACTCTGTCAACACTGTCCATCAGCCCTGCCTGCTCTGCACACGCACACACACGTGTGCACATGCCCACACAGTGAGATACACTTCCACTTCGGTGTTGACCCACCCCTGTAGATAAGCAGCACCAGAAGATATGAGATGAGTTGAAAGATCTCTTTTTAAAATATAAAGGATTATCAAGATGTTCTTTCTTTCTCTGGATTTTGGAGTGGAAAATACCAACTTTCTAGCAAAGCTAATAGGTGCCAGTTGACACAAGTATAGAAGGTAGAAATGTATTCTCTGAAGTAAGCCAGTGAGGTCAGTAGCTTTAGACCAGAGAAGACTTTGGCCCAAATCTCAACCTATTTGGAGTGAATGTCAATATCAGTGATCAGGCAAAGGGCTGTTCAGTGCAGGGTGGCTGACGTTTTCTCCATCACTTCTATGAACAAAGAACTCAAGTCACCAGACCCTGTCAGGTGATAAAACTGGAAGTGAAGGCTCTATATGGTCTTCTCATAGTCCTCAGAAACACTGGATCTGTGAAAATGTGACCTTTGACCTTACTAGTCTTCTGGGGAAAAGGTAAGAATGCTTTAGGGAAGGGTTGCCACACTGTGATACGATTCTTTATGGACTTCCTAAGTCACCTAGAGGCCAGAACTATAGGTTACCAAAATTCTTTGTTTCATGAGCTTAAGGCACATGTCACTCTGTAAGCAGTAAAAGGACGTTTTCTGGGGGACTGAAAACCCAGTCAACATAGCAGATAAGAGCTGTAGATCCCTGGAAGATAGGAGAGTGCACTTTGGATGTAAGACTGTAATGTTGTCTGACTCCTGACTTCTTACTCAACCATGAGATTATAAAATTCTTATATTCTTACAGTCTTAACTCAGTTAATCCGGACTGGGAGAAATTTAGCTGTCTCTGCTAGAGTGGAAACCTGGGTGATAAACCCTCAGCAGTGTGTACAGGATCATAGTGCACACCAGAAGTAACACTGTTGTGTCCTCAGCAGCATGTAACAAACAACACATGGGCCTATGTCTGACCTAAGGAACCCTGAGGCAATAACCATATAACAACTGTTCAGTGTACGTTTTAGTTCCTAGATTCACATTTAAATCACTCTGATACTGGAAGAAGGAAGAGAGGGAAAACAAAAAGAACGAAACAGAAGGTGGCTTGCATGGTAAGTGGTAGTGGATGATATTTTTATCTACTTTCAGGCATCTGAAGAACCATGTGTAAACAGCTGGGTCAGGGACTGCTAACCCTACCTATAGGTTACTGGCTTGGACTCTTCCACTTTCTAGTTTCAGTAACAAGCCAGATATATTATGATCTTAATTCACAACAGAGATATTATCATAGACTTATCTATGCTAAAGAAGTTTTGTACGTCTAAGTAGTCCAACCGGCAACGCTTTTATTCCCTATTGTCTCCATGTCCAGTGTAGCATTTACACTGGTGAGAGTAAGGTTGTGGTTGTTGCTAAAATAAACTGAATGAAAATAGCTAATCCGGGAAGTAGGAAGTTATGTGAAAAAAGTTCTGAGCCTGTGGAGCTTTTTTCTCTTCAGGAGGAACTGATTTCTCAGCTGAAGATCAAGAATATTGATATTTTATTGTTTTCTCCATTCTTTAGGGGAACTGTCTTATTTAGGGATTTTTTTGGTTGTTTGAGGTTTTTTCTGGCCTTATTTCACCACTCCAGGATTTTAATTAGATGAACGCCTTTCATAAATTGACTGAGAGACACTGATGATCCAGGCAAGTTCATAAGTGAATTGACAGCTGTATCGGGAACAGTATTTTTGGCAAATGATCTATCCTGGAATTTCATCTGAGAGGTGACCATCTGAATTTATTTTGTGGACCACTGGCTTGGCATAATGGAGAAGCTTGTAGGCTTCAGCCTTGATGCTTCTTACTAAAAAACCACCTTGAGTTACAATGGAAAAAGTGCTCTAAGGAGAAGAAAAAAAATTAGTCTCATTCTCCATTGCCCTTTTCCTTATATAAAGTTGCCTTGCCAATGTGTAACACTTTTATTTACACCTAGCACCATTTTACATTCAGCTCATACAAGTGCAGCTGAAACTAGTTTGCAAAATCATTGAAGAATTCTATCCCAAGAAGTCTAAAAGGAAAAGTACTAAAAATCACAATGAAAATGAATAGTCAAGAGCTTTTATGCTGACAATATAGGAGCACAAGCTCTCTCCACTTAGTACAGTACTATCATGGCTGTTGCTGAACTCACTGTTAATTCAAAGCTGACCTGCTTTGTTAGTAGAGCAGCTAATGGAAATCAGACTTAATCCAGGAAGTGTAATTTCATTCTTTTTTGGCATGGCAGAGCTATACCAGAATGAAAGTTCTATTTGCGCAAGCTAACAATCAATGGGAGTAAAGTTTGAGATAAACTAGACTTTAAAAAAAAGAATTGTTATATAATTCAGACAATGGCAGTCAGTGATTATGCTAGAAGTGAAGATCTTTCCATTCTACCTTTTGGTAGATAAGGTTTTCGAACTTCAGGCCCATCTCTGACTGTTCCTGATTCTACTGCAGAATTGCCTGTGAACTTGAGTGTGCCACTGGTTTTAAAGACCAGAAGAGATCATGTCATTCTCTGCCTAAAATCCTCAGCTAAAAATTCATGTATCAAACCTATAACTTTTATCTGAGACACTAACTACTTATGAAAATGCTCTTCACTCTTGAGTAAGGTTCAAATGGTGAGGGGAATCTGTATTATTTACACAAAGGTGTGACAAATTCATTCTTTATCAAAAAAACCTCGTATTTTAATTCCAGTTTGATTTTGTCATGGTTTAACTTCCATTGGCTTGCATCATACTTTTTTTTTTTTTTTTTTTTTTTACTATATGAAAGCATAGTCTAGTACCAGTACCTAGAGATGGTATGCAGTCTGTGACAAATAATCTATCTGTCTTTTTCGGATAAGTATTTACTTGGCTAGTATAGTCTTTCCTCCTTTCCACTCTCAAATCATTCTTTTTGTGCTCTTGTAAATCCTTTGCAATTTGTCTTTATCATTTTGAAGTAGGAATATCTGATTTGGATTTATTAATTCAGTGACTGTTCACTGTTTCCAAGAGAAACAAAACACCAGTATCGCAGAATTGCTTGATATTCTCTTCTTTTTGCATTCAAAGATCATCTTAGCTGTCTTAAATAGAATGTTGTGCTGGGAGGTTCAGTAATTGCCTACTGTGCCCCCTAACATGTTAAATTTTAAGACATGAATGAAATGTTATGCTAATCACATGGATCCATTGAAAGGACAGAAAAGAGCTGAAATTCTTCCTCAGAATTGCACTGCACCAAATGCAAGTTTTACTCCAAAGCATTATGCCTGTGAAACATTCTCTGTTTTGCTTTGAAATTAGAGTGGCCTTATAAGGAAGGCGTTTTTCCCTCGAATCCTTGCTATCATGTAAATTCTGATAATCTGCTTGGTTTCTAACGGTCAGAGTAGGAGGGAATCCTCACTGGGAGCAGCAGTGGAATATTTACAGGGAAGTGATATTGAAGTTGTCTTTAAAAGTTACTGAGGGAAGAAACGGTTGGACTCAATGATCTTAAGAGTCTTTTCCAACCTAAATGATTCTATAAACAGTTAATCTGGTTTAGATCTGTTTTTCTATTGTTGCAGCTTTCATTTGTGGCTTTGCTAGTATTCCCATTTGCTGATAACAGCAAACAAACAAAAGTAAGCATGATGCACTTCACAGATACTTTGCTTTCCTCTCCCTGAATGTGAACATCTTTCACAGGTGCCTGAGCTAGGGTGGACAAGCATGCAGACAGCAGAGCCAATTGTGGAGCAGAAACATTTTGGGGGTGGGGGTTTGGGGGTGAAGAGCAAACTAGCTGCACTGTTGTTCTGCTTCATTTAGGTATATTTGGCTCAATACAGTGCCATGCTCCATGTTGCCTCTAATTCTGGAGCTGATACTGTCACAGAAACCTCAGCTGTCTTTGCACAGTACTGTGTGAACTAAATTTGTCTCCTGCACTGTCTCATTAAGTTCCATTTAATCTGTCCTTCAACTTGTCTGAGGCTTATTTTCTGAAGTCACTCATCTAGCCTGCTTAGAATTGCACAATGAGGTTTCTTACTCCACACTGTGAGGTCAACGGTCAAGATCTTGCTTTACTGATTGGTGGAGAAAACTCCTGGAGAGTGAAAGCAAAAGAAATGTGGAACTCTGTGACCTCAGATTATACTTGCTAATAGACATGGAATTGTGTAGCTTTGAAAAAGTGTGCCAGAAGTCATGCAAGCATATGTCAAATATAATCTTTCCCATTTCGAGAAGATAAAAAAAGAATAGCAATCAAGAAATAAACATCAGTATGTGTATGTGTTAAATGTGTAAAATGCTTTCATGCACTCAAAGAAATAAAAGCTAGCGAGAAATAAGCCATAGTGCTTTGAACAGTCCTTTTATGAACTTTTCTCCCAGTAGTGTTGGAGGGAGTGTTTATCTACAGTTAGTGAACATGTCCCAAATTTAGTTTTTAATTACATCTTCTGATTGAACCCATTCTTGGTGCGAAAGGGAAATAGAACAAAAACTTTTTAAAGTTTGTCCAGATATTTGTTTGCTAGCAATTTAAAAATTATTTTTAATACAAAGTCAGATGTATTTGAAAAAAGTTGCACAGTTTTGACTGTGCAGGGGTACCGCACCCCATCTGTGTGTTTGCCCAGCATGCTAAAGAACTGCCCAATTTTGTATCTTTGATACAAGGTACAATGGATGATTGAACAAAGGATGGTTGAACAATCATAATGATTTCTGGTGTTGTTATTGTTCAATATGCAGCTTCCTACTTTGTTTACAACAGGCAATTAAGATTTCTGCTCTGAAGATCATATCAGTGGTTTTCTTAAGAGCTGTTTTGCAGCATTCATTAGTGGTATCTGGATGCTCCAGAAACATTAGCTAATTAGTTTAGCACACTCATATGAGGGGAGATAGCTACATCATGCACATTTTTCTAGGGAAGCTTTTATTGGAGTTAGCAGTGCCTAGTCCTTTATAACTTCAGAGCATAGTCCTTGAATTTAAGACATAGATGTAAATACTCAACAATTCTTTTGTATTTCATGCACCAAAATTCTCATGGGAAACACGGAAAGTACGATAGATGATGATACAACTGGAAAATGGTATCATAATATTTAGCATATTGTGTTAAAGCGTATTTCCTAGCTTTTCTAAAAATCTCTTCAGCAAACTTAGAAACTCTTGACATACAGGATCATCAATACCAAAATAAAGTATCTAGTTTCTCTAGACCTTTTCCACTGAGATTTTTCAAGACTCTTTTTGGTTACATTAGGGTGGTATTTTAAACTAATACAGTGGAAGCTGCTTTTGCACCACCAGTGTAGCACCACTGCAAAATTAGAGTGCTCAGTGGTTAAAAGCACTTGTTTCTTAGAAAAAAAATTGTAAGATATCTGTATACCTAAGTAAAAATAAAGAATTATTTGCTTAAATCTTGTTCCCTGAAATGGTTCACATTTGCTGGAATTTCTTAAAATATGTTCTCTACCAACCTTAAACATGTACTCAGCATAAAAAGACACAGTCTAATTACCTTTACTTCTGACTAAGTTCTGAAGTCCTAAAAGCAACTAGCTGTGGCAAAGGTCGGGTAGTCCTAACTGTAGAAAGTGCTGTCTGCCCAGCCTATAATAATGATTAAATCTATTATGGTCGATGAAGTTAGAGTCAAATGCAAATCAGGCTGTGCACCTAGTATTAGACAGTGATAATGACAGAGCTAATTGAAAGTCAATGTCACTTTCCACATAACTCACACAGTCAATTTGTGTTATTTGTTTGTCCATGCTGTTAACCTCAGGAGGTCAACACTTCTGTTCCCAGAAGTGAAGTCCCAGACATGAAACATCATGTAAGACTAAGAGGATTGTAATTTAATTGTAATGATTTACACCCCATTAGCATTATTCTTTTATAGACTGCATTGTAGCGATTCTGCAGCGGATGTTTGAACCTCTGAGCATGGGTTCAGTGGGTATTGTGGATTTTCTTCCCATCAGGACAATGTAAGCTCAAGTAAAAGAAGGGGTAGCTGCAAGGTTTAAAGGTGATTTAGAAATATGTTGGTATTTGGGATGGTCTTATCTAGCAGTTTAATTGACATCTGCCTCTAAAAATTAATGAAGTTCAGATTGAAGTAAAAGGAGCAGCAAATAAGAGTGGTGGAGTTGGAGGAAGAAGATCTCTGAGCATCAGAAAATATCTCTTTTTTTTTTTTTTTTTTTTTTGTTCCCTCAGGATTTGTGACTGAGTCTTTACATCCTACCTCTCCCACACAACTCCATTGCTCACTTGCCTAAACGTAGCTCCCACCATGCTACCCAGTCCCCAAGTTCTCTCCTTATCCCCATTCCTTTTTAATTCTCTCCCTTTATATCTTCAGTTACCAGCAACTTTCCTGCTCTCTCAAATTTCCCAACAAGCCCAGGCAAGATTCAGCATGACTTTTGCCAGCCAGCAGGCCAAATAACACAAATCCTTACCTTTCACAGGATCATTAATGTAGGTCTTGTTCCACTGCAGAGCTGCCATTTTTTCACAAATGTGGGAACTGAGACCTCTCTTGCTCCTTCAGACTCTTTGAAGTTGATAAAATGGTTCAAAAAACAGAAAGACAAGACAACAGCATAATCATATGGTTCTTTTTTCTTGGGGAAATCGAGTTTAACACAAGATACCATCTTTGTAGTGTTATAATCAGACAAAGCCAATTTTTATAAAAATATATTTTTTTATTTGGGTTCAATCAATTTAGGGTGGGAAGCAATAGGCAAAGCAGCACTGGGTGCATGGAGAGCAGCAACTCTGCCACACACACACCGAGTTCCAAAAAGCAGCGTTTTTTATACTCTTGTGCCATTGTCTTTAACCAGTCTCCTCCCGTCAGATAGTTGTCCTGCTCTTTTCCATTGGTCATTTGGGTTGCTGGGGTGCGTGTCCTCCTCCTATTGGGTCTGTTGAAAGTCTCGAAGCCTTGGTCTCCTGGCGCGCTTTTCTCCTATTGGATCTTTTAAAAGCCTCATGATCTCATCCTTTTGGCGGGCTTTTCTTCAAACAGCAGTTACATGTCAGCTCTAGGTGGGGTTTCTGAGACACGGTTACATTGTTCCAATCCGAATGGCCCACTTTACATTTAATTGTTTAACATTTACAGATCATTCAAGTGTACCTACCCGCCTTGCCCAGCCTAGCAAATAAGTTACGATAGTTTATTACAGCACCCGCCTTGCTTAACTTAGCAAATTAGTTACCATAGTTTATTACAGTAGTAATGTCTAATGAGCATATCACACAGGTGTCTTTTCTGTTTGTTTTATTATTTAACAGTTTGACATTGACAAGGAAGCAGGAGAGAGACAGATTTACCATCGATACTGTATGGAACGGGCATCTGTACATTGTGCCCATGTGTTCACTACAGTTTCACAGATAACAGCTATAGAAGCAGAACATATGCTTAAAAGAAATCCTGGTAAGACCTGAATTGTTTTCTTACTATATTTCCTCTGAGTATCTTAATTTCCTCAGACTGAATGAAAATAATTAGAGACAGGTATACAAACATGAAGAACAAGAACACATGCATAGGTATGTCTGTCTACACCACAGGGAATAACCAATTTTCAAAAGAAAAGTGCAGGTTAATATCACTTGAAACACATTCTAGTAGCATGTGTAATCTAGAAGAAATCAAGTTCAGCACCATCTAAGAACTGCTTTCAGTATCATTTCAGGAGAGCATTAGTTTAACTCCATGGATGTTAGACTTTCTCTGCAAGGGCATCTCAGCTTCAGTAGTTTTGTCTATAGCAGAGTTTCCAGTGGTGGTAATGTACGCAGGCCAACTGACAAAAGCAGAAGCTGGAATGTTTGTAATACATTTCACCAGCTTTTAGAGTGTGAGTGCTTTGCTAGAGATGAGTTATATATTCTTTTAGAAATGCAACAAAAAGTTTCATATGCAAAACAGAATGTTAGATAAGTTTTGCTTTCCAGTGCTAATGCTCCTTTTCTTTACTTAATATTGAAAATTAACATTGAAAGAGATGAGAAGGCAAAAAACAAACTGTAAATCAATAAAGTTCATTTCCCTGTATCTCTCACAGATTGGAGCAGCAGTGTGGTTGTGGTCATCACAATCTGGGGACCTAACCATGATAAGTTTCATAAATAGATATAATATTAGACCAACCAGTACAGTTTGAAAAAATAGTTGAGGTATGTACCCAACATGTTGTCTGATTCTCGCCTTTGTATTAGTCTCATAAAATATGGAACTTGCCAACAAACCTTGTCATGTTCCGTGCATGGAGTTTGAATAAGGTCATGGTCCCAGTTTCATGTGTCATTAAAGTTCTCTTTAAATCAGTACAGTACTTTATAAGGACAAGCCACAATACTCCATCTGCAGGTAAGCATCATGGGGGAAAATCTGCACAACAATTTTGAGACAATTTTTCAGTGTTCGCATCTGAGTTGGTTATTTTAAGTATAGCAATGCTCAGATGACTTCGGGTTTTTTTGGTTTGCTTATTCTTTGTAGATTTTTTTTGAGATGAATTGCAGTGCTAATTATAGTTGGGACTGTTAACTTCAATGCTTAAGCCACATCATGATAATCAGGATAAAAGAGCTGTCCACTGGATCTTTTGCCTTGTTCATGACTAATTGTCAATAGGATGATGAACTTAGAAGATTTTTCTTTTTTATTTTAAACATGACAGCTGTGTCTTAAAAGTAATTTAAGTGTTCAGTCATCTAATCTGGGATATCTCTGAAAGGTCTTGGTTTTTAACAAGTGCAGAGCACTTGACTTCTGAAAATCATACTTCTGAAGTTGTTTTATATTGGCATGAAGCTTCTCACCACAGCAGCTACTCTTGAAAACATAGTTTATGTAGTGGGATTTTAGGAGACTGAAATGAGTCTGAATCCAGTTTAATTTGGGAGAGACCTGCAGACTGCTTACAGATAGAACATCAGTTGAAGCTGAAGAGAATTCCATGCAGAGATTCACAGGCCTGAGCTTTTTCGATTATTCTTGCAACTCTGAAGAAACTGAGTAAATATGTTTCATGTTTGGGTTAAAAAATTCTTGACACATACCATGCTTCATGTTGACAGAGCTAGAAAAAAATTCAATAGCAATTGGTACCCCATATCCTAGGAGACAGTTATAGGTGGAAAAGGTGTTCTGATGGGAATAAGTACTTTAATAGTTTCTTTGAATCTTAGACCACAAATAAACTATGTAAGAATCTATTCTCACACTATTTATTCTCTCTGAAGTTGTGAAATGCACATAGGCATTGGTTGTTGGTTCAGAAAAGTCAGCAGTCCTTCAGTAGATCATTAAGCCTGAATTCTGCAAAGGAATGTGAATACTGAAAGAATGTGTGCACTTCTTGACCCACTTAAAAAAAAACAACAACCTTTTAAAAGGGGAAGGCGGAATTGGCACAATTAACTTTTATTTGCATTTGAATTTATTGAGAGGTAACCTTTGTAACAAAGCTGTTAAGTCAGTGTAACTGAGGAAATGTGCTAAGTAGAGCAGTTTATTAGCTTATTTAATTAACATTAAACTTGGATTCAAATTTAAATTATAAATGTCATTACTTGGAAAAGCTCCTTTAAAATTCAGTAGACATGATTGCATAGAGAGCTTTTGCAACAGGACAAAGGCTGATTTGCCAGTCTGAACCTGGCAGAATGGCTGCTTGCATTACACTGATTTCAATTGCTGCTGTCGTTATTTGATCAGTAATTTATCAAACCATATTTGTCGAACTTGAATATCTAATGTTGAACCTGTTTTCTTCGATGTATCATGCAAGATTCTGTCAGTGATCATAAATTATATTCCTGTGATTTGAAAACTGATATTATGGGATTTCTAATATTTTCATTCAGGTACGAAACACATTTCTTATTAGCAGTAGAGAAGACTTTGAATCAGAATTCCAAGAGACTTAGGTATTGGTTAAGATTTATATCAAGACTTCATAGCTGTACATATTTGATCAAAATCATAGAAGCAAACTCTGAAAAAGTATGATTCAAGCCTGAATCTTAATGACTTAATTAACAGAAAACATCACACTGTGCTATTATTACTTAAATCAATACCAGCTTCTTTCCTATAAATACAGAAGTCAGAGCATTCTGGTGTGACCTACCTGGGACAATTTTAAAATAGAAATGTCATTAATTCATTAAACAGCATTTAAAATAGGAATTAAGCTCTTTTTCATCACTTCTTCCCTAGAGCAAGGGCACATTGCCTCACATGTATTCAAAATATTATTGTATGTTAAGCAGAAATAGTGAACTGGGTGCTTTGGGCCACCGCATCTGTTCTGTATCTCAAAGGCTTAAATAAGAGATGGATTGAGCCCCAGTCCTGATGAAAGGGTAAATGAATCTGCAGTTGAATTGAAGAACATGGGAGGGAGTTATATACAGGCTGCTGAGAATGGGTGAGGGTGTCCAAAACTCCCTGATAAATAAATACGAGAGAGTGTATGGAAACTGGCCAGAAATACCCAGTCAAGGATTCTTACTTTATTGGGAAGAGCTTGAAATTATTGCAGTCTCAAAGCTATGTGCTGCATGATCCAGTTCTATGCTGAACAAGAAGCAGGTCAGAAGAAGAAGATATGTTGTTGGTAAAGACAAAGAGAAATGCAGGGTGTTTCTGCTCTGTTGAGCCCCCACTCATATGAGGCCACATAGGTCTTTTTTTCAGAGCAATTGCTAGTGCTGGGCAATAGAAGATAAGAGCACAAGTTTTATTGCCAAGCCCACCAAGATTCCTTTCTTGTCACTAAGAACCAAATCCTAAGTACATAACAAATAGATTTCCTGGTAAAGACTGGTCTTTAGTTTCAAATGTGGTATTTCAAGACAGAGCCATCAAAATTTCTGGTATTTAATGGGTACTAATAAAGGTTATATTTTTATCTACTGCTGTTTAACCTGGAGAGCCTCAAAACACTTTACAAGATAAAGATTAATCAGAGATGACTTACCTGGCAGGGAAATACATATACTGCTAAAGTAAACTGTAAATTTCAAGGATGTCATTAAAAATGGCTGTGGCATTTGCATGAAAAATGTCAGGCAAGTATACTGGACAGCATATGGAAAACAGATTGTACTTATTTTGAGATCATCTTGACATGAAATCAACGAAAGGAGCCACAGATGTTTTAAAGACATTTCCATAAGTCTCCCCAGAAATGAGACAGTTTTGTGTTAGGTCAGATGCTTAATGCTAGACATGCAAACCTCTGCTTTTGTGGGAAGGGATGGGAAACCCTGAATGTCAGACAGCCTTGACCAAAAGACCACAATAGAAGTAATGTTCAAGTCCTGCATTGGTGGCAAACAAGAGACTGTAGTCCTATCAGTAGACCCTCATGTATGGGGGGAGTTAAGCATGTGCACTGAGATCAGAGAGATGCTGTTTTTTATTTGCCTGAACCATGTGTGGTAGGGAATGAGATCTTGCTGAATGTCCTTTGGAAGATGCTTAGAACGTTTAAAATTACTACAATTAATGGTTGTGGTTACTAGACACCTGATGACACTTGCCAGGAAAACAAGTGTGAGTTGGCACCAATGCATCCTCTAATAATTAGTGCTTCTTGCATCTTTGTAGAAGCTGGTATCATAAATGAGAATAGGTCTGTTTAAGTCAGTTGTGTTACTATGATATACATCTTCTGAGGAACTGGCCTCCCCTTTCATTTCCATACATGGCTTTCATGGTTAACTCAAAGAAAAGAAAATGGCATTCTTTCCATTTACTTCAACTAGAGTTAGGGCAAGCGCTTAAACAGCTGCTGTGCTCTACCAGAAAGGTGAAAAGTGACTGAATTTCAGTGTTGGTTGGAAAAAGCTATGTTTATCCTTAGAACTGTTTATATCCTATAACTCTACCTTAGAAGATACCGGAAATAATCAGATTTTAATTGTAAGATGCTTCGGAATCTTTGAGAAGAGCAGCCATAAAAGTGTAAAGCGTACTATTCTGTGGCAATTTTTAGGAGAAATCCAACAGATTACTGAAAGGTGATCTTTTCAAAAAATTGTCTTATATTCTCCCTTTTCTGATAAATCCTCAGAAGTCTTGACAGAACAGAGGTGTCTTGTGCCATGCAGTAAACAAGTGCATAGTACAACACAGTTTCTGCTTTCAAGAGCTTTCAATCTATGGTTCTAATGAAGGCAACAGTGATATCAAGAATAAAGAGGTAAAGGGCATATTGCACAAAAAACATATGGCTAACTGGAGACAATACATAAGTCTTGAGACAATAAAAGGGCATGGGGAGACCTCACTGTTCAGCAGGATCTGTGCTAATGTTCAGTACAGTTCAAAATGGTACAAAGCCACTTCAGTACGATAGACAGTGGAGTGCCACATGCAGTAGCTTTGTGGAGTAAGCTGGTGGAGGAGAACGTTGTGTTAGACAGTGCTGTTCCCTATCCATGAGTAGTAAGAGTACATAACCTGTTCACATACTAACAACTGAAAGACACATTGGTTCTTCACTTAAAGATTTCTCTGACTCTGAAGATGTCTACCTCTGCCTTTTCTCTGCTTTTCCAGATGTTGTCACCCCAAATGGCTTGAACATTAAGAAATTTTCAGCAATGCATGAGTTTCAGAATTTGCATTCCATGTACAAGGCTAGGATCCAAGAGTTCATTCGAGGTCATTTCTATGGGTATGATTTTACTTTTCAAAAATTAGCAATGGTTGTCCAAAACTATTTAAAGCAAGAACCAAAGCAGGAAGAGTACTTTATAGAGGAGAAGAAATGTTACCAGCTTATTTGAATGTCTGGGATTTCTCAGTCAGAAGCCAAAGGAATTTTAGACACCAGTTCTAACTCTGCTTAACAGATTGTGGTATCAGGTCTTGACTTTTTCACTATTTACCCAAGATGCAGTCTATTAGATTGAGATAGTCATCTTAAGTTAAAGAACAGCAGAAAAGCCTCCCTTTTGTAATTTTCTTGGGTTAATAAATTCCTCTAGAGTAGAAAACTCTTGTGTATTTGATTATATGTTGAGAAATACTTTGTCCTTGTCTGTTTGCTTGGTTTCAGCCACCTTGACTTCAGTCTTGAGAAGACCTTATTTTTCTTCATTGCTGGGAGATATGAATTCTCCAACAAAGGAGCTGATATGTTTCTAGAAGCCTTATCAAGATTAAACTTTTTGCTGAGGGTAAGAAAGCTTCTGCAAATGAATGAAACATAGAGTTTATGCTCAAACTTCTTATACCATGGAAGTCACCTGCAAGAATTTCCATGCCATATTCTGGTTTATAGAACAATAATTATGGGATATTCCAAGTTTTCATAAAGTTCTCTCCCTGAATCATCACAGTATATAACAATCTCAGGCTGCTTAAAAAAATTGATTACATGGTTCAGGAAATTAATCCATGGCTACCTCCCTTGTGTTTCAAGAAAAATACTGAAATCATGAATTGATAATTTACCCAGAGAGTTTACATATCAGAAGGCAAATAAAAATAATACTTTAATGGTGTAATTTAAAAGTATCTTTTTAGGCAAATTGCTTATTCCATTAAGACCTGACCATGCTCTTTTAAATCTTTGAGTACCATTATCACATTGGATGGGAATCTTGCAGTAAAATTCGGTGTGGCAGTGGCCTGATGAATAAGCATGGGGAAGCCTCTTACTCCTCCATGCTTCTGCTTCCCCAGGTAAAAAAATGAGTGCAATATTTCTAAATGGCTTTATGAAGTACTTTAATGAAGATAAGACCTAGGCCTTGTCATGATCAAAGAGCAGAGCACTTACCACCTACAAATGAGGTCACTGAAAACTTCTCCACATGTGTCTCAAAGACCGATACATTTAAATTAAAAAAATATGCTAGTCAGTTTTCAGTCATCTAGCAAGGATCAACTGGCTATTGTCCTGCACTTTCTCTTTTGTACCTTATGATTTAAATGATATGGAAAATCTGGATAAAAATCTTGATACTATGTTGTCAGCAGGGCTGAAAAAATAATAATTTCCAAAGCCCTAAATACACTTGTTCTACCACCACCAGTTCTTAATACACCATTAGATCCTGTGAAATTTCTGGAAATATTTAATCCATTCACTCACACAACAGGTTACCTCACATAACTTAAGTATTTCTTCCACAGCTTTGTCAAACAGCTGACGTCTATTGTTTGGCAATGCTGTGCAATCTCAGGTACCTGTTAGTGGCTTTTACATAGCTATTAACTATGAATGCTGGTAATGTGGAAGGGCTTATGTGGTAAGAGGGAAAGAATTGCTTGAGCAATGATTGCAGCAATCTCTTATTGTATCTAGTGATTTATATGACATCAATGACAAGCTAGGCTGATGGATAGTCCAAGGAAACTGAGGCTAGTTTTCCAAAGCTCTCTAGAACAGTGTAATAGGAATTTCTTCTCCCATAAGATGAGCCTGGCTTTATTGCATTACTGTTCCAATATGCATGTCAGCATCTGGTTAGCTATTCAAAGAACACCTGCTCTGTAATTATTTCAAGAAGTAATTCCATTGGGAACAGCAGAATACCTGTACTACTGGTGAATCTGAGAATGACAGTGCTTCTTATACAAGTCCCAGTGGTGTGTCTGAACCTAAAAAATACATAGCAATGGAATTATTTTATTTTATAGAGTCCTTTTCCTTTGCTACTTGAAAACCTTACTAACATTATGGAAATAAAATAAGAATGGTGGGACAGGTTTTTAATACACACTGAGATATCATAGCATGATGGACTTTGAGCCTGCCTTGAAGAGGGGGAAGGGAAGAATCTTAAAATGATAGATGACTCCCATAGGTTGTTTTATACTATACATTTCCCTGTACCTCAGTCTTAAAGAATGCATGTTAATAGCATGTTTATGTGTCTAAAGTTTAGAATTGAGGCAATTCAAAATATTTTACAGCTCTGAACAGAGTTCATCCGTAGCATTTCTTTAAATAGTTGCTGACAGGAGTCCAACCTCATTCTGCTCCATGCGAGGAGTCCCTCAGGGACCTAGTATTCTGAACTTTGTTACCACTCAGGAGAAACAGCAAGTGAAACCCTCTGTAAGTAAAGGGTCAGATTTTACAGCAAATGCTTTTTGCCTTTGAAATAGCCGGATGTAAAGGTGAGCAAGAAGTTACCTGCAGCTATTTTTGTCTCTGGCAGGTTCTTTGCCAGGGTTTCAGGTAGATAGTGGTTGCTATCATGCCTTTTTCTGCCCATACATCTGGGGCACTATTGCTATAGAAAGTATCTCTGCTTGCTGCTGTAGGGAATCCCTCTCCCCATGCCTGAGCATGCCTCAGATACTAAACTCATTGTTCACTCTTTTGAGCCAACATAGTTTGTGTCAGGTGACAAAACGTGTGTAGGATTTTTATTTTTTTGCAGTTTATGTTGACATCCTAAGCCATGGCCTCTAAACCATGAGAAGTCCGGAAGATCTCAGCAAGTTTGATGATAACACCAGGCTTTGTGCTGCAGTTGACATGCTGGAGGGAAGGGATGTCATCCTAAGGGACCTTGAAAAGCTTGAGAGGAGGGCCCGTGCAAACCTCATGAAGTTCAGCAAGGCCAAATGCAAGGCCCTGCACATGGGTCAAGGCAATCCCAAGCACAAATATCAGGCTGGGTGATGAGTGGATTGAGAGAAGCTCTGCGGAGAAGGACTTGGGGGTACTAGTGGATAGAAAACTGAATATGAGCCAGCAGTGTTCACTTGCAGCCCAGAAAGCCAACTGTATCCTGGGCTGCATCAATAGAAGTGTGTCCAGCAGGTCAAGGGAGGTGATTCTCCCCCTCTACTCTGTTCTCATGAGACCCCACCTGGAGTGCTGTGTCCTGCTCTGGGACTCCAACATAAGGACATGGACCCGCTCGAGCAGGTCCAGAGGAGGCCACGAAGATGATCAGGGGGCTGGAGCACCTCCGTTATGTGGACAGGCTGAAAGAGTTGGGGTTGTTCAGCCTGGAGAAGAGGAGGCTCTGGGGAGACCTTATAGCAGCCTTCCAGTACTTAAAGGGGGATACAGGAAAAATGGGAGGGACTCTTTATCAGGGAGTGTAGGGATAGGACGAGCGGTAACAGTTCTAAACTGACAGAGGGTAGATTTAGATTAGATATTAGGAAGAAATTCTTTACTGTGAGAGTGGTGAGACACTGCAACAGGTTGCCCAGAGAAGCTGCAGCTGCCCCCTCCCTGGAAGTGTTCAAGGCCAGGTTGGACGGGCCTGTGAGCAACCTGGGCTAGTGGAAGGTGTCCCTGCCCATGGCAGGGGGGTTGGAACTAGATGATCTTTAAGGTCCCCTCCAATCCTAACCATTCTCTGATTCTATGATCTCTGTTGCCCAAATTGGATTTAGGTGACATCTGTTTACCTGTGTCTGTCCTCAGCTATATCTCTGACTTGACCATAACTTCATAGCTGAAGGGAGAGGCATAAGGTCAGAAACTTCCTGTAGAACCAATCAAAGTGCATTGGCTTTTCCTGTGACTAATTCTTAGTGTTAAAGTTGGCTGTGATACCTTGTAGTGAGTTTTTTTTCCTCTGCATCTTGTCCATGTAGGTTCATAAGGCTGATGTTACAGTTGTTGTGTTCTTCATCATGCCAGCAAAGACAAACAATTTCAATGTGGAAACCCTGAAAGGACAAGCAGTCCGGAAGCAGCTCTGGTAATTGCCATTCTCATGGAGGGCCTTGTACAATGAATTGAGGAAACATGCAAAAGTTTCTGATGAAGAATAATGGTCTTTCTTTTTGCTCTGCTAAAATTCAGGATTGTGGGCAATTAGAATGTATTTGTGGGGTGAAAGAGATGGGAATGATAAATAAGGGCAAATACTTATCTTTTTTTGACCTAGGTTATTTTTAGTCAACTTGCCTTGCTGGTCTTTGTAACAAGTTAGCAAAATAGTACTCGTTTTGCAGTGGCAGAGACAGTTCTAGAAAATCCTGTGTCCTGAATTCTTCTGTTTGTTTCTGGTACTTCCTTTGAACATGCCATTGAGCTTCCACAAAATAAGGTCTACCTGCTAATTTATCAGGGTGAGCTTGTCTGCCAATGGTGGGGAAAATATACTAATTACATGTCCTGTTTATTTAGAAATATGGAAATTGTACTGTCTAATCCAGCAGAATAACAGTTGATAGGAATTGTCTGTAATTTTCTATATAGCCGATAATAAACAATGGCCATACCCAAGCAGTGAAATGTACAGCTGTAAAGGAAAAATTATCACAGCCTTCTCAGTAACAGTTTTTATTTTACAGCTTCCCAAACAAAAAAGCAAAGCAGATTGCAGACTTAACCTCCACCTCACTTTAACTGCTGTGTGGTTCTGCATAGGAAAAGACACATGTTGTGGGGTACTTCTGAACTGAGCAACATGGCAAAACTGAAGGTTCAAATTCATAAAGAAAATCAGTGGTGGGTTATCAAGGATAAATTTTGTTTTAAAAAGTGAAAAATGCCATTTTATTCAACATATTTACAGATTAATTATCTAAGCAGGGAAATGGAAATGTGTACCTTATCAGGTGGCCAAAGCGGTTAAACTCTACTGCAGAAGGAAGCTGGTCTTAAAGCAAAGGGACTAAAACCCACAAGACCTAGCTTCAGCTTTTATGCCTGTGTCTCACTGTGCTTATCTCTTTCTGATGTCAGTTCTATTTTTATAAAATGATAGAAATCTAAACGACTTAGAGATCTGAGATGAAAGGCACTGTGTAAGAGGATACTATTTTTCTTGTTATCTCATTAACTGCCTCCAGCAGATGATCTCTGGCTCAGTTTCTGGATATCAGTAGTCAAGTTGAAGTCTTTGATTAATGGATACTAAACCCTCACAAAAACAGTGACAGAAATAGTTTAACAAGTCTCATTGAAATCATTTAGCTTTTGCCATATCTGGAAAAGACAACAGGTATGAGAAAGCTATCTACTCTCTATATTATCTTTGGAGTCATCACAGAAAAGCTTCTTGGGACTTACAGGAAACATTCTACCTGATTACCACTCTGGAATTAGTTGACAAGTAATGCATCTGAGCTGCCCTCACTGGCAGTGGAGTGATAGTTCACGTGAAATGATGTTTCATCCTATACCACTTCAGGAAGTGTATAAGATGAGTGAAGGGACTCACCCTCTGAAATGGACCCTCTGTGGTTGTGCGGAGGATCTACACAACTAGCTGTAGATGATTAAAGTGGGGTAACATAGCCAGTTTTTAATGAGAACTCTTCACTCAAGAACTGTAGGAAAATAATGTGAATGAAGTGAGAAACAGCCATGCTTGCAACAAATGCTTTTGGCCTCTGCTTTGCCTTTTATATAAAGTAAGTAATGCTTGAATATACTACAACAGGTATGTATTAAATAAATAATATATGGATATTAGAAAAGTTTAAATTAAATTAAATATGCAAAGGTTTTTCCCTGCTGTATCTCTGCTACGTGGTTATTTCTCTGATACTCAGTAATGCAGACACAATAGTAACAGTAAAGGTAAACCTAAAGATGTGAAATCATGCAAAAAATGCTGCTTCCAGTTACTCTTCCCACTGTGCTCTGTGAAAAGCAAAAGACCCTCTTCATCATAATATGCAGCATTATCTTGGTCATAATCTGGAGCTCCTGGATAAAAACTGCCTGATATCAGTATCACATAATAATATTAGATGATTTTAAGAATGTCACAAAAATTAAATACAAAAAGAAGTTGGCACTTATAAAGGAATAGATGATGCCTGATCTGAGATACAAAATCTCTTGTTTCTTCTGCTTCTGAAAAAGCATTCTATCCTATCTGGGTTAAGTTTTGGATATTGCCCATGACACGAGTCTATGAAAATATAGTCATAAGGGGACTAGCTTGCTGGGATTCGAATCAATTTGGTTTAACGTTTAGCTGCTTTAAAACTCATCCAAAATTGACTCATTCACTATTGTGTCTATGTGGGTTGGGAGAGCAACTAAAAACAAGTATGTGGATTCTCAGCTTGGTAAAGTTTAGGATTTCACTTAACAAATTTTGTCTTAGCCCAAAGTGTAATTCTTAGAAAGCAGAAAGGCAGGAAGAATTCCATAAAGTGGGTGTTTTACTCAAATTGAGAGTACATTTGCTATTTTGACAACAGCACTTCCTGCTGTACTTTCAAGTTATTTCAACTAGGGGCAGGATAATATAAATGACTTTGCATTCAGAACAGTTGTTCACTGGAGTTAGTTCTTAGCTAAAATCTAGCCCTTGTCTGGCATAGGCTTTATTATTAGCTTAAAACGTGGCTTGAGCTTTACAAACAGTTGTTTGCAAACTAATTTTTGGAAAACTACCTTTTAGTTTATGGCAAACTACCTTGTTTTCAAAAGTCTTTGATTTAGGAAATAGGGCAGAAAATGAAAGAAGATTGTTTTAAAATCCCTATTTGTTTAACTCCTATATCTTACATCTTTCTACTAGGCCAAGTTAAACTGGAAATATCTCAGTCTTGATTAGTGTCCAATGTTAATGGTCATGTTTCTCTATGTAGAGTCATATATATGCTCTCTTTTTTCATAGCTGAGATGAAGGTGTGGTCTACTGTTCAGAGCAAAATATCAGAAGTAATGACTTGTGAAGTCTGCTCCAGGCTTTCACAGTGCATTCATCTTTGGATACAGGTCAAATCCTCAGCTGTGTTGAAATCTGTCAGTATGGCTGCTGGCTGGATAAAAGAGCTTTGAGAACCAGACTTGTATCTGCATTCTTGGTTCCATCAGTATACATGAAAGCACAGTTTAATTTCCAACAGCAGGAATCTCTTTTATTCTCTTTGTCCTGGATTCTCCTGTTTTATACATATATAATATTTATTTATTTTCCTAGGGACACTGCACAATCTGTGAAAGAAAAGTTTGGAAAGAAACTCTACAATGCACTGCTAAAGTGAGTATATAGGTTACTCTGCCTTGCAGAGATACATACTCAGATGGCTTGCTTGTGATGTTTCTGTGCTTCTACTCTTTGTGTAAGAAATTCTAGCATCCGTAGGAAGGGCACAGGAGAAGTATATGGAACCCTTTTTCCATATACACGTTATTTGTTCAATAGGCAATATTTGTTCAATAGGCAATAGATAAAAAATTCAAAGGTACTAGTGTCCCATTATGAAAGAGTCTTAAGAGACATGAGGGATGTCTAAGTAACACAAAGGCTTACTCACTGTCAAAAATGAGCTACATCAAGATTAAAAAAGCACCAGAGACAAAGTAATTTGTATTAGTGGTTTAGTCATATCTTTTCAAAAGACAGTTGGAAGTGAGTGACCCAAAGCACAGATTAGATGCCTGGAACTTCATCAAAACCAAGGTGTATCTGAAAAACAGAAAAAAACAATTCTTTAGCTTTTTTGGAAGCTAATTGAAAGGTCAGCAACTGTATGGGAGAACAAAATGTAGGGAATATAGAAGGGGCATGAAGACGAAGGAAAGATTCTTGTTAACATCAGCAGACTTCAGATCAGAGCTTGTTTGATGTTTCTTCATTTTCTTTATACAACTGATAATAAGTCATTTGGTAAAATAGGTTCTGTGTTGCCTCTGCAGAGGAGAAATTCCAGACTTGAACAAGATTTTTGACCGAGATGATATAACTGTTATGAAAAGAGCCATCTTTTCAACTCAGGTCAGAAAATGTATTATTTACACTAACGTCTAGTATAAGTTATGAACATGACTATGTACAAGGATGACATATAGTGATATGCATGCATTCAGAAAGAAGTTTTCAGCAATTATCCTTCAGTAACATTTAAAGATCAGCTGTGATTGTTTTTAATGAGAGTATGACCCAAACATTCTTTTGGGGAATCCATGGATATTCCTCCAGTAACATGCAGGACACCAAAATTCCTAATTATTTTCTTCTGCACTGTGTGAACTTTGCGTAAAATCAATCTCTTAAGGATTCATAACGTATAGACTAAAAACCTTTAAATGGTAGGCCTTTCTAAAAGTTAATACAAATACTTTATTTTGAAGTAAATGAAACAAGTCCTGTGACAGACTTTATGGTCTCATTTGTCTTTAGTTATGTAGAAGACAGCATTATATGATCATAACTTTCCTTTCTTACCTTAAAATGAAAGGGTAAAAAGGTATTCAAATCAATGACAAAATCTCCCACTGTCTTCCACTGACTTTAGAAAATGGTGACAGGACCCTTTGCCAACAGTTTTTTCTGACTTATGGATTGCCTTTTCTCTCTTTAGCGACACTGTCTGCCTCCAGTGACCACCCACAACATGATTGATGATAGCAATGATCCAATCCTCAATACCATCCGACGCATTGGCCTTTTCAATAACCGGACAGACAGAGTAAAGGTACATTTTGTCATATTTATTTCAGATATAATCCAGACAGTCTCCGTCTGGATTGTTAGCACGGAGAGTGCAGTCAAATTCCTGATAGGCTGTATTATACTAATAGAGTACTTCCCTATTCCTCCCTTTCCAGGAATGACAACTAGTAATTTCACAGATATCCTCTGTTGTTTAGCCAAGTTAATTTCAAGTTAGAATCTGATGTTAGGGAATTGCTTTCATTGCTGCCTCTGTATTGAATGAAGAGCTACTAGTCTTGAAATCCAGGAAGTGCCACAGGTCATTTGTACCCAGATGTAAAACTCTGTAATAGATTAATTTTCTTAAAACTGGAAGCCCAGAGTTTGAGCACAGACACTTCTGGAGTATTGGTTCATCTCTTAAGAACAGCATCCTGACACAGCATTTGCTGTAGAAGGTAACCAGGGCTTTGATCCTGAGCAGAAATACTCACTGTTCATGCTGTGCTCATATTTACATCAACTATTGAAGCTAAATGTATGTAAATAAATCCTTTCTTTACTTCCATGTCTATCTTGCCAGACCACAGAAATTATCAGATCCCACTTTCATAAGTCTGCCAAACTTTTTTTTGGTCTGGCAATTTCTGGCATTCTTTCTGTTAATGGTGATATCTTATCATCTATCTATTCAAAGTGGAACCTAAAATTGCAAATTATTCCTCTTCCAAACCTTGTTTTTAAAGTCAGATCCACAGAATCTCTGACAATGACATATCATTTGTTCTCAGTTTTTTGGCTTTTAAATCCATGACAATAACTGGGTAAACATTTTCCTCAACTTCCTAGTTGCTTCTTCCTGGCTTAACATATTCTCTGCTAAGTGTGTGTCTCCAATAAGCTCTGAGAACATAATATGGTCATAATAAACTAGGTGTAACAAAAGTAGGGTAGAAGGATGCATTGTATAGAAATGTAATAAAAAAATTCTCAGAACTAACTGCTTGAGGTCATTTGAAAGCGAGTAGTATATAACACCGCAGACAGCTCTTCCTGCTCAGCAGACTTGATTGGCTAGGTATTTGTCAGATTTGCACAAAACTCTCACTACCACTGGAAAAATTAAACAGGCTTAATACTTAATGAGCTGAATGTTAGGGACAAAAATTCCATAAACTTCAAAAGAAAAGTAATTTTGAGAGATGTATGACATATCCATGCAGAAACAGTTTGCATGTGAAAAATAGCCTTAGCAATGCCAATGGAAAATCTTGTTTGATTCACTGGGATTAAATAAGATTGCATAATGAGTTTACAGGCCATGGTTGAATACATTAACGTGTTGATTTATTCAAGTGAGTAGCATGACTATATTATTAAGAAAGGATAAAAGCATATCCTTGACATGGAATAATGGCTTCAGTATGTTTATGTGGGGGAAAAAGCCCAGTGAAGGTTAAACCCTTCCCTCATACTTCTTCCTCCAAAGCTGACTGGACAGCATATACAAGGCAGTTCTCTACCTAGCAGTGGAATATGGAACATAGGCAGGCAGAGACTGCAAGCCCTGCTGAGTCATGCAGGTAAATTAACTTGGATCCTGAAAACGGGACATCAGCCTAAGTTAATGTTTTGTCTTTTACCAAGATTAATTAGCCTAGGCACAGGATTGTGATGATGGTCGTGTCAAAATTCTCTCAGTTCTTGAGAGATCCATTGAGTACCATAAGCATTCCTGTATTGCAGTTGGATGCAGTGAATTTCAGAAAGTGCTGTATCCTCTGGAGGCCTCCTCTGGAACAAGATATCCCAATACTATGTACCTTGGTACAACAGACCAAGAAAAAACAATTTAGTGTTGCTAAATGCCCCAGCCTTACGCGTAATTCTCAATGCAACATGGTCTTCCTTGATCAACAATGATAAAGCTGAAGACTTGTCCATAAAAAGGGTTCATTTTCAGTACTGTTTCCAGGACAAGACTGCACACAGGCAGGATACATTTTAGTGTGGAAAGTAAATTAGAGAACAGATGGTCAAAGGAGGTGTTGGCCAGATACTTAGGAAAAGACCAAAGTGAAGAAATTGCTTAAGCTTATTGATAATTAAAATATATTGATGATGGTTTTCTTTCACCTCTAATGTAAGTTTTGAATATCCAGGTGATCTTACATCCAGAATTTCTTTCTTCGACAAGCCCGTTGTTGCCCTTGGACTATGAGGAGTTTGTTAGAGGCTGCCATCTTGGTGTATTTCCATCATACTATGAACCCTGGGGTTACACTCCAGGTAGGCAATCTGTATACTTAACTAGTATTGAAAGATGAATACCTGTTTTGCTGATGCAGGATAGCTTTGCAGCCAGTTTCTTCTGGAGTGCTGAAAAAACTCTTTTGGCTTTGTTTCCTCTGCAGTGCAAAGGTCTTACTGCTGGTAAAATTTGGGGCCTGGGTGGTATAAAATGGCATCTCCTGACTGACAACTACTCACATTTGTCGCTGCACTGGACCCTTTTCCATACTAATATGTAATCTTTTGTTTTTCTGTGGCTTTAGAACAAAAAAAAAAATAAATTTTTTAAACCTACTTCTTAACTTGATTCCAGGATTTTTAAAGAAGATATAGGGGAATGTACAATAGTAAAAAACAATAGGACAAGAAATCTCATGCTACCAGCTGACATAGTTCAGTGGATTTAATTCAAGATAACAAGTTTGATAGAATTATGTAACACCATACTAAGATATTTACCACAAATACATGCAGTTGTAGAGAATGTCACAGAATTAAATGGAAATTTCAAAAGATACAGAGAGCATATAGTTTCTGACTTTAAAAATTTGACCCAGATTTACAAAAGGCACTTAACACCTGATTAAATCAGTCAGACTATGAACTTGAATACCTATTGTCCTGGTTTCGGCCAGGACAGAGTTAACTGTCCTTGGGCTGAGAGGGAGCACAGCTGGAGGGCTGGGCATGAATCAATCATTGGAGTATTCTGTATCATGTGACATCATGCTCAGTATATAAGGGGACGGTGCTCTCTCAGCTTCCGTTTCAGTTTCCCAGTCGGCATGGCAGGATTTCTGGTGGAGTCAAAATCACTGCTGGGGGTGGGCTGCGTACTGGTCACTGGTCGGTGAGCCACTACTGTGTTTTACCTGTTTGGACTCACTGTTGTTACTATTGGGTTTTTTTCTTATTCAACCTATAAATTTCTTTTTTTGTCCCTCCCCTATTTCATTGGGGACAGGGAGGAGTTAACGACTGGCCATGTGGTGATCGGCTACTGGCCAAGTTCAAACCAGGACAGTCTTTTGGCGCTCAGTGTGGGGCTTGAGGTTTGAGATAATGACAGATCAAGACGTAATGTTCATTGCTTGGCTCCTTAAGATTTTATCACCTCATTTGCAATATCTATTTCCCATGCTGTTGATCACCATCCACAAGAGTTGGGTTAAGATTTTGGTTTTGCTGTACTATGTAATGCTGATCTAGGACAGGATGCAGTCATCGGTGCTGGGGTTATTGACAACTGCATTTAAGAAATTCAGGACTTTCAAATATCCTTGGAATGCTGACATTAACATGGTTGTCTTACTGCTAGGAGCCAATGTGTTCCTGCATGTGGTTCAGGTTTTGTTCAGGGTTAAGCAACTATTTAAGAGTATCTAGAAATCTACCACAAGGTTGGAGAATTATGAGTGGCTGGGGGTGTGAAGTAGCATGGGCAAGCACCTAGCAGGCACCTCCGGTGTATTGGAACTCCAGTCCCAAACAGGTGTAGAATCCTGAAGAACTAGTAAAATATTTGGAAAAAGTATGTTGTCACCTGGGTAATTCCAGAGAGCACAGCTCACTGCAACATGCTGGGGCCTAGCCCACTCCTACTGAGTGCTATTAAACACTGTTCAACACCCTCAAGAGGAAGAGAAGGGCTCTGGATCTGGTAGCAAAGTAACAGAAACTGCAGCCACTACAACCCTGAGGACAGGTGCTGCAGCTGAACCAGAGAGCCAACCCATGATGGTGTCAGGTGTTTCCATACATAAGAAGAAATACATAGGAAAATCCCCACACAGTGTACAGGGTGACGATGAACCAGGCCCATCACAAGAACAGGAGGAGGCAGAGCCAGTGATAGTCACCTGATCCTTATCCCCGAGTGAGTTGTGAGACACAAGAAAAGATTTCAGCCACCATCCAGGTGAGCAACTCATTACCTGGCTGCTGAGGTGCTGGGATAGCAGAGCTGGTAGCGTGGAATTAGAGGGTAGGGAGGCCAGGCAGCTGGGATCCCTGTCTAGGGAAGGGGGCATCAACAAAGCCATTGGAAAGAAGACACAGTCTCTGAAGGCGACTCCTGACAAGTGTGAGGGAGAGGTATCCCTTCAAGGAAGATTTTGTATGTCATCCAAGTAAGTGGACCACTATGGAGAGAGGTATTCAATACATGAGGGAGCTAGCTGTGCGGGAGACAGTTTACTATGACCCAGATAATGCACAGCTCCCACAGATCCAGATGAATTCTGATGCACCCAGCACATGTGGAGGAAGTTTGTATGGAGCACACCATCATCATATGCCAGTGCATTAGCAGTAATGGACTGGAAGGATGAAGAGGGACCAACAGTAGAGTAAATGGGTTGCATTAATCACACAATGGGCTCAAACAGGGAGCCCCAGCCATCCAGGAATACTGGAAGTGATCACAAATTGGCCAGAAGGCAAAGATTTTGAAATGGTGCCAGAGGAAGAGGTAACACATGCTGAAGAGGCCCCACCATATAATAAACTACTGGATAATGAGAAGTGATATGCCCTGTTTACTGATGGGTCCTGTCGTGTTGTGGGGAAACATCGAAGGTGAAAGGCAGCTGTGTGGAGCCCCACACAACAGGTCGCTGAAGCTGCTGAAGGAGAAGGTGAATCGAGTCAGCTCGCAGAGGTGGAAGGCATCCAGCTGGCCTTGAATATTGCTGAGCGGGAAAAGTGGCCAGTGGTCTGTGTCTATACTGACTCACGGATGGTGGCAAATGCGCTGTGGGGGTGGCTACAGCAGTGGAAACGGGGCAACTGGCAGCAAGAGGCAAATGCATCTGGGCTGCTGAATTATGGCAAGATATTGCTGCTTGAGTAGAGAATCTGGTTATGAAAGTACGTCATGTAGACACTCATGTACCCAAGATCTGGGCCACTGAAGAACATCAGAACAACCAACAGCCTGATCAGGCTGCTAAGATTAAGGTGGCTCAAGTAGATCTGGACTGGCAACATAAGGGTGAACAATTTATGGCCGCTGGGCCCATGACTCCTCAGGCCATCAGGGAAGAGATGCAATATAGAGATGGGCTGGTGACCAAGACGTGGACTTAACCGTGGATGTTATTACACAGGTAATCAATGAATGTAAGACATGTGCTATGATCAAGCAAGACAAATGGTTAAAGCCCATTTGGTATGGAGGACAATGGTCAAAATGTAAATACGGGGAGGCCTGGCAGATTGATTATATCACGTTCCCACAAACTTGGCATGGCAAGCACTATGCGCTTACAATGGTGGAAGCAGACACTGGATGGATGGAAACTTATGCCACGTGCCACTGCCTGGAACACCATTTTAGGCCTTGAGAAGAAAGTCTTATGGTGGCATGGCACACCAGAAAGGATTGAGTCAGATCATGGGACACATTTCCAAAAC